>NC_143058.1:21737500-22043888 GCF_052426305.1 Pelodiscus sinensis | reverse complement strand
TCACAAGTTAAATGTTTCCTCAACAGCCAAAACTTTCAGCATGAGCCAAACTCGGTTCACTCCGTGTGACATTGAATAACTCATTAGAGGAAGAAGGCAGCCAAAGTCAGCACTCAAAACAATCTGCTCAGAAAACTGGCCTGTTCTATGTGTGGTTGGACTGCCTGAACACTAAAACATCAACCTTTGCCCTCTGCCATTCAACAGCAGAGTGCTATGCACCTGTCTGTAGAGCACTCCATGGTTACAACTTTTGTATCTGCATCTGCAGCTGTTTCTGAAAAAATGAGCTGTGGATATGGGTTCCCACAGATATAAAGTGCATATCCCCAGATTTGCAGGGCTCTACTTGTCTGGCACTGCTTATCTTGCACAAAGCTGGTCAATGTGGAGCTTAACGAAATCAAGTGTATTGTTACTGGCACTTTATGGGAAACTACATTGCTACAGGTATTAATACTTACAGGCCTTCTTACTGTGAATATGGGATACTGCTGTGTTACTGTCATGCTGGTGACCAAAGTCTGTGAGACTATCAGCCTGCCTTTCTACACGGACCACTAAAATGACCTCTTAGCTGGCCTGTTTTCTAGAAATCGTTTATGATCATTTATGCTAACCAGGACATGCTAGTGAAATTGGCTTGGTGCAATGAATGATCAGCAATGACTGTCATTAATCACTCTGTCATCACTGACCCAACCATCTGTCCACCAGGTTTAGATCTTACAAGGTACATTTGGTCATCTCTGATCCTGTGTTGAACAGGACAGAGCAACTCTGTGGCCAGTCTCTCTACATTTTCTAATGACCCACGATGCAGCTGCAGTCAGTGTATGACTATGTTGAATATCTTTGGTGAGAGCCTACTAGTTTATGTTGATAATATGTTACTGGCTCTCCACCTGGATGATGGCACAAATGGACTGGGCACATTGTGCATACCTTCATATTTTCCATCTGTAAAATGGGAATAATTGCATTTCCCAACTTCCTGTGGGTCAGTTTGATTGCATTAGAGATTGTGAGGCACTCAGGGTATGTCTACACTACCACCCTAGTTCGAACTAGGGTGGTTAATGTAGGCAACCGGAGTTGCAAATGAAGCCTGGGATTTGAATTTCCCGAGCTTCATTTGCATATTGCCGGGTGCCGCCATTTTTAAATGTCCGCTAGTTCGGACTCCGTGCCCGTGGCTACACGCGGCACGAACTAGGTAGTTCGGATTAGGCTTCCTATTCCGAACTACCGTTACTCCTTGTGGAACGAGGTGTACCGGTAGTTCGTAATAGGAAGCCTAATCCGAACTACCTAGTTCGTGCCGCGTGTAGACACGGGCACGGAGTCCGAACTAGCGGACATTTAAAAATGGCGGCACCCGGCAATATGCAAATGAAGCCCAGGAAATTCAAATCCCGGGCTTCATTTGCAACTTCGGTTGCCTACATTAACCACCCTAGTTCGAACTAGGGTGGTAGTGTAGACATACCCTCAGATATTACAGTAGTGGGGAACATATAAGCACTAAAATAGATTCTACCTTCCTGATGGGAGACAATCTTATGTCAACGTATGGTTCATTTTTCCTAAGCCTGGAGTGGTTCAGAAGCACCAGTGCAGCTTCAGCACTGTAAGTGCATGCAAGTCCTAAGTCTTTATCTTCTCCGTCTTGTCCAGTAATCCATAGCTGCCATGGCAAATCCCTCTTTTGATTCATGCTCTTTATTCTTCTTGCTTTTCCTTTTATCTCAAATTATTCAACAAGTGAATAATCTCAGCCAATCAAATGCACCAAAAATGAACTGATGCCCAAACAAAAGTATTTAAGCTTCTTTCTGAGACTTGGGTCCTTGAGTCACATTTCTATTCATCAATCAATCTTCGTACCGAAAACATGCCCTTTCTATTTCACTACACTACTGCTCAGACTGCTGAACTCCCAACATCCGTACTACCAGGATGGCAATGAGAGCATTGCAATGTCCCATTCATGACATTCCCTTTTGGGGACAAATGAATGGACTGAAAGTCTGTATAGTTAGTCAGCAGCAATAATAGAGATGGCCTGTAATACACGTACGCCAAATAGCTTCTAAGTTTGTTTAAACCTCTGATCTTCAGTGTTTAATCGACTTCAGATGTTACGCATCACTCCCTATAAATGAGTGTCACAAACACCAACCCTGGACTAACCACATAAATCTTGTCTATCATTTTGGTACTCAGTGTTATTAGAATCTATGTAAGTCCTGTCTTTCCTGACAGGTCCTCAAGTTCATGCCATTTTTTTCTGAATTGAAGTCTTTTGACAAAAAATTGTTTCCATCAGCTCTCTATAATTCATTTCACATTTGATTACAGCTGGCTTCATTAACATCCAATATTTTTTCTTGCACAGCTGCTTTTCATACTTACCATTACCTCTTCTGTCAATCACTAGACCCCAGCTGTTAACTTCTATATGGATTATCATACCTCGATGGGAGAACTTTCCTGAGGCTAATTCCTTAAACAAAAAACTCTCTTTTGGTTTTATTGGTTACTTCAAAAACTCTGTGTGAAATCAGTCTCGTTCCAGGCGCACGTAGTTTCACTTAGTGGTGGCAATCTTGTCAATATTAGCAATATATGCCAAGATTTTTGCAATTCTTCCTTGTTTTTGCTAAGCTTTTCCTAGTTCTGTCCTAGAGGTCTCTATTGTTACCCTCTGATATGTTTTCCTTTTCTCTGTGACATATGTGTCTTTTACTTCAGTCTATAGTTTACAGTATCTGCTATGAGAGCCAGCCTAAGGCACCCTCTCCTTTATTTCATATATTTCAATCTTTCAAGTATGAAGTCAATAGGCAACTCCTGGGAGGGGAAAGAAGGGACAGGGACAGAAGGGACAGGGACAGAGCCAGAAGAGGGACTGGAGCTCTTCCACACACTGCTTGGCATACTGCCTGATGCAGCACTGACTAGGCAACTCCTTGGCTCTGGCAACAGCAGGATGATCCCATCCAGCCTCAGCTTCTGGGGACCGTGGCCAAATGAGCCTGAGCCCCCACACTCCTCTGGCATGTTCAGCTTCTGTCCCCAGAAGTGGAGCCTAAGCAGGGAACGAACTTTCACTGCCCCCTCTCCAGACAGGCTCTCTAGCAGCCAGTAACAGCTGCAAACAAATCCTGCTGGGAAGAGTACGGGGGCTACAACTCACTTAGCTACTGTTCCAGAAGCGATACCTCTACGGGAGGTAGTCCACTGATGCCACAGCCAGGCACTCTTCCAGGCATCTGCTGTGCTGCACTAGGTAATGTCTGGGGGAAGCTCTGGGGCCTGGGTACTAGGGAAAGCAGTGGAATATGCTGAGGGAAGCCACCGCAATGGAAGGACAGAGCCCTCCCATACATATTGGGAAAGGAGAGGTAGAATGTGGCTGCCCCAAGCTGCGGGAGAGACAGGGGAAGTCATGTGGGACCGTCTTATGTCCTCCTTTTAGCTAGTGTTCCCCTAGTATTTAGATGCACAATTGCCACTTTATAGCAATTTTTCTAATGTCAGAATTTTGCCTTTTCTGTCTGATTCATATATAGCTTGTATAACAATATTTTTCCTTAGTTATACAATTGTCAGATTAGCGTTAAATAACTTCTTTGACCCCTTAGCTAGATATTGGCAGGGGAAATGTCCATTGCTCTGTGAATTAAGCCAAGAGTTTCAAACATGACTAGTGAATTTTGGGTTCCAAATCTGAATAGTCAGCATTTTCTGAAAAATCAGGGCTGCTTACATTGGCCCTCATTGAGCACCCTGAAGGTAAAGCACTGAAGTCAGTACATTTTTGAAAATATTGATCCTAGTTCTTTTATCAGTAGCACCCACGTCACATGATATTATTGCACTTTATTACCTTAATTCCTGTTTTTGGTTCACATTGTTTGCCTATCTATACTTTTCCTTGAGACAGTTTTCTTAGTCACCACTTCAGATATGCATTACTTTACCACCTAGCCAAGTTAATCTGTTACAGAAAAAAAAAGCAAGTAAATGGTCTGGTAGCACTATCAGTACTACCAGACCATTCGCTTGCTGTTTTTTTACCACCTGGCATATTTTGTCCTTTTTTTTAACGGTCCGATTGGTCCGCAACATTCAGGAAAATCCAATTCCCACACTTTATCTCACATCAACTGAAACATTTTATCCACCAATTTGCAGCGTTTTAGATGCAAAATTTGCATCTACAGCTGTAGCCACTAAAATGTGACACAGATACCCACATCTACATCTAGATATCTGTGGATTTGCAGAACTCTACAGAGCCAAATACTTCTGAACATCCATTAACTTTGGGCTATGTCTACATTGGCATGATTTTGCACAAATACTCTTTAACGCAAGAGTTTTTGTGTTAGAGTAATTGCGTAAGAGAGCGTCTATATTGGTCCGGGACTCATCGTAAGTATGATGCGCTTTTGCGCAAAAGAGCGTCTACATTGGCGGGATGCTTTTGCGCAAAAGCAGAAGCCTGGAACCATTTTGAAGAGGGCAAAAGGGCACCAGCCCTTTCCAGGGGCAGAGGCTGGAGCACCTTTGAGACACGTGCTTAAAGGGATTTCCCTGGACAGCCATTTCTCTCCTGCTGCGAGCTTTAGGACCTCTTGCAGGGACTGACAGCCGTAGCAGTTCTACTTGTGGTTGCTCTCTACCTTGTTGGTCACCACTGCCTTGTTCCTTAGTGCCATTAGCTGATTTTTGGACCTCAGCTCTCTTTTTGTGCCATGGAGCCAGGGGTGGTCTTGTTTCTGCTCTGGCCCCTTCTGGCCATTTTGGAGTGCCTGCAGCTGCTGCTCCAGGCTGCTGCACTCCTCCTCCAGGACCTCGAGGTACAGGTTGCTCTGGACTCCCTCACCAGGGAGACCATGGTGTCCCTGTGGCATCCCCACCCCACCGTGGAAAGACCTTTGTGGAGACTGGACACCAGTACCGACTGGTGGGACCGGCTGGTCCTGGGGCAATGGGACGACCAGCGATGGCTCTGGAACATTCAGATGCGAAAGCAGATGTTCCTGGAGCTCTGTACCTGGCTCGCCCCTGCGCTCCAGAAAACCACCACCTGGCTGCGGGCACCCATCCCCATTGACAAGAGGGTCACCAGCGCCGTATGGAAGCTGGCCACCTCGGACAGCTACCGATCGGTGGCACACCAGTTTGGAGTAGACAGATCAATTTACTGTCGGGGACATGCCCATGCCCACACGTGTTGTGGGGGATGCGGCCTACCCCCTGCTGCCCTGGTTAATGTGGCTCTACACGGGGAGGACAGACCACAACAGGGCACGGTTCAAAGACTGCCTCAACTGGGCCTGCAACCAGGTCGAGTGCGCCTTTGGCCATCTGAAAGCCTGGTTTCGCTGTTTGCTTACCTGTCTAGAGATGGGTGAGTGAAATGTCCCCGAGGTAGTGGCGGCATGCTGTGTGCTCCATAACATCCTGGAGTGGAGGGGTAGGCCTTCCTCATGGCATGGATTGCAGGTGAAGGCCAGGCCTTTCAACATCCCTGAACAGCTGCCATCTGCCAGGCATACCGTGATGGGGTGCGCATCCGGGAGGCCGTGACAGAGATGTTCTCCCAGGCTCCACAGTAGGGTCGCCTCTGACTCCCTTTACATCTCTCTCCCATCCCCAACCCTTCCCTCATCCCCTCCCCTTACCTCCCAATAAACAACCAACACAGGTTTTTTTTGAACACAACATAACATTTGGAACTTTTTATTTAAAGTTTTGGATGGGGGAGATGTAGGGGGGGAGGGGAGGAGAGGCTCTTAACTGGGAAGGTGGAGCTACTGCTAGGAGGGGTGGCCCCAGCGACTGCTTCTGCGGGGGTGGACCTGCACATAGGGGTCAGGCTGCCTTGGGGCAGGCAGCATGGAGAGGTGGGCAGGAGCAGGAGGGGGCACGGGCATTGCTATGGGAGGGATGGTGGGTGCATGGGGCAATGCCATGCCATAATGAATGGCCTGGCCAATGTGCGCGGTGAGGTGGAGATGGCATCTGCCATGCGCACACACTGGGCCTGGAAGGGGCCACTCCAGGTCTGCCTCCACCCAGCATGTGATGGCTGCCTCCACCCATTCGACAGCCTGCACGTGCCACCAAAGCAGTTGGTCCTACTGCCGGACTCTCCGGCTTGGTGCTTGGGCAGTTGGGGGGTGCTGCCGCTGCCGCAGAGCTGGAGGGTCCCCCGCTCCTGCTTGGTCCTGCTGCAGGGAACAGAAGAAAGGATGGGTCAGTCAGGCAGCCCGACCACTGTCCCCACACCCCATGCCCTCCACCCCTGAGCCCAGGTGATACCACAGTAGTGTGGCTTGGGCCCACTCGGTTACCCCCCTCTCCCCGTGTTGTATGTCTGCATACAGGACCACCCCTGGAGTAGGGTCCTCCTCCATGTATTGTAACCACCGGTCTGTGTCGTGGCCCCTTCGGGGGTGGGAGGGCGCTTATGTTGTGTTAACCTGTGGAACTCCCTGCCGGTGGAGGCTGTGAGGCTTTGGGCTAATCAATAGTGTTTGACAGGGAGCAAGATGAATCCCCACACAGTGCCTGGGAGCACATCTGGCAGACGTGGTCTGGGCTTTCAGTTCCCCATCACGTGGGATGTCTCCTGGATGGAACCAGGACAGTGACTGGGGAGAGTCCCATTCTTACAGCAAAACTCAGGTGGCCCTAGGGGCGGCCCAAGCACTTCCCCACTCCCCCTCCCACTAGCCCTCGCACACGTAGCCCAGGGACATGTGGGGACTTCCCTCGGGGGCCAGCCAAGGCACCAGGGGCAGGCAAGGGGCTCAGTGGGGGCCAAACTCACAGGGCTGTGACGCTGTAGTTTTCCCAGGAGCAGCTGGCTGTGCCTCACAGCCAGGCATGGGACAGTGTTGCCGTTCTGTGTGCTGCACCCGTGGAGGTGAGGGCTCTGGCCTGAGCCCCTGGGGCCCTGGCTGGTTCCAGCCAGCATCTACCCTTCCCCCCTGGTCCTGCCAGATGTGTGTGAGCAGCACAGTCCCAGGTGTTCCCTGGAGCTGCCTGACGCAGCCACGTGGCACTTGGTCACCAGGCTGCACGTGGTTGCACATGCTATATACTGCTAATACTACACAGCATGCAGCTCACGCGGCCTGAGTGACATGCTCTCCCCCTTTCCACTCCGGGGCCTGGCTCCCTCCCGCCCTTGTGAGTGCAAAGTGCAACACTCACCAGTGGATCTTTCCCCGGCTTCCAAGGACGTATGGGAGATGTCGGGGCTGCTGGAGAGGGCATGGAGGGTCCCACTGCTCCTGTGGTCTGCCTCATCCTCTGACCCACTGGGCAGCTGTGCTTCCTCCTCCACCTCACTAGGCCTGGTGATGGGGGGGACATCTGCAGGTGTCCACCAACACCGAGGGTCCATGGGGTGGTGGTGCCTGGCCCAGAATGGTGTGGAGCCATTAGTAGTGGGAGCGGGTGTCGGATCCTGCCCCCTGGCCCTCACTGGTCCAGACATAGCCCGGACACAGCTCTTTGACCTTAGCCTGGACCTGTTCCAGGGTCCGGGCTGGATGACCCTGGTCAGAGAGCACCTGAGCCATGTGACGGAAAATGTCTGCATTGCGCCGACGGGAGCGGGTGTCATGGAGGGCCTCCTCGTCAGCCCACAGGTCCAGGAGGGCCTCGAGCTTCCCTGTGGACCAGGAAAGAGCGCAGCACTTTGTGCCCCTTGGGGCCTCCTGCCCTGGGGGTGCAGGTTGTTCCCCCCTGGAGCGGCCATCCTAGGTGGTCTGGTGGCTGTTGCAGGGAGCAGAGCCACGTGGCAGAGCTCTGGGCAGAGGTGGCAAAGCTGCTTCTGCCTTGTGTCCTCTGCAGGCTGTGGCTGCCTTTAAGGGGGATCGGGTTACCAGGAAGTCCGGGCGCTGCCTGCAGGTAGGGAGCATCAAAGCGGCCACAAGGGCTTTTTTCCATTTAGACCGCTTTTGCGCAAAATGTCTTGGCTGCCTGTCTACACTGGCCTCTTGCGCAAGAACAGTTGTGCAAGACGGCTTCTTCCTGAGCGGGAGCATCAGAGTATTTGCGCAAGAAGCACTGATTTCATACATTAGAATGTCAGTGTTCTTGCACAAGAACTTGCGGCCAGTGTAGACAGGCAGCAAGTTTTTGCGCTAAAGCAGCCACTTTTGCACAAAATCTTGCCAATGTAGACACAGCCTTGGAGTGTAGAAATTTGAGGTGATTGTGCAGGCCAAATTAAGAGAAAGCTTTTATCATTGTGCGCTAAGTACATAATTTGGTTTACTGGAGACAGTGCAAACCACATCCTTAATTGTTATCCTTGGCTGTGTCTACATTGGCAAGATTTTGCACTAAAGCAGCCACTTTTGTGCAAAAACTTGCCACCTGTCTACACTGGCCGCGAGTTCTTGCGCAAGAACCCTGATGTTCTAATGTAAGAAATCAGTTCTTCTTGCACAAGAATTATGACACTCCCGCTCAGGGATAAGTCCTCTTGCGCAAGTGTTCTTGCACAAGAGGCCAGTGTAGACAGGTAACATGAATTTCTTGCACAAGAAAGCCCACTGGCTAAAATGGCCATTGGAGCTTTCTTGCGCAAGAGAGCATCTACACTGGCATGGATGTTTTTGCACAAAAGCACATCTCTTGCGCAAAAGCACATGCCAGTGTAGACGCTCTCTTGCGCAAATACTTTAATGCAAAAACTCTTGCGTTAAAAGTATTTGCGCAAAATCTTGCCAATGTAGGTGTAGCCGTTGTGTCTCAGGAAGTGCTGTATATTTGGAAAAGCATTTCTATGCAGATCTTGCACACTGTTGTGCATTTTACTGTTGTAGACATTATTAAGATCTAAATTGGGGACTGGAAATTATTGGAATCTCTTTGGTGTCCTGGGAGTGTCAGAGGGTTGGTTGCAAGGAGAATATTTAATGTACCGTCTCTATTGCTTTGCAAAATTATCACTATTCTAATTGTAGATAAAATTTTCCCACCAGTTGTAATTCCCTTTGGGAGCAGCCCTGAAATTCATCCTCAGCCTGTAGATGGATGCTTATTGATGAAGCCAGCATGGTTTAACTTGTAGTGTTATACATTTGGTTCATGTTTAATTATTGCTACTATTTGAAATTTCATTTCATGTTGGGAATTATCTATTTTTAGTACTCATGTCATTTATACTGTGCAACAGAAAACTGCTCTGTGATCTCAGCTAACACATAATTTAAAAACAAAACGGAGGCATTTATTTTCTTTCTTTATAATTCTAGAAATTAACTCTCTCCCCCAATTGTAGTTGGTGGTAATGTCGAGGGCTGTTGCTGTTTCCAAACAGCTTTAATACCAGGACTTACACCCAGAATGTAGGAAATGGGAAGTGGAGAAGCTATCAAAATGCCCCATTTGTTAGGAAACAAATAGGTGCTTTTTTCAAAAAATTTCAACTATATTATTTATTTTAATATAGCAATAAGATGAACGTATTTTGGACCTTCTCCTGGGAACTGCAGATCGCCACAGCTCACAAGCTCAACATCTGGTGCATTTTTAGCATTATTTATTAAATGCAACATACTACAGAAAGCCACTAGCTGGCACTACATCACATAGCCTTACAGAGCCAAATGTTGCATTTTAATCCTTTCTCAAATTCATATATTCCAGCAGTTACTCTAATTGTGTGTGATTTTTCACAAGAAAACTCAGAACCTTTCAGCCAATCTCTTGTCTCTATGGGTATGTCTACACTACAGCGCTATTTTGAATTAACTTAATTCAAACTAGTTAATTCCAATTAAGCTAATTCAAAATAACGCATCTATACACAAAAACTATTTCAAAATAGCATTTTACTATTTCGAAATAGTGCGTCCACACTGAGTAGACCCTGAACTGAAATTAGGGCTGGCCAGAACCAGTGCCGGCAGGGCATCAGGTTAGGACTTAGTGTGTGGGGCTGCTGCCTGAGGCTAACTGAGCTCTGTGCTTAAAAGGACCCTACCCCCACCCCGTACAGACAGTTCTCAGGTTTCCCTGCTTGCTTGTCTACCTCGATGAGCAAAGCAGTCCTGTCTTGGAGTGCCCTGAGTGCCCGCACTTGGGACACCACAGCACTCGGTCACATGGAGCCAGAGCTGTCCCTGGGCATGTGGGTGCATCTCGGGGGTCGTTGCCATCACCCCGGCTGCACTTGCTGCAGGCTGCCATCTGGGGAGTCCATCAGGGGGCTGTCAGGATCCAGGAGGCACGGTGGGAGAGCGTCCACCCCAAGGAGCCCTCAGAGCCACCCTGGTCCTCCCCACTGGGGGCTCGTGCCCCATTCCTCTCTCTTGTCCTTCCACTTACACCTCCCTAGCCCCCCTTCCTGATGTCAAACAAAAGACACGTATGTTCAGAAATAGAAACTGGGTTTATTGAACAAAACTGGGGTGGGGAATGAACCTCTGGGGAGATTAGGAAAAGGAGGTGGGAGAGGGGAAGTGAGAGGGTGGGAAGGAGAGGGGGAAACCTGGGAGGAAGGAGCTGACAGGGGCAAGCAAGGGGAAGAAGGGGGAGGGAAAGCTTAGGGCTCCAAGGCTGTGGGAGAGGAGAGTAAGTTTTCCTGGTTGTGCCCAGCCATGGGAAGGGCTGGAGGCCTCCTTTTTCGAATTAAGTGTCTACACAGCACTTAATTCGAAATAGCTATTTCAAATTTGATGTTACTCCTCATAGAATGAGGTTTACCAAATTTGAATTAAGGGCTCCGCTATTTCAAATTAAATTCAAAATAGCGATTTGCATGTATAGACTCTATTAAAGTTAATTTGAAATAATGGCTGTTATTTCAAATTAACTTTGTAGTGTAGACATACCCTATCTTACTGATGTCCAACCATTTCAGATTGAGCACTAATATATTGTTTCAGAAAAGTCTATGTGTCACAATTGATAGTTTGGGGCAGATACTTATCCTGTTCCCTCCCCTTGTGCTGTCCATAGTCTCCTGTTTGGGATTCCATGCCTCTAACATGAATCCCAGGCAGTCAAACTTTAGCCCTCAAAAGTCCAGGAGACTTCTGACTACCAATAAAACTGTTCCACGATGTACCCATTTTTGGTTTCTCTTTTCATTTTTTATTATGCACATGACCAAGTAGGTGTTTTTCTAAGACATTTGTATGAGAGCATTTTTCCTGCAATTTACAACTTCAGTAACATCAATGGGAAGAAGTAACATGGAGCATCACATTAATTACTATCACTGGATATTTTAAAGAATAGTATGGTTAAACACCTGTCAGGGATGGTCCCAGTTTACTCATCTTACCTTGGCATGCAGTGATGGCCTAGAGGGAAGTTAAGAAATTTTGGGAGTACCTGTGTGGTAGGAAATTTAAGTCTTTAACAAATCATAAAATGTAGTCCATTTCTATCACTAAAAGGAACATTCCAGAAATGGTCACTGTTTGTGTTCAGAAAATGGGCTCTATTCTTGGTAACCTATAAAGAGGATGTCAAACACAAGGTAATGGCTCAAAATTATATACTGATGGGTTAGCACAGCTACCACTGTTGAATATAAACTCCACACAACAACAAGATGAACTTGCAGTCATTGAAATGTTGTATGTGGCAGAAATTAGCATACTTCCTGTTCTTCAGGAAATACCGAAATAAAAAATGAACAAAGAGATACATCAGTGGAGCAGTGCTTTGTCCAAAGTAATGAAATAACAGTTGCTCAAGATTGTCTAATCTGGGAAATTTGTGCCATCATTGCTAGGAAACTCTAGGCAAGGTGCCTGGAAGAAATTAATACGGGGCACCTTGGTGTAGTCAAGTTGATTTTGCCAGCCTATTCTTGAGTATCCATTTTCTGCTAGTTAATGGGCAGATATTCCAAGAGATCTGACATTTTCTGAATATTGTCCATGGCTTCTGTATACCGTACAAATACTTTGAAGCTTTTTTGCTCATAAGGCCTTTCCAAATCAAGTTTTAAGAGACAATGGTCCACAATTGCTTCAGTGGATTTCCCAGCACTCATGAAAAGTAATGACTTCAAACTTATTGGCTACGTCTAGACTGGCATGATTTTCCGCAAATGCTTTTAACAGAAAAGTTTTCCATTAAAAGCATTTGCGGAAAAGAGCGTCTAGATTGGCACGGACGCTTTTCCGCAAAAGTCCTTTTGCACAAAAGCATCCGTGGCCAATCTAGATGCTCTTTTCTGCAAAAAAAAGCCCTGATCGCCATTTTTGCGATCGGGGCTTTTTTGCGCAAAACAAATCTCAGCTGTCTACACTGGCCCTTTTGTGCAAAAGCTTTGCGCAAAAGGACTTTTGCCCGAATGGGAGCAGCATAGTTTTTCCGCAAGAAGCACTGATTTCAGACAGTAGAAAGTTAGTGTTCTTGCAGAAATTCAAGCGGCCAGCATAGACAGCTGGCAAGTTTTTCCGCAAAAGCAGCTGCTTTTATGGAAAAACTTGCCAGTCTAGTCACAGCCATTATGTTTGCACAATGCTATCATGTGTCAAATGACATAGAAGAACTTTCTATCCAAACCATGAAACAAGCTTTGAAATCAGCAAGAGAACATCCAGGTTTATTACAGCTCTAACTTGCAAACTTCTTCTTGGCATGTCAGAATGCCTTGATGGCAAAAATAAATCATCCACCTTCAAATTTGTTCTTGGGACACAAACTCTGATCTTATCTGGCTTTATTAAAACCTGCTCTGTCAAGGGAGGTAATTAACAAGGAAACTAATGAAGCAAAGGACTGTGCACTCTCTGCAACTAGAGAACTATAGATGGGATAACATGTTCTTGCTCAAGATTACAGACACAACCACAAATGGGTTCCTAGCACTATCCAAGCTCAAGAGCAATACTATTCTTATACTGTCACAGTGATACCTGACGTGATATGGCATTGCCTCATCAAGCAGATTGGTATTTCCATCTCCCTCCCTCCCAAACACACTGTCATGATGCTATCTGTACCTGGTCTGGCTCTTCTGAATTCTGAAGTTCAGGACATTGTAGTTCAATTAATTCCTGGCATCAAGGAATCACAGTCTGAATTGTCATCCAAAACATGTATTCAAGTGTCTACTCCAGAACTGGGAGATTCCACCCTGTGCGAAAAACGAAACCATCTTAGTGACTCTTTCTGTAGTTGAAACAATTGATAATTAAGGCTGATGAGTGGTGCAGAGACAGAATAATCCCTCAGGCCTTGTCTACACTTACCTGCACCATCAATCTACTTCAGCTAGGCAAATTGAGTAGCTGAAGTCAACATACTCACTGTTGCATCTTGCATGCAATAAGGTCAACAGGGGCTGCTCTCCCTTCAACAAAAGCTATGCTTCTCATCCTGGTGCAGTACTAACATTGACAGGAGTACCATCAGAGATGAATTTATTGCATCTGCAGCAGATGTGATGAATCAGCAAGTCAAGGCCTCACTCTGGAGTTCTGATCTAGTCCATTCTGGACTTCTTAGTTACAATTGCAATTTATAATGTTAGTTTAGGAAATTAACAATGCATAAGATTGGTAGACTCATCCGTGCATGATGTAATTGAGCATGGGTATGTCTACACTACCCCGCTAGTTCGAACTAGGGGGGGTAATGTAGTCATACGGAGTTGCAAATGAAGCCCGGGATTTGAATTTCCCGGGCTTCATTTGCATAAAGCCGGCCGGTGCCATTTTTAAATGCCAGCTAGGTCGGACCCCGTGCCACGTGGCTACACGCGGCGCAGCCTAGCTAGTTCGGATTAGGCTTCCTATCCGAACTAGCTGTACGCCACGTGGAACGCCTAATTAGGAAGCCTAATCCGGACTAGCTAGACATACCTCATGTTACTTACCAAATTACTAGAAGGTATCTTATGTATCAAGATCCCTAGTTGCAGGTCAGTAGAGTGTGGCATGGCAAGAAGGAACAGAACAGCTGAATAAACGTGCAGGCTACATAGCTCTCTGTCCATATCTGACTTGGTAAGTTCCTGGGTCCAGAAGTAACAGATCTGATAGGGTGTGGCCCTGAGTTCTGTCTGCATAGAGATCCAAAGGGAGCTGAAAGGAATGGGATTTGTTGCTCCATTTAGCAGAATGGGAAACCTTCCATCTAATAGGCCACACATGCAACTGCCCCCTCCCTGTCAGGTCTGCTGACTAGTGAGAGGACAGAAAGTTGTATGAGTTAGTTTATTCATCCCACCCCTCCATGTTGGGATGAGGCCTGAAAGTTGTGAGGGAACAACACATCTCCTCAAAGCTGAAACCTGAGGGCAAGAGTGTATATATGTGAGGTCTATGGAGAAATATAGAGTATTTTTCCTATAAATAGACAATTGGAAAAGATGGCTTGTCATTCTTCTTAAAAAAATTATGCCCAGTTATACCCATCCCTTGAACATGGGGCATATCCATGGGAAAAAGCAATAGCTTGGCTATATTCATCTCCTAGTGATGTCCAGGATACTCCTTTGAAGTTATCAGTAGACAGAGTAAGTTAGAGAAGCCTTTAGGCTACTGTAATTTGTACTGGGGAAGGAAAATGCAAACTAGATATAGTTCAACCCCAAGCTCCAGGACTTTCTAAAATCCAACTCTGTCTTCCTCCCAGATTTGCACTGACTCATTCCCAGAAATCTGCCTGGGGACCTACTTCTCTTCTCTCCTCTCATACCTGACCTGTACCACCATGCCAGGGGAAAAGAGTCTATTTCAGAGAGAATAGTAAAGGCATTGACCTATTTTCAACTGCTTTGTAAAATGTAAATGTGTCCTTAGTGTTCAGAGTACCATGCAGTGTGTTAATTTGGAAGCGGCACTGTGTGAACTTCAGCGGCGGGAAGCATGGGACTGCATACACGCCAAATGCTATTTGCCTGGTTCTCTTTAGACTCAGTCTCCTGACAGAGGTGTAAAAGAAGATATATTTGCTTGTACTAAGCCTGGTTAGGAGTTCCTTAGTGTAATGCCCTTTTGATCCTCAACTGCAATGGTATAGACGCAAGAGTGATAGTGATACACCTTCCCACTTCTACTTTACAAGGAGCCCAGAGGGGAGGTACTTACTTCTATACACTGTGCACTCTGCCCTCTTATATTCTGCTACCCTTGATGTCTAATCAAGCTTTGGAATGAACTTCATAGTTCATTGGACTGGGGTCACATACATTGTGAAGTAGATTATTAATTGACCAGACAGGGAGTCGCTACATTAAACCCAGCACTCCTAGGGATCTCTTTTGTTGCTCTGCAGCTCACTGCTTGTTTCCCCTGTTCTAGCAGGAGGCAGCATCTGTTGTGTGAGTACGTAGCCATACTGTAAAGTACTAAACAGGGTGTTTTTTTTTCTTTTATGTTCAGCAGCCCAGCTGGAAATTTAAGATAATATCCAAAATAATTAAGTAATACCCACAGCATAGCTCATACCCGTATTTGCTCTATGAGCCATCTTCAAGGGGAGGTGTGTGAAAAGGAGTCCAAAATGTCAGAAAGCTGACAGCAGAAACAGACATGAGAAGAATTATAGGCATTCAGCAAACATTAAAAGGACAATAACACACTGGCTTATGGCTATTTATTTTTTATGAGAGACTTTGGCAGTGTTTTGTCTGAAGTTTTGATGGCCATATGTTTTCCAGGGAGGCACAGCACTGTTTGTAAACGGTGCTGTAATTGAAATTGAATTTCATGAAGTCTATGTGAAATATGATAACACATTAAAATACATATTCCTTTGGAGAATTTCCCCATTGATTTTTGTTGCATTAGAGCTGTTTACACATCAAAGGACAAAATTGTAATCTGTCTATCTTCATTTCAGTCACACCCATGCTTTTGTTTCCCAGAGAGTACACACGGCAGAGCTGTACAAACACTTCTAACACCAGCACTTCTTTTAGTGAATGGATGCCTCAGACTGAAACGGGGCTTATTTCTCCATCTGCTTAGCTACTACAAGTCCTTTCTTTTCAAGGATTTAAACATAGTGATGCATTGGGGCCAATCCTGCTCCCTTTGAAACTGATTGGAATTTTATCATTGACGTCAATGGGAGTAGATGCAGGCTGGTGTTGATGTATACTAGCTGAAGAACCAGTCTCAGCTGAGTTTTTCATATGACATAGAACATATTATATTGTCAGATTTCTGTTAGATTGTGTGCCTCCATTATTGTTCTAAAAGCAGATTTTTTTTCTTTAAGTGTGTGGATGGATTTTTTGGTACGCAAATGTCGTTGATTTGGGTGAGAATAAAGGGTGTTGAAGGAGAGGGAGAAAGACTGGTTTATTTCTAACCCAGGCCTAATACTGGCTCTTTAAAATGAACCCATATGAATCATGAAAATAAAAGCAAATGTGTTGCTGGAATTAAGAAAGCAGAACTGCACCCTGCTTTACTCACAACGACATCTATCACTTCATCAGCTCTATTATCATCCGAGATGCATCCCAGGTTGGATGGAATGTGGGAGTGAGGAAGTGGAATACAAAACCTCATTTTTCAGGTACAACTAGCCTGAGATATTTTGATATTTTTCTTTGTCAGTGTGGGGAGAATAGCTAAATGCTATGACTAGTAAATATTGGATTTGTCACTGAATTTAAGCCATCCTCGTCTCCCTGAATCTTATTTTTCTTTCACCTCTACAAGATTATCAACCATGTTATTAACTCCTCTCTCAGCAATATATATTGTCTGTCTTTCAGGAGATTTTTTTCCCTCTGATTTAGAGAGATAAAACTTGCTATAATGAATTGGCTCATTCGACCACCCAAGCTGATTCCCAAGGAGGGTGGCACTGTTGTCCCCATGCATAATGCACCCAGTCAATTATTCATTGTTCTTTACTGTGTAGAGATATAGGGGGCAGTCTTTCCTTAGTCCTACAGCAATTAGTATATGCCCTGGAGTATTGCCTGTATTATTGGAACTTGTGCAGTGTATCTGTAAATGCTTTTATTGAGAATAAAACTAACAAACTACTCAGCAGTAGTTTGTGATTCTATGACCCCCTGTGTGAGTAAATGCCTCAGAATGTCTACTTGGTTTGTGTAGTGTGTACTCTCTCTCTCTCCTTGCCTTTCGCTGGTGTATTTGTTTTTTAGTTTTTATTTCTAGTCATTTTGACTGGGATTTATACAGGAAAGTACAGTGCAGATATAGTATCTCCATACTGGAGGCTAAAGTTGACTGAGGCAAAGAGCTCAAGTTGCATCATTGTAGTGATACAATGTTATGAAAATGGAGGAGTAAATAAAGTTAAACTCTTAACATACTATAATATGAGCTATTGATTCAGAAAATGGGTGTGAAGAACAGGAGATAATATCGTGAGTCTCTCTCTTAAATGTTCATTCTAATTTTTAGAAACAGTATTCTCCATTTTGAGTACATGGTAATATCGTTCAAATTGGAAGATTCTTTCTTAATGAATGGAGATTTTAAGGCGTACTCATTATAAAAGGTCACTACAGAAGTTATATGTTCACACACTTTTATTTAGTGGAGTTTTTATAAGTATAAATAAAGTGATAAAAAGACACGATTAAAATAGGAAAAACTTTTAAAACAGCAAATAGTCTGGTAGCACTTTAAAGACTAACAAAACATGTGAACATGTTTTGTTAGTCTTTAAAGTGCTACCAGATTATTTGTTATTTTTTAAATTTTTGCTATTACAGACTAACTGGGCTACCCCTCTGAAACTTTTGAACATGATTAAAATAAATAATATTACACAATAGACAAGTGCACCTATTTACTGTCAATTCACCATACTCTTACAGCTGTAAGATTTAGACATAAACTGAAGTTTCTCTTGTCCCCGGATTCCTCTCTCCCATTTCTACAGCTCAGATTCACAGAAATCTTCCTATTCACAGAAATCTTCCTATTTCCTATAGGACATACTTATACTTACTGGAAAATCAATGCTCCAGAGGTTGCTCTTCTGGCATTCAATTTAATGGGTCTAATGTAGACCCGTAAATCAAATGCTGAGGGTGGCTCCTCTGGTGTCTGATACACCTCCTTTTGCAAGGAGTAAGGGAAGCTGATGGGAGTGTTTGCTGCCATAGGCCTCCCACGGTGTAGACACCACTAAGGCTCGGTTTAAGGTACCTCAAGCCAACCTGCCAGGTCTAGTGTAGACCTGGCCTAAGGGAGCAAACTGGACCAAATTTGAATTAAGAGGTGAATAAAATTAGATCTAAAGGAGCCCTAATGGTGATCATTCTACTAGCAGTCCTCACCGTTTTACAGATCAAGTCCACCCTCTGATGGGGCAAGTGGCTGTATGTAATTAGGAAAAAAAATTTTCCTTTGAGCATCTTGAAGTCCTTTGTAAAAGATGATGAGCTGTTTTGAGACTAAATAGGTAGACAATTGGTACTGATGGAAAAATAGCTAAAGTCTGTAAAAGGAACTTTTGAACTCCCTCACTATGCTGAAACAATTAATATTTTCATTTTAAAAATTAATAATATCGCCTCACCTACTGCCCAACACATTAATGATTGCTGTGACTGCGTATACTCAGTGCAAAAACAACAAGCAGTCCTGTGGCACATTAGAGACTAACAAATTTATTAAGTCATGAGCTTTCATGAGTAAAACCCACTTCATAGGATAAACTGGAATGGGCTTTACACAAAAAATCACATGATCTAATCAATTTGTTAGTGGCTATGTCTACCCAGCAGTGTTATTTCGGAATAACTGACCTTATTCCAAAATAGCACTGTGCGCGTCTATAGTACAAGCCTTTTTTTTTCAGAATAATGTCGAGCTGGAAGACGTCTGGCTCTGATTCATGGTTGCCCTCATTTCACAAGGAGTAGGGGAAGTTAAAGGAAAAGTGTTCTTCCTTCGACTTCCTGCTGTGTATACAGTGCCAAAAGCTGAAGAAAGCTATTTTAATTTAAGCTACGCAATTGACATTTCTGAAGTTGCATAACTTAATTTGACTTTAGCCCTGCTGTGTAGATGTACCCTAAGGTGTCACAGCATTGTTTTTAAAATTACGGACTAACATGGTTATCCTTCTGAGATTTTTTTTTTCAGTGCAAAACGTTACAGTGTATAAGAAAACTTTCTAGGTAAAACAAATTATAATCCACATTTTGTTAAACCCACAACATGGATGTTCAGACACAGACAAAAATGAACCTTTATGGTCATCCTAACCAGGCTCTATGCACAAATACCTCAAACACCCCTCCCCAACAAGCACTGATCCATCTTGCTAGCAATAAGAATAAAGGTGGGGTTATGATCAAGGCATAGTCCCCAACATTCTAGACCCCTAATGGTTCCTGAAAAATCACCTTCTCCATGGCTATGTCTACATTGTGCTCTCTTGCACAAGAACATATGCAAATAAGGTGCAGTGATTAATATTGCCGTGACTCATTTGCATACCTAATGAGCTGCCATTTTGCACAAGGGGCTTTTGTGCAAGAATCGTTCTTCTGCTTATTTTCAGGCAGAACGGCTCTTGTGCAAGAGAGGGTTTTTGTGCAAGATGGAGCAGTGTACACTGCTCCTTCTTGTGCAAAAGCCCCTTGTGCAAAAATGGCAGCTCATTAGATATGCAAATGAGGTGCTGCAATATTCATTGCCACACCTCATTTGAATATCTTCTTGTGCAGGAATGCGCAATGTAGACATAGCCCATAAGTTGTAGAGGTAGCCACAATCATGGCCCTCTATAGCTGCTATGCATTCTCTCTGCCATGCATGTATCTTTTGTGTTGTTTTTTTTTCTGCATTGTCTACTGACAATAGAATACACTTTTCCTCTTTGCTTCAATCAAATGTTGCATATGGATAACTGAGCAAAGATAGGCACATCAAATGGCTTGTTTGGTAGAGCTCATTGAAATGAAACACAAAATTAAATCCAAAGATAAATAATGCCCAGGAGAACAAAAGGGACTAGTCACAGCAAAAAATCACTGTACTCGGTGGCAAGCATTTATAAGATCAGGTCCATAGTGTGTTCTGCCCATGGTTTGGCGTAGGAAAGATATCATCAGATGCATTTATACAGTATCTTGCACAGTGAGGCCATAATCCTGACTGGAGCTTGATATTTATTATATCATAATGAGTTTATAGGCTGTATAGTCTTGAGATTATGGCAAATAAAAAGGGAGTTAGGATTTCTTCTTCTGATTTCTATTCTTGGCTCAACCACAAACTCTTCATGCCTCATTAATATTTGTAATTAAGTACTTAGGCCAAGCACCTCAAAGGGTATTTAGGGCCATTATAAGTCAGGTGTCCACATACCTTTGAGATTCTGAGCCTCAGCTACCACTGTAGAGAGTACTGTAGACTTGCCTACAAATAAATGTGTCATCAGGAGGTATTAGTTTGCATAGCAATCAGGGAAAACCTTGAGATTTTGAGTTATTAAAGGAAATAATGTTGCTATTCTGTAGTACTGTACTTTTCTGAAAAAAGTGTGTATTATTCTATGGTATTACACTGAATATTGCTATATAACAGCACTATTGCATATTTTAGCAAATATGTATCCAGTAAATATGGATTAATTCATTATTGGGATGATGGCAAGTAGGTGGCTAGTTATTATTGATGCAATGCTACATAAATGTAGACATTAATAAATTGCATAGTTCTGCTAAATGTTTGCCATTAGTTTTATATTGTCTGACTTTATTAAAATGGAAAAGGCTAATACATGTGTTTTTTCTAGTAATTATGTGTACTGCTTAACATATTTATGTCATTTGTCTTTTCATTTACAGAAAAAAAATTATAAAATACAGAAAGATATCTAATTTTTCTTAAGGGCAAATAAAAGTGGAAATATTGATATATTTGACGATTGTGTTAAGTCAAAAATTAGTTTTATATAGCTGATACCATTTTATATATAAATATCTCTTAAGTTTAACAGATCTTTGAAGCTGAGCTATATTCATAATAAAATGTAATGTGGAAAATAATATTAAATATTTAATGGCATAATTAAATTTTATTAATATAAATGTTTTATAGTTCAGATTAAAAAATTATAAGGACTGTTTCCCTTTTCATTATAGATTATAATGTGTTATGAATTTTCATAACTATTTTGGTTCCAATCCAGCTACCATGGAATGCAACAGGAGATTTGAATATGATTCGGTGCTAGTAGGTTAGGTTCTTTTCTGTTGTTGTTTTTTTCATTTTGATTGTGATGAGCCTAGCCCATTTGCCTAACTGTGACAAGAAGAACTTAACACTTTGTCAGTTATGCTACCTTTTGCTGCTTCTCCTAGATAGCCCTTTATCCTATATTTGCTATACTCTGCAAATTCCTATCTACAGGCCATTTCTATCCCTACTTATACTTTTATTCATACTAATCTCCATACCCTATGACCAAATCTGGTGTGTGACCTATGTAGTGTCACACCACACTGACATGTTACAGGCCATAGACAGTGCAATGGTCACTAGCTAAAGAGGAAGGTCATATATTCCAAAACATGGCACAATCTGCTGTATTTCCCACTCATATTTTGGACAAACAATTTCCATTCTCGTGTAGTCAAAATTAGTAAAAAAAGAAACTGCAACCATTTTTCACTTCCCATCAGTATGAAATATGACAAGTGATTTTATATATTTCAGAGTGTATTCACTCCGAACAGTTATTTCATCCTGTTGATCT
Organism: Pelodiscus sinensis; assembly: GCF_052426305.1. Lineage (NCBI taxonomy): Eukaryota > Metazoa > Chordata > Testudines > Trionychidae > Pelodiscus > Pelodiscus sinensis. The sequence goes on along the minus strand of NC_143058.1, from coordinate 22,022,174 downwards.
GAGGAAATAGGGACAGTTTCTGCCTCAAGTTTCCAAGATCTTTTTTATTTAAACTAAAATTGCATCCTACATTATATTATTCTGGGGCTATTATTTGTATTGAGCCCTTTATCTTGGAGACTGTCTATGTGAAAATACTTGTATCTATCCATCTTCCTGGAGGTGCCACATCCAAGGAATCTGCGGCTAATCAGTCATTTCACTTACAGACATCTTTAACACTTAACTTGCCTTCATTTAAGACAGTCAGTATAGAAGCAGCTCACATAGTGACACACTATCACCTTTTAGATTCTGGTCACATCATTACCAAAAGATATTTACTGATTTGGTGGGAGTGCAGAGAAAAGGAACAAAAGTAATCAGGGATCCTGAAAAGAATGGATTGTGAAGAAAGATGAAAAGAGCTAAGCATGACTAACTTGATTAGAAACAACTATGAATATTTCAAAGATAGACATCTCTAAGAGAGAACAACCTTCTATAGCATGGGACAAAAGAGAAATAAGAAAAGAAAAGCAGGAATAAAATGATGGAATTAAGTATAGGAAAAGTGAAGCTGACCATTCAGATAGCTTCAATGCCATGAAATGTAATAGGCCATAGGCACTGATTCCATGGGTGCTATGAGCAGGGTAAAAAAGCGAGTGTTCAGCACCCACTGTTAGCTTCATCAATCAGCCTTCCCTCCACACCCCACCCCGCCCCCATGCCTCCCATCTGCCACAGTCAGCTATCCAATGGTGTGCAGGAGATACTAGAGGGATGGGGAAGTAGTGGGAGTGAGACACACTCGGGGGAGAGGGCAGAAGGAGGGAGGATGGTGATTTTGGGGGAAAGAGTGTAGTGGTGGGGTGCAACAGGTTTGAGCACCCCCCAGCAAATCACATAGTTGACACCAATGTAAACAACTAAGGAACAGGTGGGAATTAGGGACATTTCAAAACAGACTATAAAAAATACCCTGTATTTGTGTGTAAGTATCTGTTTATATCTTGGGGATATATATCTATAGTTATGTAGAGACACATGTGTGTGTTTACACATACAGCAATCTGAAGGATGTGATATTGTCCTGCAGAACTGTGATGGGCTCCTCAGGGTGCAACTTGGACTGTGAGACCACTGAGCCTCTATATCCAGCCAACCTGGGATACCTCTCACACTACAACGTTGTTGACAAGCTACACATCTCTGGCAGGTATTGCACTCGCACAGTAATCCCTAGACTCATAGACTCATAGACTTTAAGGTCAGAAGGGACCATTATGATCATCTAGTCTGACCCCCTGCACAATGCAGGCCACAGAATGTCACCCACTCAACTGCGTTACTCATGGGAGTGAGTCCAAGTGATGATATCGATACTTCTCTGAGGGTGAGTATACATGGCACCATTATTTCGAGATAACGAGCATTATTTCAAAATAACAATGTGAGCCTCTACACGGCCATTCTGTTATTTTGAAATGAATTCAAAATAACAGACAGCTTATTCTGACCTCTGTAAACCTCATTTCACAAGGAATAATGCCTAGTCCAAAATAGCTATTTTGAAATAAGGCATGTGTAGACGATCCACTGCTGCAATTTTGAAATAGTCCCTCACCAAGGCCATTTTAAGTTATTCCTCCCCAGTGCCTCCTGAGATTCTAAATCGAGATAGCATGTCTACATTAGAGAAGCTTGCCTTGGACTAATTTTGAGGCTTCCCTGCAGTGTAGACATGATATTTCGAAATAAATTGTTTCAGAATAACTATTCCAGAATAGCTTATTTTGAAATAGCTGTGCAGTGAAGACATATCCTTAAATAATTTATTCCAGCTTGCTGAAAAGATCTGTGATGTGATGTGGAGATTTCTCCTTTGGTCAAGCTGTCTCGATTGTGTCTACACTGACTTTCAGTGGAATCAAGTTCAATGTCTCAGTCCTTATCTTCAAGGTTATCCACCATAGTCTGAGACCAGGAACTGCATAAACTTTTGTAATGAAAACTGAAGTTGACAACTGGTATTGTGGAATTACATTGTGGAGTAAATCTTGTCTGTGTGGGAGAGAGAACTTTTTTGGCCGGTGATCTGAAATGAATATAGATAGATAGATAGATAGATAGATAGATAGATAGATAGATAGATAGATAGATAGATAGATAGATAGATAGATAGATAGATAGATAGATAGATATTCAGGACTTTTCACCTAAATAAAGCAACCTTCAATGGTTCCAAGAATACCCTCAAACTTAGGCAGGTACATCATTACTTAGAAAATCCCTAAATAACTGGTTAAGACTAGACTGAGCAATGGGGTAGAACAGAAATAACAAATGTGGTAGACAACCAAAAAAGTCTCATGGTAACTAAATTACATGTGATAATAAGTTTAGATCAATGATATACTGACCAATAGGGAAAAAAGACATTCACCATCAGTAAGATGAGGAAATACAAATAAGGAGAAAAGAAAATATCCCCTACTGAATAACAAAGATAACATCAGAATATTCACTCTGCTGATACCATTATTGGACCTAACCAAGTGAGTTAAAAGATCAAGAATACATATTCCTGTGCATCCAGAAATATAATTTATGCTATAATGTGCAGAAAGTATCAGTCTGCTATGTACATTGGACAAACGTCTCAGGCACTTCGCCAAAGGATCAATGCCCACAAAACAGATATTAGACAGGATCACAAAGAAAAACAGTTTCTTGCCATTTCAATCAGAAAGGACATTGTCTCAACGACTTAATTACCTGCATCCTGCTTCAAAAGCCTTTTAAAACTGCACTTGAAAGGGAATCCTCTGAACTGTTATTCATGCTAAAATTCAACACTTTGCACGGGGGTCTCAACAAAGACTCTAGTTATCTTACCCATTACAAAGATAGCTTCCCCAATTATCACCTCTAATATCATTAGCTCACAGACATTTACCTCCCCCCCCCCCCCCCCCCGCATCCCTCTTCTGTTCTGAATTTGATTTGTCCTTTTCATATGTGTTCTTTTTTTTAAATTGTATCCTTTGGTATATATGGTTGTGACTATTTTCTTCCACTATTTGATCTGAGGAAGTGGGTCTGGCCCACGAAAGCTCATCATCTAATACACCATCTTGTTAGTCTTTAAAGTGCTACATAGTCCTGTATTTTGCTAAAGATAACATCAGTGTAACATAGTATAAAAGCAGAATCCCAGCCTAGGGGCAGTAGCTGAATAAAATGTCGTAGTTGAGAGGTGCCAGATTGATGGCCACTGGCAATGATGGGGACAGGGAAGGTAATGAGGAAGGTGATGGCTAACACCTCAAGTTGTTCAAGAAGGAACAGTGTGAATATATGGCATGGAAATATAGATGTACATTCCTTGTGATCCTTGTGAAGTTGGGGTGTTTGTGAGTGTGTTATTAATAAACTATATTATTTGTATTAATAAACTATATTTGTAATTATACAAGAGTTCCTATAGTGTGAGAGTTGCAACTGTGTACATCAGGGTTACCTGCGATAGACTAATCAAATACTGGGCCTGATTCTGGGACTAAAGACCTGTCAACCCTAAACATGGCATAGGCCATGTCTTTGCATAAGTTTGCACAGTTCAAATCTGATAGGCTTTTGAGAATTTCCACACTGAAAATTAATAATCATGATTTGAAGGGACAGTCAAATACAATATCAAAATAATTTGCAGTGTTGTAAATGTGGACTTTTTTTAAAAAAAGAAATGAATTATTTACCATGTACCCCAATATTTCTTCTACATGATACTGAAGTAACACCATTTTAGAAGTGAGATGTAGGAATATTACTACTGCTTGCCTGCTTGTGGTACAAACTTAGCAACCCACCAAAAGAAGACAATAGGGTATCAAGAAATGAATCGTGTAATGTTTATTATTTCCTTTATACATTTCCTTAACTTGCCATATTAAATCAACAGTGAGGAGAGAAAGCCATTGCGTCTAGTTTGACCTCAGAGTCCAGTCATTTCAATCTAAATAGGGGCAAAAGCAAACTGAGCATGGGAAAGGGGAATAAAATTAAGTGGCTTTGTCAGCCTCAGTATCCTTCTCTATGAATCCCTCTGTGGATCTTATTTCTCTAGCCATTGGCTTAGGTATACTTCACAACAATTTCTATAGGAATTGTAATGGATTTTACAGGAGCTTTGTAATATGCATCACTGATCCAATAGATATTGTAAGTGACGTTAGTTCCAAAGGTCAAAGCATCCCTTAAAACTGCAGAATTCATAGAAGGAGCTTTTTTTTTTCCAAGGGAGTGATTTGTGCAAGGTAGAAAGCATAATTCGATATCCTCTTCCTCAGCCTGGATTGACTCTGCTATGAGATTTCAACCTTAGATTGCTTGTTGTGCTTAAAAAACTGGTGAAGCAGGAGTTTAGCTTGAGGGAAATGCTGATGCAAAGGATACTCCAAAAGAAAAATGATGGTTAAAAAATGTAATTTATCTTGACCTTCCATTCTACTAGTTGAAATGAAACCCAAACGGAGCACTGAAGCAATGACACAATGGATACAAAACTAAAAAAGACCAAGCAGTCCTTGTTTATACATTAATTGCTAACTGTAACAAAACAAAATCTTCCTAGCTTTTTTCATTTTGTTGAAGCTACTTTTCAGCTATTTGCAGGCGTTTGTGTAGTTATATTGGTCTCAGGATATTAGTGAGACAAGGTGGATGAGGCAGTAGTTCTATGTAACTCAAAAGCCTGTTGCTTTTATCAATAGAAATGGGTCCAATAAATACATGACCTCTCCTAATTTGTCTCACTAATTTTCAGCTACTGTAAAACACGATGTTTTACGGAAAATAGATTTTGCATAATCTAATATTAGAAGAAATTATTTTCATTGTTTTCTAATTTTAATTGAGATAGTTTTTTATCTAGACTCAAATAGGCCCCTCCAGTCAGAGGCACAACATTTCTGGTTTCCAAAGGGGTGCTCGATCCCAGATCTGTCCCAGCTCCACACCCCCACTCCACCCTTTCCTCCAACACCCTGCCAGCACTCCACGTCTTCCTATCTTGCTCTGCCACCTCTCTGGAGTGAACCCTGCTCTCACTCTGTCCCCTCTCCTCCTGCACCTCTTGTATGCCACTGAACCACTGGTCACTGGTGTGTAGGAGGTGCTATGGGGGAGGAACTGATCAGCAGGTCCTGCCAGTGGTACTGAGCACCTGCAGAGCCAGTGCCTATGACGTCAGTATTTCTCTACCAAAAGCTTCACGCTGGGCTAGTTTAGGGAGACACAAAAAAATGAGGCTGACTGGAAATCAACCTGTCTAGTTTCCTAGCCAATGTGCAGTGAAATGCAAAAAATGAATAAACAGCATAAATGTTGAAAAATAAATATTATTTCACTTTTAGAAAGCTACAGTGTTATTAATAACAGAGGTAAGGGATTTTTGTATGTTATTTAACACTAAAATATCCCTTTTCACTGAGAAACACGTACTGTTTTGCCATAACCAGTGCCTATATAATGTGTAATTCAAGTGCATTCATTCAAGCAAAAGGGAACATAGTCATAAAACTCTCTGGGCTGGAGCTTATGCTGCTATAAAATTAGCAGTATCTCTGTTGAAGACACTGAGGCTGCACCAATGTAAAAGGAGTGCAAGATCAGAACCAAATGCATTGTTACATGGATCGGTAATACACCTACACCCAAATCCAGACACTCTCTTTCACATAATACCTGCTGAGACAGGAAACAAGAGATTTTACAATCCCAGTTGTTTATTTACTGACAGATGGGGGTAGGCATGAGCAACACAAGCACTATTCTTCTTCAAAACCTATTTAAATCAAATATAATCAGTCCTTTTCTTGGTCATCAGTGAGAAGAAATCTTCCTGATGTAATTTTTAGCTCCATATACTTCCAAAACACTTTACAGAAGAATCACTTCATCTTCCATGGACCTCTGGAGTGAAGTGCAATAAGTATGTAGCAGTGCAACGCAGTTTATTCAGGAATGGGAGTTTACATTATCCTGCTGATACTGCAGAGGAACTTGAAAGAGGCAGAATGTTGGAAGTTGGCTAGAACACTAGGCTATTTCAATAGAGAAGACACTAAACTAGGTCTTGTGTTTCTTTTCTTCCAAAGGTGCCATAAGAGCTTCATGACCACAGAGTTGGTCAATTTTATTTGTGAGCCCAAAGCCAGAACTCCATAATCAATTTCTCAGGCACTATGTTATAGCGTTGTCAAACAGTGGCTGCTACAGAAATAGTTAGGGGAGACTTTCTATCTCCAGATATATCCCAAAGCAGCTTAGTGAGTGAGTGCTGATAAGATCACAGCCCAGTGCAGTCTGGATTGGACAACACTGGCAATGGCCTAAGCGCTTAATGAAAGTCGTGTGGCTTTTGGCAAACCTTAAACAAGATATGAACTTACAATCACAGTTGCTGGAAACTAAAAATGTCCATATTAAATGTTGAAGCTGTTAATTACACAAGCATATTCACAGTTCCAGTTCAATCTACAGTAATTGCAATTTGCCTTGAGCTACTGTGTCTATGTGTTATTCTTTCCTTTTTGGTGTGAGCGATAACAAATGTGCGAATGACATTTCAGCCTGGTAATTGGAGCCATTTATAGTTCTATGTTAGCTCTTGCAGTCTACAGGCTGCAATGACGCTTTTACATAAGGATCAAGCACCTCATTAAAACTATAGTATTGAATACATGGCTTGGATTCTTGACTTCAAGATGATTAGTTCTGTGTAATACAAAAAGGGTGAGTGGCTTTGAGTCTCCAGTACCACCAAGAACTATAGCTTTTTAAGACTCCTAAAGCAATCCTTTTGGTCTCGTTTATACTGGGTCCTAGCTGATTTAGGGAATTGCATTTAAGCTTTGTTTTAGTGTTGGCATTACCAAATGTTTGTTCTTGTATCAGTTTGCTAAAAGGGACAGTTTAGTAATCTAAGCCACAGACTCCATGGAAACAGCCTTGCTTCCTGGCAGGATTGACCTCAGCTCTTTTCTTCCAGCATTTTATGTCAAATGGAGTTTACTGCATAGAGATCTACTTTGGAAACACAGGTCCTGTTGATTGCCTAGAGTGTAAAGATCCTACGGTACTTTCTGCAAAAGAACATGTTTGCCCCACGTTTGCCCAATTTCATCCTTTACCTGGACATGTGTACTGTTGTACAGTGTGTTAGCTGGTGCAAAATAACAAGATTTCAATGATTCCTCCACATAAAAACTGGATCATGCTTAGCTTTGCCTGGGGTGGCAAAACGGAGGAGAGGCTATAAAGAGAGCATACAAAGATGATCTTGCAATGGTCTTTAAAGTGCTACATAGTCTTGTTTTTTGTTGCAGCTACACCAGACTAACACAGCTACATTTCTATCACTATCTTGCAATGGTATGGCTTGCTCCTTTTTAAATGTCCTGCCAGCTCCACAGGTAGGTGCAGAGGTGACTTGAAACTTTCTTCTCACCCTTTTTGGCATAATTTGTGCCCCAAAAGGTGGGGGGGGGGGTGTGGAACTGCTGATGTCTCCTGTGTATAGAAACTATTAGCCCTGGCTTGTGTGTGAGATACACAAAAGTGGGATGAAAAAGCTCTTCATATCTGCCATGCTGCACTAGGGCCAGAACAATGTAGTCTAAAAGGTTCCTGAGCATGCCTGATGTAAACCATATCAAAATGTATGTCAATCATTGTGGGAAAATGTTTGCAGCATCTGTCCGGCTTTAAGCCTTTCCCTGATAATATCAAGCGAATAAATTCTCTACCTGGATATATTTGACAAGCCTCTTAAATATCTATATATCTGTATCTAGAAAGATTTCCACACATTAACATGCTGGAGAGCAGCATCAAAGTCTGTTATGGTTTTGGATGCAATGTGACCTTTTTGTGACCACTGAGACTTCTCAGCAGCACAAAAATAGATATGTATGGGAAAGCAAAATTAATAGAACAGTTGAGATTGTCATCTATAAAGCATCCTGAAAAAAATCTATAAAGATACTAGTTGCATTTTGTGGGATAAGATACTACCTGTTATTAAATTTGCACTGTTCAAAAGTTACTGCAAAATGTGTCATTTGTCTAAAGGGTTACAGAGACAGAAAAACATGAGAAACTAGAGGACTGTAGCTCTTTCTGGTGATGTTGCCATCATCCTTGTGCATTTAATCACTGTGTTACAATTGAACTTTCTGGGTGAGCACTTACCCAATAATCATTATCAGAAGTCACTGGAAAGGTGGACAAGTGTTTGAAGACTCTTAGGAGGGAACAAACAAATTTCATGCCTCTTGCACTTCCAGGCATTGGGTCAAGAGGACTTAATGAAAAAATGTATTGATGAAATATGTGAGTAAATTCCAGGCACTTAGAAGAGGGAAGAGATGAATAACAATATCACCTAAACCAGTGACTTCCCTTCAGAAAACAGCAGACATGTCAGAATAGAAAAATCATGTGTAGATTTTTATTGATTTTCAAACAGTTCTGACATGCTAAACAGCAAATAAATATATCAAGTAAAGTTTGGAGACAAGGGGTCTATATCATCATGGCTCAGTAGGTTACCACTTGCCTGCTGTACCTTACTATATGGATACATAGGGACAGTTTTTCTAAGAAGTGTGGGACAGCAGCATGCACATTAATGTGCCAATGCCCTTTCAGAGCTGCAGATTTGTGCACCCACAGTGGGCCACTTGGTGTGTGATGGGTAGTTATGTATCTATGGGAACCAATTTTCACTTGCACACAGGAGAAGCATGGCTAAACTACAAGCTAGGGGCCTGATTCCCCTGCACACTGAGAGCTGGCTCAAGTATGTATATGTGTATGTGAGAAGAAGGATCACACCCCTTGTAGTGGGGACATACTCCAGCCAATATTAGCCTTCGAATACCAGTGGGGACAGAATTGAACTGGGCCTTGTCCATGCTGCCTTCCCACACTGACTTGTTCCTTTGGTGCATGCTGCTCCTGAGGCTGCATTAGGTTGTTTGCCTCCTGCACTCGGCGAGTGGAAGCACTTCCAATGGGTACTCCAGGGGGAAAGAACTCCTTGTGTTCTGCTCTTGCCTTGCATGTCCACTCAAAGAACAGCCACAATCTGATCACCTGACTGTTTTCCTAGAGAGTACTGTGAGGGGAGTGGCCTCCTATGTCCTCTTCTCCCCTTGGGTGCTCTAAGCTTGGCCTGCTAGAATGTCTCTGTACAGGACAACTATTTATAATGCCTAAGAGCCTTAAATTAAGCACCTGGATTCCTGTGGAGTGGGAAATAATCTTTATATGAAATTGGCTGTTTTATTAGGACTCTGGGAAGTGCCTTGAATCTCAGCTCAGCTGATCGGAATTGCTTACCTCTTCTCTAGCTTATGCTTCTTCACTGAAAATGAGCTACAAAATGAAAGCATTCCATCTCTGTAACCTTTGATTTCACAAATTCACAGATGTGGCATGGTCATTTTTCATATAGTATCCACAAGGCACAGTCAGCCAAGTTCTGATCTATTTTGCGTGGGCAACACTCCCACTGGCATCAGCTGAGTCACAAAAGTACAACTGAGAGCAGAGTAGGGGACTGGAAATTTTGTTTTTTGTTGAAAGGAAAGGCAGCTATGTTTCCAGATGTGAGGCTACAATCTAGCCTTTGAATCATTAAGAGGGTATTGAGCTTATATGTGTGTTTTTCTAAGCCCATAGTAGACAGCATACAGAGTCACGAAGCTTTCCCACCTCAGCAACTCACTGTCCAATTCTGCAATGTTCCAGGCCACAGAAGGATGTTAGCACAAATAATTCGAGGTTTCTTAAGTACAATGTGCTGGATAAGAACACTAGCTGAAGGTGCAACAACTTCCCGAAGCTTGATGCTCCAGGCAAAGGAATAAGTAGGGCCTTGAAAGGTGATTGAAAAGACTTCTGAACCATTACATATCAGTACAATGAGGCAGATCCAAATATGAAATGGATTAAATTTATCTGGCACCAATAAAAAAGGGCTTGAAATATTAATTCAGAATAAATCAGTTATGTCACTCACATCTTTTTATAGCTTTAGGTGAGCAAAACAATGATGTGAATTTCTTTTTATTGAGGATAACCCAACTAGACAAAATACAGAGAGAGGTCCAGATCAAAGAGTACAGATCAAGAGTCGACAAACTTCCACAAAGCTCAGGGGAGTTTCTGCATCCCAGGTTCCAGCATATGCCAATTACTGGATAACTTCAAATACTCTGCTGTTTGTGCCAGGACAGCTGCCCCCTCCTCTCTCATGGAACGAGGTGTACAGATAGTTCGGAATAGGAAGCCTAATCCGAACTACCTAGTTCGTGCCGCGTGTAGCCGCGGGCATGGAGTCCGAACTAGCGGACATTTAAAAATGGCGGCATCTGGCAACATGCAAATGAAGCCCAGGAAATTCAAATCCCGGGCTTCATTTGCAACTCCGGTTGACTACATTAACCCCCCTAGTTTGAACTAGGGTGGTAGTGTAGACATACCCTCTCAGCCCTCAATCGCAACCTCCTTCCCCAGCCAACTGTACTTTTTCTGACTTCCCCAGTACCGGTTTCACCAGACTCCTTCACACAATCTATTACTGTCTCCCCTCTGCTTTTGTCGAGCTCTTGTCTAAGAAATGGTCTAAAATAAATAGCATGATATTCACTAAGGTAAAACGCAAAGTACTACACTTAGGAAGGAATTACCAAGTGCACAAATATAAACTGGGAAATGATTGTGTAGGAAGAAATACTGCAAAAAAGAAAAAAGGATCTGGTGTTATAGTAGATCCCAAAAGAAATATGAGCCAAAGAAGTTGAAAAAAAAAAAGCAAGCCTGAGGGGTTGACATGACAGCCTTCAAGTATGTTAAAGGTTGTGTATCCTGTACTTCTCTCTTTTTCGAAGCATGCCAGTAGCATTTCAAATCCTTTGCCATTCCTGCAGTAGCTGAGCGTCTGTGTATCCAGATTTGGTTATCTTGGGTGTTTCACATGATCTCAGGAGTGCTCCTCTCCTGCTTCTCCAAGCAATTTTTGTGGCAGCCTTTGCAGCACTTTAGCAGTCAATGAAATGGATGTTTGTGCTTACTTTGCACTCCAGCTGGTCCTCACTGAACTATTCACAGGACAAGATAGATTCTCTTAGGAATACAGAAATGATCCAGTGCACATTACTGAGTCCTTTGCCTGCGAGGTTTGATGGACATTTCTGTGGTATGCAATTTGAATGGTGATGTCTAAGGCACAGGCAGGAAAATGTGGCAGACTTGCAATGGGATGTCTGAGCCTCCCAAACAACATAAAATAAAATAATTAAAAACAAACTGTGTGCAGGAGCAAGAGATGTACTAAAAATGTGAGTCAGTGAACTGGCACTCCATCAACCTATGGAAAATATGTGATCCCACCACTGGGCATTCATGAGGAGTGGAGTTTCTGTAGTGCATTAGTCCCATTGTAAGTTGTAGAGGGAAGCTACAGCTTCTGCAAAATTAAAAGTGGAAACAGCTGATGGTATCAGCCACTCTTGAGGTACATCTATACAACATGCTTATTTCGAAATAAGTTATTTTGGATTTTTTTTCTGAAATAGCTTATTTCAAAACAGCACTTTTACATTACAGGGAAGCCTCAAAATTAGTCCGAGGCAGGCTTCCCTAATGTGGATGTACTACCTCGATTTAGAGACTCAGGAGACACTGGGAAGTAATTACTTTGAATGGCCCTGGGAAGGAGCATCCACACTACAGCTATTCTGATTATAGCTATTTCGGAATAAGCATTATTCCTCATGGAATGAGGTTTATAGATTTCAAAATAAACCGTCCGTTTTTTTGAAATTATTTCAAAATAACAGAATTGCTGAATAAATTATCGCATTTTTTTCGAAATAACAGCCATTATCCTGAAGTAACTGTGCTGTGTAGGCGCATCCTTGGTGACAAAAGTTGATATGGTGAACAGAATATGGAACGATAGGTACATGGGCTAAGGAAATCCCTGTCTTCCACAGGCATCAGAGCAGAATGCATGGCAAGACTGGTCCCCTAGAGGCTGGCAAAGTCTCTGTATGGATAGGAAAATGACAACCATAAAACTGTGAAAGGTAGAGCAGAGATGGCATGAAGGACATGGTCATACTCCAGAAACTATAGGTTTGATTAAAATCAATTAAAAACAAGTCTAGAGTCAGGTATAATGAGAGTCCTTCACAAACCATTGCATACATACTCAATAACAGGCAGCAATGTTCCAATATACAGGCCACTAGGTTCACTAGATCTTATCAGGAGATGGCAAGCTTTGAGCCATGCTGGTGCAGAAGTCAGTCCACAGATAGCAATTCTTGGTCCCCAGCAGAAATAAATGGGCTCCCTGACCCCTCCCTTGGCCAGGGTCAAGGCCCTCCCCCACCTGGAAAAGTGCCCCCTTCTCTGTCAAATGTGCCCTGGGCCAACCCAGCAGAACCCCATCCTCCCCTTCAATTTCCAGATACAACCTGCCTCCTGGGGAAAAGCCGTAGCAGTATCTCTTGATTCAAAGACACTTTTGATATGATCCATGCAAGTTCTGGGGCTGAGTAACTCCACCCCAGAACTTGCATGGGGAATATCAAAAGCATCTTTTAATAAACTGAATTTTTCCCCAGAGCAAGCAGAGGCCACGGCCTCCGGACCCTGTTAAATTGCCTGCACCCCCCAAAAATTACCCCCTGTGACATGGTGCTTGCCTGCACTGCCTCTTTAAGGGCAAAACCACAGCCCTGAGTGAGAGCTGAGTGTGAAGCCCCAGCTGAGGCAGTTCTGGCTAATGAGAGGCCAGCTGGGATCTATATAAAGAAGGGCTCCTGGTGGGAAAAGTGGAAGCTCACTCTTGCTGGGGGCAGAGAGCAGGTGGACCTGGCTGCCAGGGAAGTAGGAGGCTTTCTGGATGTAGAGCAGTGCTGGGGAAGGGAGGCAGAGCTGGGGAAGCTCTGGCCAAGCAAGCACCCAGGCTGTAAGGCCTGAAGCTACTATGGCTGTGAGGGGCAGCAGGTTCATGCCCCTTTGCCAGTGATGAGTGCCCATTACAGATTGCAGTTTGCCCTGAGGCAGGAGCTAGATCATGGACAGAACCCAAAACTGCTCAGATCAGCCGAGCCGCATGCGTGCTCATGGCCTGTGCCGTTCCATTCACGGCCCCCAGTGCACTACATCATATCCTGCATGTGCAGGCTGGCTCACACACATAGTCACAGCCTGCACATGCTAGCAGCTGTCTGCTGAGTGCAAGCAGTGGTGCTGGGTGTGGCAGTGGCACCAAGGGTAGCTCCAGGGCCTGGGTATAAGGTAAGTGGGGAGGGAGACACACGGCTGTAGCAGCAGTGCCAGCTCCAGAACCCAAAAATTAGGTTAGAGTGGGGAGGGATTGATATGGGAGGGGCAGTGCCTGGCTTTGGGGGGGATTTGGGTGGGGGGATGCCCTTGATTCTGGGGAAGGGGAGGGGGATTGTGTTGGGGGAGGGGTGCTGTGCCTGGCTCTGGGGAGGGGAATTGGGTTGGGGAGGTGCCTGGATCAGGGTAGGGGGATTGTGTGTGGGGGGGGCGTGCTTGGATCTGGGGAAGAGGAGGGGGATTGGGTGTGCGTGTGTGTGGGGGTGCCTGGATCTGGGGAAGGGGAGGGGGATTGGGTGTGTGTGGGGGTGCCTGGATCTGGGGAAGGGGAGAGGATTGGGTGTGCATATGGGGGGGGGGGGGTGCCTGGCTCTGGGGAAGGGGAGGAGGATTGGGTGTGTGTGGGGGGGTGCCTGGCTCTGGGGAAGGGGAGGGGGATTGGGAGTGTGTGTGTGGGGGGTACCTGGCTCTGGGGAAGGGGAGGGGGATTGGGTGTGTGGTGGTGGAGGGTGCCTGGCCCTGGGGAAGGGGAGGGGAATTGGGGGGGGGGGGGTGCATGGCTCTGGGGAAGAGGAGCCAGCACGCTTCCTGAGACCCGGGATCCCCAGGTACTGGCCGCCAGCTGTCTCTGTCCCCTCTTCCTGGTCAGACCCACACCATGAGCACCCTGCCCCAGCACCCTGTCCCTTGCCCCCACCAACACAGTTGGGGCCACATTAGTGAGGCTTCGGGTTTTTTGGAAGGGTTGATTTTTTTTTTTTTTTGCATCTCACTTGTGTGGCCCCGACTGACTTTTCTGTGGGTCAGTGACCCCTGACTCAAATAGGTTCCCCGCCCCTCTCATAAATAAAGACAACACTGAACCATTTTGGCTATGTCTACACTCGCGGCTTCTTGCGCAAGTACAGCCATTCTTGCGCAAGAATCTGCAGAGCATCCACACTGCCTGCCTGCTCTTGTGCAATAAATTTACAGTACGGAGTGGTAAGAGAGGGCTCCTTGTGCAAGAGCTACACTCTTCTTTGACAGCTGTAAACCTTCTTGCGCAAGAGGGCAGTGTGGACGCTCAGCAGGGATTTCTTGCTCAAGAAAGCCCTATGGCTAAAATGGCCACCAGAGCTTTCTTGCACAAGAAAGCGTCCACACTGCCATGGGTGCTCTTGCGCAAAAGCACAGCTCGCACATGGCAGTGTGGACGTTTTCACACATGTTTTCTTGTGCAAGAGTTCTTGCACAAAAACTCTTGCGCAAGATGTTCTTGTGCAAGAAGCCATGAGTATAGACATAGCCTTTGTGTTTGACATAATATTTTATTTAAAAATGAATCTTGGCCAACAAGCCCCCAATTGGGGCTAAGCCCCCCTCTGGCCACAACATCATATCACTCCTGCACCCCCCGGACCCCAAACCTGAGCCTATCATACACTGGAACCCCCTGTCCTGAGCCTCTCCTATCCCCAAACTCCTGCACCTCCTCATCCTCAGTCTTCTGCCATCCACACACTGGAAATCTGTGTCCTAAGCCCATCATACTCCCCGCCTCACTGCCCTGAGCCCCTCGTGCACCCCAGCCCAAACTCCTGCACCCTCACAGCCACAACCCTGCAGCTTCCTCAGCACCCCAACCCTCCACCTGATCCCTCCCTGAGTCAGTGTCCTCTTCTCTACCTCCTCCTGCACCCAAATTCCCTCCCAGAGCTTGCACCTTTCACTCCTTCCCAGTGCTTTTTTTTTTGTGAGCCACAATAGTGGTGGAGACAGTGTGAAGAGCCAGGGCAAAGTTATTGAGGCCAAAAAAAGGGGGGGCAGGGCCATGAAGTGCCCTGGAATGGATGTACCAGTGTGGCTTGCTCAACAACTTTGCCTAGCTCTACTGCTATTGTGGCTCTTCATCTGGATTGGATTGGCCACCCCTGGGCTAGATGAAGACTGATAGTGGGTCACTGAGGCAAGGTGGGTAGAGGGGAACTGGTTGCCCCCTAGGAGAAGAACTGGGTGCCCCTTGGGAGGAGAAGCCCTGGAGTGTGCAGTTGGGTAAACAATACCACCTTGGATGGGGGTGTAGAGAGATTGGCAGGGGCACTGCCAGAAGGCAGTGTCCTGAAGAGGATGTCGTGGTCAAAGTGTGACATGAGTCTTGACTAGAGGGAAGAGCGAGAACATGTAGAGACATCAGCTAGAGGGAGGCATCCAGTGAGCTGGCAAGCTAATTCCCAGGACTGCCAGCTAGAGGTACCAGGGTGGTGAGTGTGTTCGCCCTTGGGTTGGTGGGACTGGCTGAAGCCTATTTTCCACAAACAATATTAACCACATGGCTTATTGTCCGATGTAATCTGGATCATTTCAAGCTCTATACATTACTGTCTCCAACCACTGTCTGTAAGGACCAAGGGCACTGTTTCTGTCTGTCCATGCCCGTTTTCAGGGGAGGCATCTGAACATAGCCAGTGTATTCCTCTGCCCATGCTGCATTGCATACGTGCAGCACCACAGTGCTGCTAGGTGCATAAACATACATTTGTAATGGGCAGCAGTGTGTACATGCTAAGGTCATATTATACAACTAGTATACTCCCATTTTACTAAACTTTAGCTTCTCTCTGTGGTGGGCCACTGGCCAGAATACTGTCTAGCCAAAAAGTACTATGCAGAGCTAAGCATCAGAGCTCTGAGATGCATATCCCGGAATGTAAGCATTAATAAAAGTTCCCAGTCAGCTTCAAAATAGGATACAATTTCTTAGTAAACACAACAATGTATATAAATGAAAGATAAATAGTATATGAAAAACTTAGAATTTTTTTAACAAAAGCTATTAGGCACCAAATCTAGTGGCTGTCTGTTACATATATTTTGGAGCAAGGGCTTGACAAAACATACACACTTTTATCCTTAATGCACACACACACACAAACATGTTCCCCTTTGATCTCAAAAGGTAATTTCTCAATCCCTAAAGCAGAGGTGGGCAAATACCAGCCCACAGGCCAGAACAGATCCATTAGGGTTTGCTCCTGGCAGGCCCCCACCTCTATATTTACCTGTAAGCTGCAAGTCCCAGCAATCTCAACTTCTGTTGGCTGCAGATCATTGTTCCTAGCCAATGGGGACACCACTTCCTGCTGCTCACATCTGTACTGCTTCCCATCACTCCCATTGGCCAGGAACAAAGATCCATAACCAAGAGAAGCTGTGATGCCAGTACCTGTGGCCATGTGGGTAAATATAGCAGCAGCGGTGGATCACCAAGGCCTAACCCCAGTGAACCAACACCTTGTTATTGCCCACCCTAAATCATTGCCTCAAAATATGTGCATCATCTGTATTCTCCAGAATCTAAGGAGAATGGCAACCTATTAGTCCCTTTCAGATGCTCCACAATCATCCAAGCAAAACAGTGCACACATCCTTGTAATTGCTGCTGACTATACTCCCCAAGACAATTGCTTTCTGTTTCCTCAATTTCTTTAGCTGCACTGGGAGTGCACAGCCTGTATCCAAAGTGGTACATGTATTGGGACGCAGCCTTCACAGCATACACATACCTGAACCTTAGGTTAATCAACCACTGACTTCATGGGGATGGCTCAAATTCACAAATGTATAGCCTTTTTTCCTCCACGGCCCCAAGCTTTGATTGGTTCAGCTTTCCAATGGCAAATGTGTGGAAACGGCAAGACTGGTTGCCTTTAATGGAAATTTTTCTCCATAGCTTCAGAATCCGCTATTGAGACTGTCCAATAACCACAGTGTCCTATTTCTGGATGTTTCTGAGTTCTTTAAACTTAATACGGGATTCAGAAGGAAGAAATGGGCATTACATTTTCTGCTGACTAATGGAATTAATAATAGTTAGGGATGTATTCAATACACTTAGGTATCTGTGATTGGGCTGGGCCAGCTGACTTTGCAACATAGGGTTTAGACTCATGAGGCTGTTTAACTGTGAATTCAGGCTCAGGCACCAGCATGAGCTTTGGTATTCTCCTACATCACAAACCCTAGAGCCTGGCCTCCAGCCCAAGCCATAACATCTACATTCCAATTAAACAAACCCTATGAAATAGCCATAGGCAACTAGGCTTCTTGTAGAATGTGTTGTGAAAGTTAGTTGCCTAAAAAAGGGATATAGAGAAGCCATCATGCTGAGCAGGGAAATGACTGCGTTAGTTAGCAGGAAATGACAAATATGGGGTGTTTAAGTAGGCCCCTAGAAGGGTGTGGCAGGGGTGGTTCTTCACTCCTGGAAGAGGCAGAGCCTTGGGACCAAGGGGCAGGGTTGTGCAGCAGGTATTCAGCACTTCTCAGACCATTGCACTCCTCTTTCCCCAGCACAGAGCTCTGATAGCAATAAAAAAAGGTCCCAGACCTTCGGCCACCACCACTGCCAGATTAGCAGTGGCAGCATCTGGAAGCCCCAAGCCCCTTTTAATTACTGGGCCCTGGGGCAATTGCCTTCTTTGCCCCCCTGTCGGTGGGCCTAGGCTTAAGCCTCTTCCATCAAGGGGGTCTTAAATGCCGAAGTATGGATTGGAGGGAGGTGCAACAGAATTCACAGCACTGAATCTACTTGAGTTAGGTGCTTAAGCCACGTTAGTCCTTTCTCAAGAAAAAGCAGGAGGAGGTACCCACATATATATGTAGCAGCTAGAGCACTCACTCTGCCTAATTAAGAGCAGGGTTTTGAAAACAGAGCTCCTAAATTCAGGGTGAGAGCTTTAATCACTGGGCTCTGCTCAGTCTCACTTTTTCTTTGACCTAATGAATGTTCAATTGTTTCATACAAAATAGAATGGCGTTAATAGGAGAGAATGACAAAGCCCTGTCCAGAATACCCCACTAGTTAACTCATCTGGTTAAGTCCCTCTTGTGAATCAGACAAAGGGGGCATTCGAACCTTTGCTGTCCATAACCTAGATGAGTTTTCTGATCACTGGGTTTTGAGGTATAAGGGGGTTACCTCCACTGCAGTGCTGAGATGATCTTTGATCACCAACTGACTGGCCTCGAAAGAGAGATAAGGTAGGGAATGCTTTATGTGTGAATTCCTCAAAGACAGTTAGGCATTGAGTGGCTCTGTAGTGACAGGACTTTATTGCTGCCCAGAAGCAGAAATGAGAAGTCTTGGGAACTGTGCTGGTAAAAACCTTAGCACCTAGGGGCCTACAGAATTAGGTGACAGATGAGCAGAAGTTTTGTGAATAACAGTGACTGGGGTCAAGCACTTAAGGTGCAATTAGGTACCTTTAATGTAGTCTGAGTTGCTCTGTTTTATTGTTTGCAGAAGCATGGATGGACTAAATCCATACCTTCTCTCACATTTTTTCATGTAAAAACATCAAGCTACTGAAGAGAGCTGTACTCAAAGAAAATGGCAAGGAAAGAGAAAAAAGCTAAATAGCCATATTAGCAGTCAAAGGAGGATGATTTCACTTTATGAGGAGGCATCCAGCATGTCATTTTAAAGAGAGACCTTTCAGGACTCTTAGGAGGCTGAGGTAGCAGGTAATCATTTTGCTTAATTAATTTTTAGTTTCAGAGTTTTAACACAACTAATGGCTCAATTGTTTCTGGCAAAACACAATTGTGCATACAGCTTCTGTATTCAGTTATTTTTCCACTACACTGAGTTATTCACCTGAGCATAAGAATTTGGTAGGATTTCCGTACCTCACACACAAACACATGAAGTTGGCAGGTTTTTTACATTTCACTCACAAACCAAGCAGGGTTTCTTTCTGTCTCGCTTGGTCTGATCCTCATCTCCCAGAAATCAGTGGGAAATGTTCCATTGATTTTATCAAAACCTGGACCAGAGCCTACGATGCTAACTCCTGAAAAGTCTTTTCACTCCTAAAAGAATAATTCTCTCATGACATTGCATAAACAAATGAACAGATCAATGCAGTGACACATTTTTTCTCCAGCTAACAAGACCAATGCAACTTCAGTGCTGCTAATTTCAAGAAAGGCAGTAAATGAATCCCAAAGCAAAACAGTCCTATTCACATCAACATTTGTGTTTGTACGTATCAGTGAGCCATTTCTCCCCTTTCTTTTCATCGGGTATTTTGTTTCCCTCTTAAAATCCCACCTTACTCCAATTACATAGCACATCCAGTGGCCATTCCACTTGCTAGCATTTTAAAAGTCCTCTTGGGACTTAAATTTATTCATTCACATTTTGCTAAGTACTTGTGTTCATTTTATACCAGAAGACAAAGTTAATCTTTTCAGACAGTCAGATGTATTTCCTGTTTATCTATTACTGCTAACCCTAACTTAGAAATATCATCAGTATATGTGGGATTTTCAGAGGAACCAAAGAGAGATAGTTTTCCAACTTCCACTGAACTGCAATTAAGTGGGAGGTTAAAATATCACCCATATATAGGTTCCGTGGAAACCCAAGCCTATGCAAATGAGAACACCATACAAGAGTCTCTTATCATATTTTACTATTTTATCCTAAGAATAGTGGTGATTTAATCCTAATATAATCTTAATTTAATAGAGGTGATTTGATCCTAAGAATAGTGCTACAAAGTTATTGCAAATTATTGAGAACTGTGAGCAAACTCTTACTTGCCTTGTAAAACAGTGATTTAAGTACTTCATAAAATGGTGGAAACTTTGAACCAACACAGAGGTTAACCTATAGAGTAAGGTCTAGATTCACAAAGGGATTTAGGTGTTGCAATGTCTAGAACAATCACTGAGATTCACAAAACCTAAGTAAGTGAAGTGCTTCCAACATAATGAATGAAGAGAGATAGGCAAACGTGTTCCCTGGACGTGGCTGAGTTTTTTCAGGATACCAGAGATATCCCAAAAAACCCATGCAGTCTAGAGGTACTCTCAGAGAATTAGGCACCTACATCTGGGATGGAGGGAGGGAATCTGTTTGGGATTCTCAGCTCTAAGCTATCCCTTGGAGTTAGACGCCCAAGGTGTTTCTTGTAAGAAGCTAGAAGGTGGCCAATAAGGTCCTCCCGAACACTTGAATCTAGTTGTTAGGATGGGCTGAGGGAGACCATTGGTTTATGACCGATATGGAGATGAGATTTGAGGAGGAACCTGCCTTCCTACAGGCATGTGCTCTTAACACTGATGTACAGGTTGCATGATATGGGTCACCCTTGGTCTCTTCTGCTGTAGATCTTACACTTTGAATCAATAATTGAATAGCAGAAAGCTACATTAGTACAGAATGAAGGTTGGTTTTATGTTGTCCCCTTGTAAAATGCTGAAGCGAGCAAAATTCAAATTTTGAAAACTAGGAAATGCATAGTTAAAATTTCCCATGCAACAATAACTTTGCTCTCTTTCAGCAATACCTAGTTAATTCATACCTTTAGTTTACGATCCCACATTTTCTAAAATATACAAGCTTGTCGCCTCCTTTTACAACTCAGTCTCCTTCACAGTATTCTTATGCTGACATTTACTCTCTTGCCCAATTAATTGTCAGTTCCCCCCCCCCCCCCACACACACACTGATTTAAGTAGTCGTCTATGAGGCACCACCTCCTCTTTCAAATCCCTTCTCTTCGTTCAGTTAAGTGTGAGGACTTCATCACAGGCTTTGAGTGGGGACCATTGGTTTAAGTGCTGTACTGCCACTGCTGCTGCCACCTCCATGGGGGCTGAGAATGTCCATGTGCCCCCAAGCAAGATATGAGGGGGAAGCTGTGTGCCCCCAGATAGGTCAGGGCCTTAGGCAGAAGGGGTAAGGCCAGAGTAGTTGGTCCTCAGTACCTCCCTAGCCCTCAGAGCCATGCGGAGCATGTGGAGAGTCTGTTTGCACCAAAGACAGCTCAGAGCTCTAAACCTCTTTGAATTGCTGAACCCTGCGGCAATTTCCCCTTTTACCTCCTCCCCCATCAGTAGGCCTGGCCACCTCCTTGTCCTTTCCCCCAGTAAAATAAGGGGGTATTTCTTATCTCCTGGCCTTGGAGTTGCACTGGGGCTTAGGTAGCCAGATGCTTAGAGTGAGGCAGCAGTGCACATACCCAGAGGCCAAAACATGGCTCCTTAGGGTTTGGCAGCTAAGCGAGGCGTTTGTGAATACTAAACCTGCAATGCAGACACCTAAGTCGCTTTTTCAACGTGTCTATGAAAGCGAATACTTAATACATATTTTACTGTAGAAATAGAAACACCAATAAACATGCAAAGGGCTCCGTATGTTATTCATACAAAGTAAATATGAAATGATACTACTAAAATATCCTCTTTGATTATACCTTGGTGAAATCTAACTGTAACTGCTCATCTGTAAATGATTGCTTTCAAAACACTAAGGGTAGATTCATAAGGGGGATTTAGGAATCTAACTGCTACTTTAAACTCCTTAATCCAACATTTTGGTGCCACTGACAGTCACAAAACCACCAGTCTGTCGCCACTTTACCCTGTAAGCACCTGAAGTTCCCACACGCCCACGTTTCTACTAATAAAGTTCCCAAGGTGCCTCAATTTTTGATGGTGAGTATGCAAACAGCTGCTTAGGTCCTGACACCTACATCACACATAAGCCTCTTCTGGACTCATTCCTCTGCCTCGTTCTCCAATGGGGCCTGATTCAAGAGGTGGTGAAATAAGTATTGTATAGAACATGGACCGATTTGAAAAGGAAAGATTAATAAAACTGCAGCCCAGAATGTATCATAGCTGAGTGATTCACACTTTCCTACAAGATGGGGAAACTTGGGTGTAAATCTCTGCTCTACATGAGGTGGAATCAGAATTTGAACCCAAGTCTCCCACAGCTGATCTGAGTGTATTCTCCCCTGGGTTATTCAAAATAAGTGGGAGAACTTATTCTCATTGTATTTTGATAAAGGTATCTGCGCCAGATCTACTCTAACTCCAGGAAAGGGTTCAGGATTGCAAACCCTCCCTCCTCCAAATGGAGCTAAGTGCTTAAATCTGGGCTGGAGAGAGGCACTTAACTCCCTTGGAGAGGCAAGTCCACTCTGACACATTTGCCTCTTTTCCTTGACATTTCCTAGTGACCTTAGGCACTTCCCTGTTTGCAAACTGGCTTCTGTGGTACTAGTCTTACGCACCTCTCTCTCCCCATGCATTGTACAGGGAGCTGAGGAACCACGTGCGGTGCTGTGAGTTATGAATTCCATTAGATGCCTGAGTACCTTAAAGCTAGGCTGAGTTGTAGCATCCCAGCACCTAAGTTCACCCTAGGACTCTTGAGTATTCTGGCCTCTATACTTAAATATTGGACTGCGAAAGTGAAATTTATCATGAATTTAATGACAAAACTACAGTCAAATATGAAACAAGGAATCATTATTTTTTCTAATTGTTTGCAATATATTAGAAAATAATATATAATAATCAAGATGGATGTTTACTTTTTGACAGTCCATGGAGCCTGATTAGGGCTGTAAAACAATATCTCATTAGAAATCTCAGGAAAGCACAACATTTCAGAATTATAAGGGCTGTTTATGCTGCATCTCTGCTTGCTGGTTGCATCTGATGATTTTAAATAAATATGTTTCCTTTACTTTTTTAATCCCCTTACCACTCTAGAATCAATAAAGCTATGGGGGAGAGAGCCTGATTCTGCATTACCAACAAATAGCCTAATCCAAAACCACTTAAGACAATGGGAGACTTTCCAGTAAAGTTAATTGGTTTTGAATCAGGCCTAAGGCATTAGTGTCCTAGCCCCTCCCCTGGCCCACATTGGAAACAATGAGAAAAATGAGGAAAAACACCTGCTGGAAGTTTCGACAGGTCCTCCTCATGGAATTCCCCTCAAATCCTCATTTTGGAAGAGATAAGGTTTGTGGCTTTGCACTGGGTGGGAAGCAGTTCAGTGCTGTGAGTGTGTGAAAAGAGGAGAGACTGACTCTGCATTGCTGCTGTGCAGATAAGAGCGAAAAGAGGAACACTTGGAGGACAAACTGGAAAACCATGTAGAGGAATGATGATAACTGAACTGATGTGCTAGTGACAAAGAATGGCTGTTTTCCCTACTATTCCTCCACTCCCCCCCCCCTTCAAGGTATCTTGGAGGAAGGCTGAATACACAAGGTCTGTCCACCTGAGAAATGTATTTGTGCATGAGACGGAGAAATAGAGATTCCTATGGCGGGGAGTCATGTTGGGGTGGATGAGCCTAGGTGCGAGGGTATCACAGGAACTTGATATGAGGAAGGCATAATAGGAAAAGCCAATTGCCTGAATGAGCTGATAGCAAAAATGGACTCAAAACTATGAAGGAAACCAACTGAAATATAGCACCACATTGCAACTGCTATCTGGCTCATTTCCTCCCTACCTTGTGTGTACAGTATAATGATGATGCTGCAGAGCTCATTCTTTGTGTGTTTTATGCATATTTGGGTGACTCTGCTGAGAAAGATCAGACTGGGAGAGGGAAAGATTGCTGGGAATAGGGGAGAAGGGTTCAAACTTGCAGGGAAGAAGAAGCTCTGCCTACCATAGCACATCTACTTCCAGAGCTTGGAATGGAATCCAAGATTCCCATTTCTATTCATCTGCTGTCAGCATGTATCTATGAAACCCAGGAGCAAAATGTGCCTCTTACCGCTCAGGGCTGGTCTATGTAGAGGATGATAACCTACTAATGACATCAGTTAATGCCTTAGTGAAAATGGCAGAGGTAAGTGTAGTCAAACTAAAAGTTCCAACCCTATCAATGAATGATGTGGATATGAATATGATGCCACATTATGGAATGTTCTGGAAGGGTTTCAGTTTTTGTTTTTTAAAGCCACAGGAAATTACACACAGAACATTATTAGGTTTGCAAAGAAATAAAGTTCTTAGACATTAGGAGATGTCTGAATTAGCATTGCCTTCATCACCTCAATTTATCCTTTGTGCATATGCATTATGACACTCTCTTTAACTGCATACTCACATGCTATATTTACCATCCAGAGGACCCTGCCTTATTTGGTGCACATGCTGTATTTGCTCTGTGTATGTATCAGAGTTATGCAGAATTGGATGCTGCTGTGTCTAGGATCATCATCTTGCATCATTTGTTGAAGAAATTAGAAGGTCTGCAGTGAATGAGGCAGGGTACGCCAAGAAGAGGAAAAGACAATCTCATGGTTTTAGCTGCCCTGAAGAACTGAATTCTATCCCTGCCTCTACTACAGAGTTCCTGTGTGATGTATGTGTGAGAGTAGTTAGTTATGATGTATATAGAACAGCAGTTTTCAAACGTTTTGAGGTGAGTGAGCCCTCTCCAATTCCTCCCCAGGTTTTCAAGGGAAAGGTCCCTGTGACAATTCTAGGGATGGAGCCGGTTCTGGGCATAGAGAAAATGGATGCCGCTGAGGGCGGTGGTAACATTGACCCACAGGCAGAGTGGCCCACTGAAATGTCAGAAGCAGGCCTACCGACAAGGGGAGGGGGGAAGGGCAGATGGCCTGGGAACCAGCGCTTCAAAGGGCTCAGAGTACCAAGTAGTAACGGTGGCAGCTGGAGCCCTGGGGCCTTTAAATTGTTGGCAGAGTGCTGTGCTGCAGCGCATGCTCTGGGCAACTTTGAGGCCTGGGGAGGCGATGGCCCACTCTGGGTGGAATGGAGGGCTGGCTGTCCCTGGCCATGTCCCTTCTGCCCAAGGTCCCACCCCTTCTGAGAGTGAAGTGCCCCCCATCTTGCCCAGGGACCCATGGATGCTGTCGGCACCGTAGGTCAGGGGGTGAAGGTGGCACTCCTTCCCTGCCCCTCATGTGCGCTGGCCTGGGACCCATTACTTAGAGCCATGTGGCAACACTATTCAGCTGCCCCAAGTGTTCTTCCACACATCCCGAAGGGGGCACACCCCACAGCTTGAAAAATCTCTGCTAACCTCTGTGTGACATGAATTGGAATTGTGGCATCACCTGTACTAAACCCCCTCCCAACCTGCAGGGTCCTAGAACCCAGACTCCAGCCTGAGGCCAGAGCACTAAGAGAGCAATGCAGCCCAAGTCGGATGGCACAGGCAGCCACAGGTGTCCAGTTGCTGTGTGTGGACATGCACACTAAGCTTCTTCCACAAACATATGTGCTCAGCTGTTCCCTACCATTTTCCTTGTCTCTCCTGCTCTACCTTCAGTTGTAAAACTGACTACTCCTCATCACGTGGCTAAGACTCCAGATTTCAGAAGATGGTACCCAAGAAAAACCTTATTCTTTTGTCTCAATCTTGTTTAGGTTAAACAAAAAAAAGTTTCTCTTTTGAAAGCTGCATTCTTCTGTGAATAAAAATGTTTGAGTTTGCAGCAGTATTTGACTAGCAGCAGACAAAGTTTGCTAGTTTTAATCCACAGGACAATGTGCCTAAAGCATTCTACTTAGGTTCCATTTATGAAAAAAAGTGAAGATGAATTTCTCTTTTAGGTTTCATGTGAAAATCTGGATTTATTAACACCATTTTCTCAAACAATAATTGACTGCTGGCACCATTTCCTTAGGCTCTCATTGGATTTAATTGGCCTCACTTATTCAATGCATACACTATTTCAAAAAAAATGAAGAGAGTCCGTGCATGCTGGTATCATACTGCCAACTTCAATTCCCTTCTTCAGAGACATTCACATAATCTTGTGTCTACCAGGACTAGTGGGGGCATCATGTGGATGAAAAAACTACAGCTGATTTGGATCTATGCCTTATATATCTTCTGGTTTGTATGAAAAAAAAAAGTTGAAGCTTCTGCTATCTCTCTGGGCTTTTGACTGATCATAACTGACCTGTAGCATTTCATCTGAAATGCAAGTTTCTCCCTAAAGCTGTTTTGTGTGTATGTCGTGTTGTTTTCTAAAGTGGTTAACAGCTCCATCTGTTTCACAATCTTCATTTTCAAACATTATGATATGAGAATTTCAGGAATAGTAAAAGGTCATTCGGGCCTGGCAGCATTGTTGGTTGTATTTCTAGAATTTTCTATGCTGCTTATTACAATCTGTCTCGTCTCTTGAGAATTTTATTTTAATAAGTCTTTAATGCAGAACTTAATTATCTGCATCTGAAAAACTGAGTCCAAGCAGAGTCCCTTTCACACAGCTTGAGAGAGCTTCCACAAATATAGAGGCCCATGTGTGGTTTTTTTCTTCTTTTTCTTAAATGCAGTGCATTATCTGTAGTAATGATCGGGTTATGGCCCAAAGCGTTTACAAGTAAGTATTCTATGGTTTGTGGTGTTATTATTTCTTAAATAGCATAATGCTCAATTCTGTAAAAATCAAACAGGGTGTTCTTCCTTGCAAGTTACTGTATATCCTCTGTCCCACTGACTTCACTGAGTGCTGGCACTGATATTGCTTGCCTCAAGGAAAAACAATACACAACTGACAATTATATTTATTAGTCTATATATTATCCACATATAACCCTAAGCACTTTGATTGTGTGTTGTGATTCCATCATCTGTGTACTTTCAAAATTTATCAAAAAGCTTAAACTTGAAATTATGTGTTTGGTGGTTTTGGTTTTATGGGGCCAAGTTATCTGCTGGTATAGCTCCACTGAAATCAAACACATTATGCCAGCACTGAATAACAGCATGGTCCACTGAGTAAGAAAGTGGGGTAACTTTTAAATTGGATTTCCAGGAATTAATTTGTAAGGAAGGCTTTTGAGGATTTATAATAGTTAGGTTTGAAATATTTATTTATGCTTAAAAGATAGTTCATGATTTAAACTTATAAAACAACCCCCTAACTCCTAATTTAACATTTTTAAATGGGTTATGACTCTAGCATGTTGTACTGAGAAAACTGCTATCACTTAATTGCTCTGATACTTTCATCACAAAAACAATGATCGGACGATGACTTTAATGAGATTGCTCGTGTGAAAGTAAAGATAAGAGTGAGCTAGTGAGAGAAAGAGTGGGAGAAAGAGCAAGTATATGTGTAAGTGTTTTCAGGATTGGAGTCCAATAAGCATTTCAGGGTTTTAAATTGACAAATAGACTGTCATCAGTTTGTTGTTAATTGACCTCCTGAATGCTTCCCTTTGAGATGGATACACACAACATCTTACTTGCAATCTATGTTTTGTGAAATCAGTATATTTAGAAGAAAAATTAAAAATGTTGTTGGCTCTACGATAATGAAGTGATGCAACTGACTGAAGAATGAATGTTCTTCAGCTGCCTTAGATAAAATAAGTTGTTGTGAGATAATGTAGAGATCTGCTAAACTTCTGTCATGCATGACATTGGTTAAGTTATAGAAAAAGCTCTATGTATTACCTATCAGTATGGAGATAAGCAAGTGTCAAACGCAAATCATATTTAACAAATACTCAGCTAGGGTATGTCTACACTAGCCTGCAATGAGGAGTAACGGTAGTCCGAATTAGGGCTTTAGTTTGAATTGCCTAGCCCGTGCCGCGTGTAGCCATGGGCAGAGAGTCCCAACTACCGGCCATTTAAAAACGGCGGTGCCCGGGAACTTGCAGATAAAGCCTGGGATATTTTAATCCTGGGCTTCATTTGCAAGTTTGAATGACTACTAGTTCGATCTAGGATGGCAGTGTAGACATACCCGTATATATTTCTATTGACTCTCATTGCATATAGTCTGCAATCAAGTAAACCTCCAAAATATAAAACCTAATCTTTCTCTCTCCTTACCTTATCTCCTTGCTAGTTCTTAGCTAGCATGCCTGAGATGATTTAACAAGCTGCTGCATATATGTCAGACGTATGATGAGTAAATTATAGGCTGCATGAGACCTTTTTTCCAATAAGAGGCCTAGTGCTTAACGGTAATTACAACACCCAATATCTCTATTTTTATGGCACCATAAATTCTGGTTAAAAGAAGGAAAGATTGCCCCCCAAAAATCTACCCTGTATTTTCTCATGAATAGTGATAACAGAATGAATAGTGTTAGTCATTCTGCTTAAGTTGTATCTCGTGGGAGGCGTTAGCCGGAGATGTGAGTTACAGGTTGTTTAGGATATTGTCCAATCCTAATATTTTTGTATAGAAAAAAATTATTCCAAGATGTAAATAAAAGAGCATTTCCATTTGAAACAGTCATTGTGACATGGCAAAAGAAAGAAACTGCCTCACTAGAATTCACTAGAACTTTCTGATTTGTGTAGCTTCTTGGGTCCAATTTTCCTTTTTTTTTTTTAAACAACACGTGTGCAAACTGTGGCCATATATGCTGCAGTGATTAGCCTTACTGTTTTGAAGGATCAGCTCAGTCTGATGCCTAGCTGTGAATGCAATTAGGAAAAGAGGACCATATGCTAGAAAGGCCTTAGTTGGATAATGAGAGTGGTGAGATGGGACAATGTGCACCAAAGCCTCAGCAATGTGATACATTTAGAAAATGGAGACAGTCAAATCTACAATTAACAAACTGAGGGGGAAAAAACTTGGACATGTTGGAGATAGTGCTACAATAGAAATATTTAGAGAACATTTGTGGGTTAATGACACCATTGACAATCTTAGAAACCAATTCCAAATGAAATGACAAAAAAAAGTACTAAAAAGTTGTAAGTTTCTGGTTGTTTCTGATACTTTAAAATATATCAACCAAACCTATAAAAGTATTTTTTTTGCCTATTTAGAGACTCCCTCATTGTGCAGACACCGTTGCACCAGCTCTCATCAAGTTAGCATGCTAACAATCATAGTGTAAATGGGGCCGCATGGTAACAGCAAACAGAAGAATGAGCTAGCAGTGCCAAGTACGAAGTTGTCTGAACCCTTGGGACATATTCAGCACAGCTAGCCCTTGCTGCTGACATTGTTGCCCATGTCACCCTGGCTCCAATGCTACTTTTAGTTACACTAGCTTGATGAAACTTAATGGAAGTATGTTTACAGCAGCTGGGATTCACACCACTACCTCCATCAGTAGGCAAAATCCAAAGTTCATAGGGGACTTACATAGGGTTAGGCAGCAGCTGAGCAGCAGTTCTGAGGCTCTAGTTCAGCAGTTCCCAACCTTTTCCAGATGGGGACCCATTTTGACAATTCAGAAACACTTCAGGGGGGTAGGCCACCTGGGGAGACACTTGGTGACCCTTTTGAAATATAATGCTGACTCATATTTGGGTCCCGGCCCATAGGTTGGGAAACCCAGCTCTAGCTGGATGTAAATGTTGGTTTTATTTGCATTGCAGATATAGCCACTCGACATTACTGTAATAAAGGTGATCATTTTTTAAAGTGAACAATTTAACACCTCAAACTGAGAAGAGTGTAACAGGGCAGATTTTTAATAAAAACTGATATGATTTGTGTTTAGCACCTGAAAAAAAAATATGACTCAAGCTGAGTGTAATGCTGGTGAAGTTTTTGACAAAAAAGGGTGTTGGGGGGGGGGGGGGAGGGAGAGAGGGAGGACTGTGTTTGCATAAACCAAAATATTTCATTTAGAAGATTATGAAATGAATATTTTGTTTCAGATTTTTGTTATGAAACTTTTCATTTTGAAATTTAGAAGTCCCAAACTGAAAAATTGGGTAAACATGATTGGGCAAAAATTGGAGTAAACTCAATGTTGTTTGACCTGAAGAAATGTTATCTTTGTGTTTGTTTTCTAATTTCAGTGATGAAAAATATTCAGTTTTGACTGAACCAAATTTTTACTGATTTTTTTTTGTTCATATCCTGCAACAAACAAACAAAAATATTTGTACAAATCTATAAATAATTGCCCCTAAGCTGTAAATTTAGCTTTGAGACAGAATGGTGCAAATATCATTGGTGATGGAAGGAGTAGGTGAGAGTTTGAAGTGGGGAAAATGAAGAATTCAGGGGACTCTGTAAATAGAATCTAGCAAAACATTTTTTTAGGTGGAAGTTGTATTAGTCTTTTCCAGGAAGTTCCCAACACAGCACTATCACAAGTGCTGTTCCACCAGTAAACACAGTGGTGGAATGACAGTGTGGGCAGGGGACCAGAGATTCAAGATCTTGTTTGAGTCCAGTTTCAGTGATGGGAAAATGTTCATATTAGTTACAATATCTCAACTTGTCTTTTGCATTTTGCTGATTGTATTTGCTTTATTACAGTAAAAATAAGAATGATGTACTGTAAAACTAAAAGAAGTGCATTGGAAGATCCTATCTCAGATAATAAATATTAGAGCTGTGTGCAGGCTTGTCATGAACTGGAGAGTAAGCCTCCAAACATGTTTTCTTTATTCTGAAATTGAGCCATTCACTTTGTCAGGCATTTTGTTTCCTTTCAAAGGACAGAGCATATGAACAGTATAACTCAGGCAACCATTTCACTGCAGTGAACACACATTTCTGGGTGAGACGATGTCCAACATCAATATATAATTTAGTTTCCACTCAGTGCACAAGTTTTGACAAAAAAAAAGAGTAAGTGGAGCTGCTATTTGTTTCTGCTCAGTTGGACTCCCCACTATAATTGGCACTACTGACTGTACTCAAAGAGGGTCATGGCCTATTCCATCATGAAGAGATCCTTCCAACCAGAAGAGATTTCCATAGGAGGAGACAAGTTGTATTTTATACCTGAAAGCATTATTTTGAACCTGGTTGACAAACACCTAGGTGTCAGTGCTTGTGTTCTGCAAGTGTCCTAGCTCTACTAGCTAGTAAGAATGTTTTTTAACTTTGTAAACTTTCTTTAATTTTGTTCTGTCTTGGTACATATACACACACAGAATATTCATCACTTGTTTTACGGGTACCAGAGCAAATCAAGTAAATTATGTTTGGTGTCTAATCAGCTACAGTGGGGCTACTTAATAGCTTGCCATTTTCCTTTGAATAACTAATTAGCCTCAGTATTTGCATTATGCAAGTCTATTCTACAGTGAGTGTACACAAGTGTAAAAGAACAGTGCAGAGCTTGAGGTAAACATGTTAATTTATTGGAGTTAAAACTGGCAAACTTTGCAATATACCCTAATAGGCCCAGAGCTAAAGACCACTGCTCCTTCTTAATTCATTTTGAGGGGTGGGACCAGACAGCGGAAGATGATTATTTTCCTTTGTAACAGACTGTTAAGTGTTGGCAGTTTTTATACCATAGTGAAATATATAGCCCAACAATTTATGAAGGCTACTGTATCATAACTTTTGACTTCTTGCTCATGCATGACTATGACATAGGAAGTAGTAAACTGGAAACAGAATAAATAAAGATCAACCATTGGCAAAAACTTATGGAGCAAAGCCTACACTCACACAAATGTTCCACTGGGATTTATAAGAGTTTTGTGCAAGTAATAGGAGCAAGATTTGACATAGAGTGTTGCCTCAACCAATTATTCACTCTTAAAAACAGATGTAATGAGAAATTGTTAGCAAATGTAACCCATCAATTAACCATGGTATGGACTGGAAAACATTGAAGAGAAGCATAAAATGGCCTCCCAGAGGCCAGGGGGAGAGCCAGGCCTGATTCGGCCTGCCCCCTATCCACTGGTGGCCGGGGGGAGAATTAGGTGCTACCTCGTTCTGCCCCCATCCCTGGTGGCTGAGGGGGGTGTAAAAAACTGGAGCTGGGGGGAACCAAGGGGCCAGGGCGGGCTGAGGGGAGAAGCAAGAGCCTCATTTACAAAAATAAAATTCCTCTGAATAGAGAGAACTGCTTGCTCTAGAGCAGCTTAGATACCTTCATTCTACTCACTAATGTGGGCACTAATGATACTGTGAGGTATGACCCTGAGTGGAAAGGTAATGACTACACGCCTCTGGGAATAAGGGTGAAGTAGTTGGGGGTGCAGATGGCGTTGGCCTCAATATTTCCGGGCAAAGGTAGGGGACAGGTGACAAATATATCCTGGAAGTGAATGTCTGGCTGTGAGGGTGGTGATCTATGACAGCAGATTGAAGGAATTGGGTTTGTTTAATCTGGAGAAGACCAGAGTGAGAGGAGACATGATATAATTTTCAAGTTCATAAAAGGTTGTTACAAGGATTGTTTTCTTAACCTCTCAGAGGATAGTGTGGGTCTGAATCTATCAGACATCATCCCTCTCTGGCAAACTGCTGATGGACGCCAAACCTCACAATCTTGTTACAGCTAACTGCGCAAAACAACTCTTATGGTGAAAGGGGTGATGAGAAAGTCTGTCTGGCAGAAACTGAGGGGGCGATGAACAGCAACAGTGACATGATGCATGCACACCAAAACCTGTAGAACATTCCTGATTGAATGTTAAATAGCCTTTACAAGGCAACAGTGGACAAAAGCAAAGATAACTAAAAACAGGAGTGGAGAATTTAGGAGGAAATTAGAGGATAACTGTTGGGCCCAGAGCAAGACCAGATTTGCTGGGTACGGGGGAGAGCTGATGCTTATAATAAAGGAGAAACATGTACAAACATCTGAGATCTCTCCTTGGGGTGCAGAAGACAGAATGAGTGATACAGCATGCAAGCTTGCAACAAAAGTGATTTAGATTGAACAGTCTAGCATTTCCAGAGCATAAGTGCTAGAATGAGGGGTGTAGGAGATCCTGCAGCACCCCCTGGCTTGAAGTGATTTCCATTATATACAGGCTACGTCTACATTGGCCCCTTTTCCGGAAGGGGCATGCTAATTTTTCAGATCGTAATAGGGAAATCCGCGGGGGATTTAAATATCCCCCGCGGCATTTAAATAAAAATGTCCGCCACTTTTTTCCGTCTTTTAGAAAAGCCGGAAAAGAGCGTCTACACTGGCCCCGATCCTCCGGGAAAAAGCCCTTTTCCGGAGGATCTCTTATTCCTACTTTGAAGTACTTTGAAGTAGGAATAAGAGATCCTCCGGAAAAGGGCTTTTTCCCGGAAGATCGGGGCTAGTGTAGACGCTCTTTTCCGGCTTTTCTAAAAGCCGGAAAAAAGCGGCGGACATTTTTATTTAAATGCCGCGGGGGATATTTAAATCCCCCGCGGATTTCCCTATTACGATCTGAAAAATTAGCATGCCCCTTCCGGAAAAGGGGCCAATGTAGATGAGCCCACAGGGTTTACAGATTGGTTCAATGGCTCTCAGCACCATACCATGACTATACATATTGTTCCAGCAACCATGCTCCAAAGTCAATCCTTACCTATCCCTGAATTTCTAACCCTCTCCTGCCAACAGATAGGAAGAGAAGCACTGGGCTTAAACTGCAGTCAGGATGGTTTAGGTTGGATGTTAGAAATAACTTCCCAAAGTTCAGGGTGGTTAAGCACTAGAAGAAATTGCCTAGAGTGGCTGTGGAATCTCCATCATTAGAGATTTTTAAGAGCAGGTTAGACAAAAACCTGTCAGGGTATTTAGTCCTGCCATGAGTGAAGAGAACTGGACTAGAAGAGCCCTGAGATCTATGATTCTTTCTATGCAGCAATTCTAAACCATTTATAAATGGAATCTTAATATAAAGTCTAACCAAAAATGTTTTCTCAAGCATGGGCTCCTGTTAACGTTTAAGAGAACTATTGAGAATCCCACACTTTGTGATAGCTGAGACTTTCTTTACAGTTCATTTCAGGTACATGCAAATATTTTTTCCCCAGAAGAACACATATTTATATGTTAAAAACAATGAGTAGTCCTGTGACACCTGAGGGTACATCTACATAGCACCATAACTTGAAATAAGATACGTAATTTGTGCTACATATATTGCATATCTTATTTCAACAGTATTTGGAAATAGCTTATTTCATCATTTGGCACTGGCTACACAGTGCCAGATTTCAATATAAAGTGTTCTTCTGAAACATCCCTTACTCCTCCTAGAATGAGGTTTACAGGGGCATCGGAATAGCAAGCTCGAAATAATGCGCTTGCTGTGAATATGCAGGATAGCCATTTCAGGATACTTTGGTATCTCGAAATAGTGTTGCAGTGTAGACATACCCTTAGGCTGTGTCTACACTGGCACAATCTCATGCAAAAGCGGCTGCTCTTGTGCAAAAACTTGCTGCCTATCTACACTGGCCGCGTGTTCTTGCGCAAGTAAACTGATGTTCTAATGTATAAAATCAGGGCTTCTTGCGCAAGAACTCTGAGGCTCCTGCTCAGGAAGAAGCCCTTTTGTGCAAGAGCTCTTCCAGAAGAGGCCAGTGTAGACAGGCAACATGAATTTCTTGCGCAAGAAAGACCTATGGTTAAAATGACCATCAGAGCTTTCTTGCGCAAGAGAGCGTCTACACTGGCATGAATGCTCTTGCAGAAAAGCACATTTCTTGTGCAAAAGCACATGCCAGTGTAGAAGCTCTCTTCTGAAAGAATTTTTGCAGAAGAACTCTTCTTCGAGTGATGTTCCCATGGGTGCTCCACTATAGGTGTTGGGCTCGTCCCAGTGCAGCAATCCAGAAAGTTTTCACCTGCAGTAGCCTCCTCCGGAGGACTGCGCATGTGCAGAGGTGTCTCGCACCGTTCGCGCCTTTTCTGCGTCACACGGTCCAACCGTCCATGGCCGCAGACGGACTTGGAACACGCTCCTCTTCTGAGGAGAAATTGTATCATAAATTCTTACTGTTCCTTCCCAGTTATCCCCTTCCTACATAGTGTTAGTCAATTTATTATCATAGTTAGTTAATTAGTCGTTTACAATTTTTTTTCTCTTTTTGCAGTTATAATTACTGAGGGCTGCTCCAACCAGCCCCTCAAGTTGTTTCTTCCCCCGAAGACTGGCGCACTAAACATGCCTGGCTCTCCGGGCTTCGAGAAATGTGCCTCATGCGGCAACGCCATGCCAGCCTCTGATGGCCACTCCCATTGCATTCGCTGCCTGGGAGAGGGCCACATCCCCCAGAAATGCGGTCACTGATCAGGCGAGACGGAATAGAGATATGCGCCTGAAGATGTTACTCTTCAATTAGGCGCTCCAGCCCTCGTCAGCAGAAGAACGGGGGCTCCAGTCCCACGTAAGTCCAGGGATGGAAAAAGCTCCACTCCGTCCAGGAGCATAAGTGCAGGAGAGGCACAGAGCTCATCGGGCTTCCCTCCCAGACAGGGAGCAGACAAGTCAACCAACCCCGAAGTACATAGGTGCCTAGCCCTGCGCTTTCAGTATTCTCGGTACTGCCAGGTCGTCCAGAATCGGCACCATCATCTGCTGCACCGAGTCTCCAAGTGGCACCGCAGCTAGAGATAGTGCGGTCCTCAGCACTGATGCACCCGGCACCATTGCCACATACGAGACCTGACCAGACATCCAGGGTGGAGTCGGCACCTATGACCAATCCCGCACCGAGAGCCGATCCGGCACCGTCAACTAAGCTGGCACCGAAGACTAAGCCAGCACCAAGAGCCGAATCAGTGCAGGCAGACAAGCTGGCACCGAGAAAGCACTCGGCACCCAGATCAACCCGGCCCCATTCAAGACCTCATATGCGGCTCCACATCGCTTACAGGGCACGCCCGTGCCTGCCTGCACCGACCACTCAACGTGTGCGGCCCGACCGGCACCGCCCATCGTTTCGGCTCCAGCTCCTGTGGGCCAACAATCTGGTGGTTCAGGGGAGGATATGGCACCGGCATCCCCATCCTCCGCACCTAGGTCACCACGCCTCTCGGGGGAGGTATCCGACTCTGCCTCGGTCATCTCGATCCCTGGTAGCCCAATCCCCATGGCTCCCTCATCCACGAGAATACCAACTAAGGCACAAAGGAAGACTCACCATCCCCGTACGCCTTCCCCCAGTCCTGACAGGGCGGCGTTTTCCCCTGAGCCATCGCTCTCACCTTGTAAAAGACGACGGCACTACCATTATGGACACACTCCCACACACCGTTACTGCAGATCTCTAAGATGATCTATCACACCGCCACATTACCACCACACATACTACTCGAGATCTCCATGTCGTTATTCCCATTGCTCACAATCCCCGGTATCCCCTCCTTGCTCGCGTTACTATCATCATAGGAGCGCTACTTCTTACTCTCCGGCATATTCACACCATGACTCCCATTACCTTAGGTGCACCTCGCCTCATCGTGATCGTTCACGTTCCTTCACAAAGC
This sequence comes from Pelodiscus sinensis, assembly GCF_052426305.1. NCBI lineage: Eukaryota > Metazoa > Chordata > Testudines > Trionychidae > Pelodiscus > Pelodiscus sinensis. The sequence goes on along the minus strand of NC_143058.1, from coordinate 21,985,811 downwards.
CTTCACCCCCCTTGTCTCCAGAGCAGCAGAAATTATACTCACCATGACCAATAACCCAGGACTCTATCCCGCTGGCTCACCACCCACCAATGCCTACGGGTGATGCGTCAACAACGTCTGCCCTCCCCCCCCATGGCGATGTCACTCAGTCACCTGTCATGGAGCAACAAACCATAGCTTCCCCAACGGACATCTCTTCCTCCTTCCCAGATGATGCGGTATTTAATGATGAACCCTCTCTCGTGGATGATTACAAACAATTCCACAAGCTTTTTAAATGGGTAGCTTATTCACAAAATTTACGTACCTCCGAGGCACCATCCCCCTATTGGAGCCTTTGTCACGAGTAACCAAACTTTTCCACCGCCACCTGAGACCTTATTGCCGCTGCTGGATCGCTATCACCACAGACCGTTGGGTCAGGGAGATCGTAACCTCTGGACTCACCATTCCCTTCTCTACTCTATCTCCCTCCAACCCCCCATCCCCATCTCTTTTCAGGGACCCCTCTCACGACCTTCTACTGTATCAGGAGGTCATGCGCCAACTTACCATTGGTGCAGTAGAAGAAGTTCCTCTTGAGTTCCGAGGCAGAGGCTTCTATTCCCGGTACTTCCTCACCAAGAAGAAGTCTGGCAGATGGAGACCAATCCTGGATCTTCGTGGACTCAACCACCACCTGCAAAAACAGAAATTCAGAATGGTTACTTTGGGCTCCATCATCCCAGCACTACACCAAGGGGATTGGCTCATGTCCCTCAACCTCCAGGATATGTACTTTCATATTTCCGTCCATCCAGCTCACAGGAGATTTCTACGCTTTACCCTGGGCAACGAACACTACCAATATGCAGTGCTTTCCTTCAGTCTCTCTGCAGCCCCAAGAGTGTTTTCAAAGACCCTGGCAGTCGTAGTTGTGTACCTTTGACGGGCCGCCATCACCATCTTTCCCTATCTCGATGACTGCCTCCTCACGGCCCCCTGTATGCAAGAGACTGAGAACGCAGTTACCGCTACAAGAGGTATTTTCGAGTCTCTTGGACTGATTATCAGTCTTCCAAAATCTTCTCTGGTCCCAGCCCAGTCCATCCAGCTTACCACGGACTCGTCTCTTGTAGTCTGGGGAGCACATATGCGACAGCATCAGGTCCAAGGCTTGTGGTCCCACCAGGAATCCCTAATCCATATAAACTTCCTGGAGCTCCGGAAAGTTTTCAACATATGCACTGTTTACTACATCAATCGCCAGGGTGGGGCCAGATCCAGAACTTTATGTGTGGAATCAGTACGCCTTGGAACTGGGCAATTTGCCATGGAATCACACTCACAGCCTCCTACCTCCCTGGCAGGATCAATACCATTGCAGATGTACTCAGCAGATCCTTCCACTCCCAACACGAATGAGAACTCCTTGACTATGTAGCCCGTGATCTTTTTCAGCTATGGGGCTACCCAGAAGTCGACCTCTTTGCCACCCACGACAAGAAGAAATGCCGCTGTTACTGCTCGAGAGCTGGCATAGGCAGCCAATCGAAGGGAGATGCCTTCCTGCTCAATTGGGGGACATATAATCTCCTATATGCCTTTCCCCCGATTCCGCTGATACCCCGAGCGATAGGGAAAATATTAGTCGATGCAGAGACAGTAACCCTGCTGGCTCCCTTCTGGCCTCGTCAGACCTGGCTGACGCAGCTCATGCAGATGTCGCTATCCCGACCTCAACGACTTCCACAACTGCACAACTTGCTCTCACAACAACGCAGCAATCTTCTCCATCCAAACATCGACCGGTTGCATCTAACAGCGTGGCTCCTAACTGGCTCCAAGGGCCAGAACTAATTTGCTCCCAAGAAGTCAGAGACTTATTGGTACAAAGCAGGTGTCAGACCACTCAGAGGTCTTACCTCTACAAGTGGCGTCGCTTCTACCCTGGTGCCACTCACAGGCCATTGATCCTCTCCAGGCACATATCCAACACATCCTAGACTATATACTCCACTTGCATTCGCAAGGCTTGGCGATCGCTTCCCTGAGAGTACATTTGGCAGCGATTTCGGCATTTCACACTCCGATAGAGGGCTTTTCCATCTTCTCGCATCCACTCACGTAGAGGTTCTTTAAGAGTATTTCCAATCTCTACCCACCACACAGGCCTACCTCAGAACCATGGGACCTTATCTTCGCATTGGACACTCTTACTCACCCACCATTTGAACCACTTGCAACTTGTGACTTGCAGATTCTCACTATTAAAGTTGCCTTTCTTCTGGTGATCACCTAGGCCTGACGAGTTTCTCAACTCGCTGCACTCTCCGCCGATCCTCCCTACACATAATTCACTCAACAGGGCGTCACGTTGAGATGTCACCCAGCCTTCGTGCCAAAAGTTAATTCGTCATTCCACGTCAATGAGCCTATGGTTTTTCCTACCATCTATCCCAAACCATATGCTATGCCCAAGGAAGCGCGCTTACATACATTAGACATCAGAAGGGCACTTGCATTCTATTTGGACAGAACGCATCCCTTCCAGAAGTCCCCATGATTACTATTATCAGTGGCAACCCGTTCTAAAGGTCATCAACTGTCGTCACAACGTATATCATCGCATATCGTTAACTGCATCACTTGCTGCCCAACAGCGCACTTGAGCAGGAGCATGGCTACTTCCATAGCGTTCCTGAAGAACATATGCCACGTGGCAACCTGGTCGTCGTCATTCACATTTGCTAGGCATTATGCCGTTGATCGTCTCAGAGCTATGGACATAACAGTTGTGCAAGCAGTTCTTTCTTCTGTGCACAGATAATTCCGAAGCACAATCAGCCATTTGGATTACTGCTTCATACTCACCTACCCACAGGAACATCACTCACGGGATCCATGACCCGCCCACCTCCCTGCTTGGGGCTCTTGTCTTTCTCTGTTTCAGATGTTCCGGCTAGGAGGAACTGGCACATCGGACCGCGTGAAGCAGAAAAGGCGCGAACAGTGTGAGACACCTCTGCACATGCACTGTCTTCCGGAGGGGGCTACTGCTGGTGAAAACTTTCCGGATTGCAGTGCTGGGACGAGCCTGACACCTATAGTGGAGCACCCATGGGGACACACATCTCGAAGAACAGATGTTACTGCACAAGGTGAGTAACAATTTCTTCTGCAAAAGAGTTTTTGCGTGAGAATGCACCAGTGTAGATGTAGCCTTAGAGTCTAACAAATATAAATATAGTATCATGAGCTTTTGTGGTGGAAAACCCACTTCCTTGGATGAACTTGAGCTGAGGAATGAGCTTGAGCTGACAAAGTGGGTTTTCCCCATGAAAGCTCATGGTATTATATATATTTGTTAGTCTCTAAGCTGCCACAGGTACAACAATGGTACACATTGTTTTTAAAGTTACAGAATAATACGGCTACCCCCTCTGAGATAATTACGTGTGTAGCGCTATATCTGTACAGTTATATCTGTATAACTTCCCCTGCAAACATTCTTATTCCAAAACAAGAAAGCCTTATTTCTATTTTAGTATATGTCTTTTCCAAAAAGATTTAAGCTAAATTGGAAAAAGCCACTCCTGTTCTGGACTAAGAGTATTCACATAAGGAGCCATGTCAGTAAAGTAACGTAATTATTTCTGTAAACTTCTCCATGTAGACAAGCCCACAGAGGAGTCCAAAGGAAATGTTTCTGCTTTACCTCTTAAGAATTGCACACATAGTTATTCTTGTGTCACTTTACTGTTTCTAAAACAATATCTTCTAGCTTGTTACCTGGACAAAACTTGTCGAGGTAGCATATTCCTCTGATATGAAAGAAAGATCGTAATAGGAATAAAATGAAAATGGAGTATTACACCTAGACAAGCTACACATACTTCTCACCCACACAATTACCTATCAGTATTTCTGCATCCACTTCCCTTACAACCACTTCATAAACTCTTGGATATTTTTAAAGCAACAGTTTAGTCCTCAGTCCTAAAGTCCCTCCTTTTTCTTCCTCTCTTTTGTATTTGGTGTAGTCGTTATTTGGACCCGGGCCATCTAAGATAAATGAAGTCATTCATGCTATCATGAAAGAGGGTTCTTGTTTAAAATATGATCATCATTCTCTTGGTTTTTCAAAGGAGCTCTGAGAAGTTAGGCACATATCACCTCTTGAATTTCAATGACCTAAGTCCCTCAAATCCAAATCCCACAGGTCCTTTGCAAATTCCTGCCATTGTTTATATAGTGACCCATACTCTGCTAGATGAAGAAGGGGGCCCTGCTGTCATACATTTTGGGCCTGATCCAAAACCTTTTGAAATCAGTGGTACTCTTCCTGTTCATTGCAATGGGCTTTGGATTATCCACTGTATGAACATTTATAGTTCTGAATTTTGTACACATGGTGCTGTATGAGTTGTAATCACTGATCTACACACACATCATCAGGTAGTGATGATTGCAACTATTCCAAAAACCAATGTGAGCATAAAACAATTTCATAGCGATTAACATTTTTAAGACAGCAGCATTTACTTACAAGAACAGATTGAACCATGATTACAAATTAGGAAGGAATAACAGAAACATCCATTTTGATACCACTAGCCAAATGTTTGCATAATTGCTCTATTCTAATTCTATTGTGAAAAAAAAAATTAAAAAATCATTTTACAGCACCTCAAAGCTTAAAGCTACTTATTTTTCCTCAATTCCTCACACACACATTGCAAGCGATAATTATCCTTGTTTTGTAGAACGAACTTTGCAATACATTGCTGCTGCAGAATGATGCAAGGGATGACATGAAAAATATGAGAAGCTAATATCTACCATTTCTCTTGGCTACACGCAGCTCTGCAAAAGGATGCCCAAGCTATCCACTAATCATGTAGGGTACATCTACACTAGCTCGTTAGGTAGGGTAATGAAGGCAAGCAGAGTTGCAAATGAAGCCCAGAATTTAAATATCCCGGGCTTCATTTGCATGTTCTTGGGTGCCGCCATTTTTAAATCCCCCTTAGTCCGAACTCCGTGCCCACAGATACATGTGGCACAGAGTAGGTAGTTCGAATTAAAGAACCTCGTGGAATGAGGTTTCCAGGTGTCCAGTATTGACCCGGACAGTCTGATATTTGCCTCCTGGCCAGTAAAAAAATTCAGAAAATACTGGACACCTAAAATGTCTGGTATTTTCTGATTTTTTCCTGGCCAGGAGGTGAAAATCCCGGGTGCTTACCAGGTTCTGCAGGGGAGCTGTCCAGCCTGGAGCAGGGAGACAAGATGGCGGACAGCCGCCAGCACCCTGTTAGGGCCAAAAAGCCTCAAAACCATTTCTTAAAGGGGCCATGCCAGGGGCTTTTTTTGTTTGTTTTTTGTTTTTTTGTTTAACAACTCTTGGGGTCCTTTTTTATTTTTATTTTTTGCTCCACAACTTTGGTCTCCCCCTTTTTTTTCTCAACAGAATTTTTTCCCCGTTTTTTCTGGGGAGGGGCGAGTGTTCGGTATTTTTGGTTAAACCATCTAGCAACCCTATCAACTCCTCCTAGAGAAGACACAGGATCTCTGAACAGATCTAATGCAGCCTTGTCCAGACTACTTCCAGGATTTTCTTCTGGAGTCAGGTCAGGGCACTGGGAACTGACTCAGGCTATTGAGACAATGCCAAAGTATTTGATCGAGGGATATCTATTGAGCTTACAGGCAGGCCCAGCCAAAGAGTGTGCAGGGGTCAAGGCAGCATGCTGATCAGCATGGCTCCCAGCGAAGTGGGTGGGGCCAGGAGCTGAGCAGCATGGGGCCCTGAATGCAGGGAGCCGCGGGTCCCTGAATCCACTTTGCTCGCCTTGTCCAAAGGCCAGGCCTGCATACAGGGATCCTTGGGGGCAAGACTTCCCACATCTAAAGACCCCTCACCCAATCCTAAGGGGAGGAGCTACTCAATTCAGATCCCAAGTGAGTTTGGGGGACAACTAATGAAAAACAGCAGGGGCAGCTAAGCAAAGAGCCTTCGTTTAGCTGCTGCTTTGCCTTGTACTTCACCATTACGAAGTGAAGGTGTAGCTACAGATGTATTTCTAAGGGTACGTCTAGACTACATGCCTCTGTCGCCAGAGGCATGTAGATTAGGCTACCGGACATAGTAAAATGAAGCAGCGATTTAAATAATCGCCGCTTCATTTAAATTTACGTGGCTGCCGCGCTGAGCCGACAAACAGCTGATCAGCGTTTGTTGGCTCAGCGCGGCAGCCATGTAAATTTAAATGAAGTGGCAATTATTTAAATCGCCGCTTCATTTTACTATGTCCGGTAGCCTAATCTACATGCCTCTGTCGCCAGAGGCGTGTAGTCTAGACGTACCCTAAGTGAGGAAAAGTTTTAAAAATATTTATTTAGAAGCCATTGTCTTTTGGAGAACATTTGAATGCTGCCATTAGATAAGCTTATTGTTGTTTATAACTGGAACTATAAAATGCATAACTGTTTATGTTTATATTTGTTATCTGCTTGTCTGGAGATGTAGAATTTAAAATACATCAATGTAAATCTTCAGAACACTGCTTATATTTTCTGTTTACTCGTATTAGAAATTATATTCAAAATGCAGAAAAATAAACACATCAAAACTCCTACTGCAGAGATAATTCTTCAGCAACTCAGTTCTATTTTCAAGGTGTCAAAAAGCATAAAGCTTCTCCTCTCCCCCATATTTGTATTTGGGATGTATAACAGCTTTAAGAATAACAATAGCAGAAACACTTGGCATTTCTATGGTAGTTTTCATCCAAAGATCTCAAAGAGCTTTACAAGTATGAATCAATTAGACCTCAACACCCTGGGGTGTTAATTACAAATTAAGAAGCATAAACTCAGACTGTTTTCATTGTAAAAAATTGATAATCTTTCCACAGGTAAACAAAATGTGCCAGTATATAATAGTGAGACATTTCCGTCCTTCATTTCATGACGGGTGCTTAATTAGTTAAGCATTTGACTTTTTCCAATTTTAAAGATGAGTAAATAAAATGACTGCATCAGCAATTAATGTATTATGATTCCTTATACCTGCTATGAAGTGGCATTTTTTTACTTAGCCAAGAAATTTTTTAAAAAAATATTAGGTTTCCATGTCAATATCTCAGAGCTTCAGAGAGCTTTAGATTTGTTATTGGTTCATTTTTGTTCATATTTCATATGAACGTTTTCCTCGGAGTACAGTATCTGAGCGAGATATAACCTTTTATTCTGGTACACTTGAAAATTAGAAGAAGGGTAAAAGCTGCTTTCTCCACCAGCAAAGTAAATTATACCAGAGCATCACAGAACTTGTTCATACCTGGGAATGTAACTATTGTTGGTCCTGAGAATATAACCGTCAGAAAATGTTGCGTTTCAGTCACAATTGTGAGTAACAATGACAATTCACATGATATTTTCAACTTGCAGATGAGTCTATACAGTCAAGCATAGACATGCAAATCTTTGTGTGTATAGCTTGAACTATTTCAGTTTGACATTTTAAAAAGATGTAATTCTGGTCCTTACTTAAATACAACAAAAGAGACAATCTGCCTGTAAAGGAATAGACTAAAACACCACAGAGAAAAGTACTGTAAGAAATACAATAACAGTAACCTCACTGACATTAAATCATAAGAATAGATAAAATTCCCATATATATCAAAGACCAGAAGTTGTAATTTTATCTTCATCTCACATTGTGTCTATTTTTATAACTCACTTGTTGGCCTGCCTTTGATGGAACTAGATTATTTATGTAATTATCTAAAGGTAAAGGCAGCATTGTCATCTTTATGTATACTACATATTTCTCGGAGGGAAAAAGGAAATTATACTTTTATTTGCATAGAAGATGTTTTGTTTTCTTTAAAAATTTCTGAATATTTTTAATAAAAAATATAGTAGGCATCCAGGTTTATAGAGGACATGTTCAAAAGAAGAATGGAGAATACAAAGACAAAGGGAACAACTCTATATAATTTTTGAAGCTGGTACATTAAAAATGAAGTCCAATACTTTTCGTCTGCTTCGATAGATGATTACCCCAAAGAAGGGACCATCTGTGTGGGACTAAAGATAGAGGAGAAAGAAGCCTTGTATTAGTAAGATTAATTGAAAGTCTCGTGTTCCTATTTACCACAGGTCATGAGAAATCTGAAGTGGAAGCAGTAAGGATTGAAACAATTAATGCAAAATCCTGGACCAGTGGAAAGTTCATGATCTTTGTTTAAAAAAAACTTGTGGCAACACAAAAAAAAAAGAATTCTACAAATTTCATGATTGGGGTGAGGAGAATTACTTTATTAATACATTTACACATAAAGGGTATGTCTACACTATGGAGCTATTTTGGGATACCAGAAGTATCCTGAAATAGCTATTCTGCATCTATTGAAACAGCCTGTTATTTCTGAATAGATTTCAAAGTAATGGGCAGCTTATTCCGACATTCTGGTAATCGTCCTTCCACGAGGGTTAAGGGGATTTTTGTAATAGTGAGTTATTTTGAAATTTGGCACTGTGTAAACAGTGCTAAATTACATAATAAGCTATTTCAAAATAGCATCAAAATAAGCTACTCAATATGCGAAGTGCAAATTGTGTAGCTTATTTTGAGTTAAGGGTGCTGTGTAGACTCACCCAAAGAAAGTAGTTTCAGGATAATTGAGAGATCTGAGTTGATAAAATTCTGGTTTTATACTATTCCTTTAGTCAGGCAGAAAATAGAGCTAATTCAATGAAAGTGTGATATTTTCTTGTGGAAAATAAACCCTTTTCCGGAAGATCCCTTTCAAGTAGGAATAAGGGATCTTCCGGAAAAGGGTTTATTTTCTGCAAGATCCCGTCTAGACTGGCGCTTTTCTCCGGCAAAACCCCGAGTCGGAAAAAAGCGGCAGCCATGTTCATGCAAATGCCGCGGGGGATATTTAAAGCCCCCACGGCATTTGCAATTCCGATTGGTCTCATTAGCATCCCTTTTCCGGAAAGGGGTGCCAATGTAGACACATCCACAGTGTTGGTGGAAGAGCTTCGCTCAATAACATAGCTACCACCTCTCAGGGAGGTAGATTGACTACCCCAACAGGAGACATTCTTTCTAAGTGTAGGAGCATTTTCACTTAAGTGCTGGAGCTGCACCAATGAAGCATCTTAAGTGCAGACCTGCTCCAAATCACCACTCTCCAATCACTCAGAGTAACCAAAATAAAAATTGTGCAATTATTAAATATGCAGCAATTCAGATTCCATAGGCTGCTAAGTTCTCCATTATGGAGAAAGCACTCAGATTTCATATAGCGACATTCAGATTGACATACAGTCCAATAAATGACTGGTTGTAGATGCGCCTGTACAACTAATCAAGGTGAAAATTGAACTAATATTCATCAAGTGTGACATCTCATTTATTTGAAAGATATATTAATCAGCCTGATCCCCTTGATCGATAGATCCTTCAGTCCTCATATAGATTGCACCAGTCACAACACATCTTCCATTCATCTTGTAACCTGGCCTTTCTTCTCTATGTCCAGCTAAGTCTTTTCATAATAAAATTTTCCCATCTTTTTTGAGGTCAGCAGAGTGGTCATTTTAGTGCTCGTGGGTATAACTCAGTAACTTCTACAGTTCATTGGTTGTCACTGAGCCTCCCTATATGCCCAGATCATAGATGCCAAATTCTGCTCTATCCAAAGGCCAGGAGGCTGGACCCCTGCACACCCAGGACCTACACTCACTCCACCTCTGCCTTCACCTGCTCTGCCCTGCCATCCCCCATTCCAACCCTTCCCTAAGCCTTCACCCCACCCCTCCTCTTTGGCCCCCTGCCCTGAGCATGCCCTAAGCATGCTACTTCACTGGGGACTCAGTCATGGATTGAAATTATCATATTTTTCTCCTATACTCAAGGGAGAGATTCTTCAAGCAAAAGAAAAACAAGTCCCTTATGAGAGATGGAAGTCCATATTAAAACAGAGAACCAAGGGTGACCTACATATCAGTCAGTCATACTGGGTTAGCACTTTGGGCTTAGTCTGAAGTCTACTGCTAGTTCCTCTTCTTGGGGCATATTGCTTTGAGACCACATAGAATCATAGGACTGGAAGGGACCTCGAGAGGTCATCGAGTCCAGCCCCCCGCCCTCAAGGCAGGACCAAGCTCCGTCTACACCATCCCTGACAGATGTCTATCTAACCTGTTCTTAAATATCTCCAGAGAGGGAGATTCCACCACCTCCCTTGGCAATTTATTCCAATATTTGACCACCCTGACAGTTAGGAATTTTTTCCTAATGTCCAATCTAAACCTCCCTTGCTGCACTTTAAGCCCATTACTCCTTGTCCTGTCCTCAGAAACCAAGAGGAACAAATTTTCTCCTTCCTCCTTGTGACACCCTTTTAGATATTTGAAAACCGCTATCATGTCCCCCCTTAATCTTCTTTTTTCCAAACTAAACAAGCCCAGTTCATGAAGCCTGGCTTCATAGGTCATGTTCTCTAGACCTTTAATCATTCTTGTCGCTCTTCTCTGTACCCTTTCCAATTTCTCCACATCTTTCTTGAAATGTGGCGTCCAGAACTGGACACAGTACTCCAGCTGAGGCCTAACTAGTGCAGAGTAGAACGGCAGAATGACTTCACGAGTTTTGCTTACAACACACCTGTTGATACAACCTAGAATCATATTTGCATTTTTTGCAACAGCATCACACTGTTGACTCATATTCAACTTGTGGTCCACTATGACCCCTAGATCCCTTTCCGTCATGCTCCTTCCTAGACAGTCGCTTCCCATCTTGTATGTATGGAACTGATTGTTCCTTCCTAAGTGGAGCACTTTGCATTTCTCTTTATTAAACTTCATCCTGTTTACCTCTGACCATTTCTCTAACTTGCTAAGGTCATTTTGAATTATGTCCCTATCCTCCAAAGAAGTTGCAACCCCACCCAGTTTGGTATCATCTGCAAACTTAATAAGCGTACTCTCTATCCCAATATCTACATCATTGATGAAGATATTGAACAGTACAGGTCCCAAAACAGACCCTTGCGGAACTCCACTTGATATCCCTTTCCAGCAGGATTTAGCACCGTTAACAACAACTCTCTGACTATGGTTATCCAGCCAATTATGCACCCACCTTATCATGGCCCTATCTAAGTTATATTTGCCTAGTTTATCAATAAGAATATCATGCGAGACTGTATCAAATGCCTTACTAAAGTCATGCAGTTTTTAGAGCAGTGAGGTCTGTGGCCATCTCCCTCTCAGTAAGACAGCCTTATTCATCTTCTCCACCCTTTCCTGTGGTAGGGTTTCCTTTTTAACCACCCCTTTCCCCATTCCGACCTCAGTAGATAGAACAAACTTTGTGGGTATAGCTGGTTGGTGTTAAGCAGCCTGGGGGTAGAGCAAGGGGAGAACATTACTCTTTTCTCTATCAGCATGAGGACATGCCCCTTAATTGGATCATATCTGCCAAGTAACAGAAAACATGTCTCTGTGGTGAAAGCTGATAAACTAGGAATTAGGGGTTGCTAAGCCACTATTGCATTTTTCCCAACTTTCTTTCTGATCCCATGGGAACTGTCTTCCCCAGCATTCTCAGTGCATTTACGATTCCATCTCTTCAGAATTGCAGCTGGATTGGATGGGTTGTGGAGCTGGGGAATACTCCTGTTCATGTAGTTAACTCTCTGCAGACTCACCAGAATTTTCCTGAAAAATATGATGATGACACTCAGAAATACTTATAGGAGGCTTATTTGGGGGAAATTGGCTGCCATTTGGGATGGGGGAGACCCAGGGAATTGCTAAAATTGGAGAATTGCCTCCATCAGATGGGCCCTCTTTGGACACATGTGGATCTGAGAAACCATATGACAATCTGTTATACCCCATTTTCCAACATGGGTCCGTGTAAAGATGCAAGAATGATTTTTTTAAAAAAGCCCTAAAAATGGGTGATGTTCTTTTAAAAGAAGGTAAAAGAGAAGACTTTTTTCACAAACAGAAGAAGCAGCTGTATTTGTATGCTCAGGCCAAATTCTATCCTCATTATTTACTCTGTTTCCAGTAGCATCGTACATTCCTGATTGAGAGCAGAATTTAGCCCAGTTCAATTTAAAGATTTGAATGGCAACATAACAAACTGCTGTTGTTTCCCATTTCCCAGAGTGAAGGAAAATATTGGGTGCTTGTTATTGTACAATGCTACACAGTGGTAACTGAACCTGGATAATGGGAAACGTTATTTAATGATTTTTAGAGCCCTTTTCCCTGACAGGTCTCTTCTGAAATGTTTCCTGACAGGTCTCTAAAGAATAACAGAGAAAGAAAGTGGGTTGTGCTGATAATGTGATTGTATGGGAGGAAAGGTAATCGGTTGCTTTCACACAATCTGATGTGAACAAAATACGAGCTGTGCAAAATCTGCCCACACATAGTAATAAGAAAGATGCACAATAAGCACTCAGGGTGATTAATTATCTGGGTAGGTTTGTAACCAATTTAACAGTGAAGACTGACATGGTCAGAATACTCTGTCTGTTTAGGGAAAAGAACATAAGTATGAATGAAAGGGATTGAAGTGTATTCTGGCAAATGTTGCACTTAATGCATTTGGTTTAGAATATAAAGCATTGGAGGTAATTCGTAAATGTAGTGCCAATGGCTGTATGTACATGACTCCCATTATTGTTAATGGTGCATGTGTTTTAATTCCCTGAGCAAGCTACTAGAAGTTTATTGAAATAGTTTAAAAAGTTGGCCAAAAGTGTGTATGTCTTAAGAAAACAGAGACTGCTAGAGTTAGTTCACATGGCAAATAGTTGCCTAACTGCCCATTTAGATACATAAACCCAACACGAAGGTACCTAAATCCAATACCAGCATTCATAAAACTATCACTTAGTCACTGCCTAACCCTATAGATGTTTAAATTCCCTTGGTGCCTAAGTTTTCACTGGTAAAGTCTACTGGGCACCTAAGTTTATGCTGATAGGCATGTGCAATGCTACTTAGATCTGACAGACACTGCCAAGCAGCTCCCATGACAGCAGAGCTGCAGAAAGGCTCCCTGGGCTGATGCAGGTCTGGTGACAGGGCTGGTGATCCCTGAAGGTGCAAGGTGTAGAGAAGGCTGCAGTCCTGACCCAGTGTTGCAGAGACCCTGGCCAGGTCTGTAAGTAGGAGGAGGATGACGATTTTCTAACAACAGGAGAGGCCACCCCACTGCTGAATGGCTCCTGCCTGGTACAGAGCCATTCGGCGACTAGGCTCATCCTCTTCCCCCTCACAGTCCTGGCCACAAGAGGAGAGGCAGTCTCTGCTCTGTTGGGCCATGGCTGCACTATCTCTGGCACCTTGTGTCCCAGTGTCTTGATTCACTTGCTGTGCTGGAGGTCCCCTGCAGGCCTTCCGTCAACAATGTCCTCACCCTACACTCAATCCTCCCTCCCTAATTTTTAGCAACAGCAATAATAAAAATAGTTGCAAATCTAAAAAAAAAAAATCCTTTAAAATATATAAATAAAATAGGAAAAATAAAAAATAAAATTATTTTTAATTGTCAGAATTAAATGATAAAAATAAAATTCTGAAGGGCCTAAATATCTATATTATGCACATTTTGTATGTTTATGAAAATTCATGCAAATAAATATGCACTATTAAAAGTTAGATAATACTGGGTTTAGGGATAAAAATAATAAGGGATCACCACAATCTCTTCTCTTCCTAAGTCTTTGCAAGAAAAGGGTTAGACTTCTAATTTTGGGAGGTTCTTAGGTGCTTCACTCTCTCAACAAGCTATGTAGGACTAACTTGGATTCAGCTGGATGGGCTCTCAAACATTAATTGCAAAACTGAGCCTAAGTCTCTGCTGTGGATTGAGTGATTTAAACACACCAGAATACATTTCATATAGTATTAGTTCTTAAGTACAGAGCTGAAAAATATTTTACCATAAATTTAGGAAGCATTTACAGCCGAGATCAGTTACAACACATTAACTAGGATTGGAAAAGGATCCATTTTAATTTAAGTGTTGTGTATTTTAAAACTAGCAATTTATCAGATAGTTATACAACACTTATTATGTATCTTATTATGAACAGTTTATTAGACTGGGGTAAACTATGAAAAATCACTACAAATACATTCTCTTTAATGTTCCATGTTACATTAGAAATGGCTGACTAAACATATCTGCACCATTTATGGTTTGAAGTGCAACCCTTAAAATGTATTTTGGTGGTGGGATGTATTATGACTTCTATGCCGTAAACACTACATACACAGGTTGTACCTGCCTAGTCCAGCAACCTCAGAACTGGACTAGCCTCAAACCAGGGAATTTATCAGATCAGGGGAGGTCAATGCTGGCTGCAATGTTGCTGCTGGCTGCAGGGCTCTGCTCTGCTGGCAGCAGAGGGCCAGCACTAACTGATCAGGGACTGCGGGGATACTCTTGGGGGGAAAGGTAGGGTGACTGTAAAACCCTGCAGCCACTGGAATATGCTCCTAGCCCCTGGCCACAGGGCTCCACAGCCACCTTCCTCTTCCCCTGAGCATCCTCTCCCCGCTCCTCCCCTTTCCTCGCTGAGCCTGAACTCCACAAATGAACTATTTGCTGCACTCTGGAAGCTCTGGGAGGGCAGGAGAGGAGTTGTTGAGCATGAGGGCTGGAACACATGATTTATGAGGAGAGGCTGAAGAATTTGGGCTTATTAGGTCTACAAAAGAGAAGAATGAGAGGGGATTTGATAGCAGCCTTCAACTACCTGAAGCAGGATTCCGAAAAGGATGGAGAGAAGTTGTTCTCAGTGGTGACAGATGACAGAAGAGGAGCAATGGTCTCAAGTTGCAGCGGGGGAGGTTTAAGTTAGATATTAGGAAAAACTATTTCACTATGAGGATGGTGAAGCACTGGAATGGGTTACCTAGAGAGGTGGTGGAATCTCCATCCCTAGAGGTTTTTAAATTCCAGTTTGACAAATCCCTAGCTAGGATGATTTAATTTGAGTTGGTCCTGCTTTTAGCAAGGGGCTAGATCCGATGACCTCCTGAGGTCTCATCTAACCCTGTGATTCTATGGGACCCAGGTTTACCCCATGAGTGCTACAGTCAGGGAACACACAGGAGGATGCTGAATCACAGATGCTGACAGATGAGGAAATTCCAGATTATAGAAGTCGCACCCCATATTATTTATAATATGTTTTTAAATTGTTCAGTTCTATCTTTAGCAGTCTAACAATTACATTTACTAAACCATATAGGAAGACTAGAATGCATTAGTGACATAATAGACAAGTGAAAAATCCTCAGATGTACACAGCAGATATCAACTTTGATATTCCTCTCTCATTTGTGCCAGTATGACCATAGTTACAGTTAAAATGAGCATTTCAAAAACTGGGATGGTTATCTGAATTTTGTTGATCTAGAAATCCAACAATGACTTATTTTAACTGTTGTTAACTAAGGTAGGCTGGAGACAAACATGAGCACAAAACTTCATGTTAAACAGATAAGGTATATATGAGGTAATATCTTTTATTGGCCCAACTTCTACTGGTGAGAAACAAGCTTTCAAACTACACAGAGCTGTTCTTCAAGAGTGTCACAGATAAATACAATCTAGAACAGATTGTTTGGCATAAATAGATAATATATATTTCCAGAAGCCATTCATCAGTCATAAGGGGAAAGAAAGGAGATGGAGAAAGGCAGATGGGAGGAGGAAATGGTTGTTACTGGGTTATATAATGATGTAATAAGACCTAAAATCAAGGGTCTGTATTCAGTCCATGATTCTTAAATTCATAACTTTGTTAGACACTGAGTCTATGTCTATACTGCAGGGTTATTTCAGAATAAGCTATTTCAGCAGAGTTATTTCAAAACAGCTTTTTCAAAATAGCATGTCTAACCTGCAGGGAAGCCTCAAAATTAGTTGGAGGCAGGCTTCCCTAATGTAGACATGCTATCTCGGTTTAGAGCCCCAGAAGGAATAACTTAGAATAAATTCCGAAATAACTGTGCACTGTTGATGTAGACTCAGTGTCTAACAAAGTTATGAATTCAAGAATCATGGACTGAATACAAATCCTAGATTTATGGCTTATTATATCATTATATAACTTAGACTAGCCTTGGTGAGGGGCTATTTTGAAATAGCAGAAATTGAGCATCTACACGGCCCCTATTCTGAAATAACTATTTTGGAATAGCTGTTATTCTTTGTAGAATGAGGTTTACAGAAGTCGAATAAATCAGTCTGTAACTTTTAAATTATTTCAAAATAAGAGAATTGCTGTGTAGACACTTGTATAGTTATTTCGGAATAACAGCCGTTATTCCAAAATAACTTTACTGTGTTGACATACCCTATGTTCCCACGCTCATCTTTTTAAAGTGCTGTGCAGCTTTCCTTTGAGGGTGAGGACCGAGAATCAGATATAGAATAATCACTTTGTGAAGAGAGTTCAGTCACAGATGATAGGGAGTTTTCATCTTTTATCCTTTTCCTGTGTTAGTTCATTCAAGAGCACAGTGATTGTCTTGTTTAACCCACATAGTTGTAATTCAGTACACTGGATGAGGTGTACCACACACTGTGATACGCATGTGTAAGACCCCTGGATGTTGAAAAGGGTATTATATGGAGGTATGTATCCTAGCACTGGAAGGCTATGGCTACACTGGCATGATTTTCCGGAAATGCTTTTAACAGAAAAGTTTTCCATTAAGCGCATTTTCGGAAAAGAGCATCTGGATTGGCATGGATGCTTTTCCACAAAAGCACTTTTTGCGGAAAAGCGTCCGTGCCAATCTAGACGCGGTTTTGTGCAAAAAAACGCCCCGATTGCCATTTTAGCCATCGGGGCTTTTTTGTGCAAAACAGTACTCTGCTGTCTACACTGGCCCTCTTGCGCAAATGATTTGCGCAAGAGGGCTTTTGCCAGAACGGGAGCAGCACAGTATTTCCGCAAGAACACTAACGATCTTACATGAGATCGTCAGTGTTCTTGCGGAAATTCAAGCGGCCAGTGTAGACAGCTGGCAAGTTTTTCCGCAAAAGCAGATGATTTTGTGGAAAAACTTGCCAGTCTAGACACAGCTGAGATGTATCTGCAGGCTTTGCATATGTTGTTTTGGCAGGGGCTGGTGTCACTTTGAATGGGTGCCCCATGTTCTGTGGAGAGCTTGCTTCTTATGATACCCTACATGAGTTCCAGTGTAGGGTTGTCATGAAAGCTAGCAGTGTGGAGTTGGACTCCGATTTTAATTCTGAGTTGAAGCAGATTGATTGAGTATTTGTGTGGCCTGATGGGCGAGGAGCAGGAACAGGAAGGGGACAAGGAGGATAGCTGCAGGGATGGGGCAGGAGCTTGCAACAGGTAGGGATGGATAGGAGTGAATGAGGATAGCAGTTGGGGAGGGGCCATTGTTTTAAAGTAGCTTTTAAAAATTACTATATAGATGCATAAAAGATTGGCTGTCACAGGAAGGAGTCCTAACTGAGGGTATGTCTAGACTACATGACTTCGTCGACGGAGCCATGCAAACTAGTTTACCCGACATAGTCAATGAAGCAGGGATTTAAATAATCCCCTCTTAATTAAAATAAAAATGGCCACCGCGCTGTGCCGACGATCAGCTGATCCGGCACAGCGCGGCAGTCTAGTCGCAGATCAGTCGACAAGGGAAGCCTTTGTTGACCGCTCCTGTAAACCTTGTTTCACGAGGCATAAGTGAGCGGTCCATAAAGGCTTCCCTTGTTGACTGATCCATGTCTAGACTGCCACAGTGTGCCGGATCAGCTGATTGTCTGCACAGCGTGGTGGCCATTTTTATTTTAATGAAGCAGGGCTTATTTAAATCCCTGCTTCATTGACTGTGTCGGGTAAACTAGTTTGCATGGTTCTGTCGACAGAGCTATGTAGTCTAGATATCCCCCAAGAGTGTGAAACTCTTTGTTTGGCAAGCTCTTATGTAGCTATAGTTAAAAAAGAGGACCCATACTAATTCAATTCTAGGGTTGATTAAATTTCAGAAAAAATGTATTTTAATGTATTCAGGGGATCATGTAAGGCAAGTATGTAAGCGGTCTATGTTGGTCAGAGCCTCATGTGTTGGAAACAAATACATTTGCATGTTGTCTCCAGTGAGGATGAGTGTATTAATGTGAACAAAATAAGAACTTCCCCATTCCACTATCCAATAAATGTACTGGACCCAAACTATTTTAATAAATGGCAACATTTTTATCTGATTTTAGTTTTCGTCTCTGCTTTCCACATCCAAAGTTGTCTGGTAATGGCAATACCAAAATCATATATCCAATACATATAAACTTGAGGGTGCCTATATTTTGGTCAACTGAGGCAGATAAAATTTAAGAATATATGACCTTAAGAACATAAGAATGGCCATATTGTGTCAAACCAAAGGTCCATCTAGCCTGATATCCTGTCTTCCTACAGTGGTCAATGCCAGATACCTCAGAGGAAGTGAACAGAACAAGTAATCACCACGTGATCCTTCTGTCATACATTTCCAGCCTCTGACAGAGGCTAAGGACATCATTCCTACCCATCCTGGCTAATAGCCTTTGATGGACCTAGTTCTTTTTTGAACCTTGTTAAAGCCCTGGTCTTCACAATATCCTCTGGCAAGGAGTTCCACAGGTTGATTGTGCACTGTGTGAAGAAAAACTTCCTCTTGTTAGTTTTAAACCTGCTGCCCATTAATTTCATTTGGTGACCCCCAGTTCTTATATTATGGGAACAAATAAATAACTTTTCCTTATTCACTTTTTCCACACTAGTCATGATTTTATAGACATCTATCATATCCCCCTTTAGTCTTCTCTTTTCTAAGATGAACATTCCTAGTCTTTTTAATCTCTCTTCATATAGGACCCATTCCAAAACCCTAATAATTTTTGTTGCTCTTCTCTGAACCTTTTCCAATGCTAATATATCTTTTTTGAGATGAGGTGACCACATCTATATGCAGTATTCAAGACATGGGTGTACCATGGTTTTATACAGAGGCAATAAGAAATTTTCTGTCTTATTGTCTAGCCCTTTTTTTAGTGACTCCTAACAATCTATTTGCGTTTTAGACTGCTGGTGCACACTGAGTGGATGTTTTCCTCAAAAAATGAGGAAGAACGGCTCTTGCGCAAGAGGAGGGGTTTGCGCAAAAAGGAGCAGTCTACACGTCTCTTTTTGCGCAAAAGCCTCTTGTGCAAAAACGGCTGCTCATTAATTATGCAAATGAGGCATGGCAATATTTCATGACAAGCTTCATTTGCATAAGCTTTTCCACAAGAAGGCTACAGTGTAGATTTAGTTTTAGTTTGGTGAGATCTTTTTGAAGCTCTTCACAGTCTGCTTTCATCTCAACTATTTTGAGCAGTTTATTATCATCCGCAAATGTTGCCATGTCACTGTTTAGCCCTTTCGCCAGATCATTTATAAATAGGTTGAATAGGATTGGTCTCAGTATGGACCCTTGGGGGACACCAGAAATTACCTCTCTCCAGTCTGAAATCTTACCATTTATTTCTACCCTTACCATTTCTTCCTATTCCTATTATTTTTTAAATCAGAATTGCCCTTACAAACACTCCATTTTATAGATGGATAGTCATTGTCAGGATAATACCTATGCTAGAAGTTTTTACTTTATTATTTACATTTTAAATATCCTTAAATATAATCTTTTTCTCTACATTTCTATTCTGTCTAGAGGCGAATCTCTTTATAGAGCAAGGTGGAGCATTTCAGCACCAGTCTCCAGTTCTGATTAGTTTGAAATTATATAATTCTTAAATTAACTATTGTCTGTCTTCTATAGTTTTCCATTACATGGGGTCAGGCACAGGAAGAAATGATTTGCTAAATCAGAAAAGAATATTAAATGACATCGCAGATAAATATGAACAGTGGTGCAGAAGATTTATTGAGTAACATGTTAGGTTGATAAATGATAACATTTATTTGCAATTTGAAGATGTGACCTAACTGACACTAATTAGCTTGGCTTGTATAGAACCGATTAGTTTTATAAATTTATTGTTTGTCTGACACTATTGGAAGAAGAATATTTTATTTTTAAAAAATTGATTGGAAGCCTGATTTATTTTTGAGAAGATTATGTATTCTGTTCTTAATTGCATCTGTTGCTTCCTCTTAAGCGTTATGGGAATGAAAGTCTATTTACGAGAGCAGGAGAATATTTATTATCTCACTGAAAGATAGTCAGTGATGGGGTGAAACAGAGTAATTCTGTTGCCCATTGACTCTCTTGGAAAGAAACTGGTAATGAAATGGTACAAGAATTTGCCAGACATAAATTAACCTGGTTTCTTTCTGGTCTTGGATCTCCAGTGACAACAGCTCTATCTTCCACAAGGGCTAGATTAAGGGCATAATTCTAGAAGGTGTAGAGCAACCTCACAGGTGATTAACTTGAAGGAGAGTAAAGGTGCTCAGCAACATGATGCAGGTGCTTAGCACTTTTCTGGATCTCTAGCATCCAAGTATAGTGACATGGAAGGCACCAAGAAACAGTGAGAAACCAAGCACCAGTACTGGGTCTGGGCAAAATCTTTTGTGAAAGAGTCTCATCGAATGTAAAATAAAATATTTCTCACCAGGCTGGGCCATTTTTTGTTTCTGTTTCTGAGATACTATTTTGAGATGCAATTGATACAATTTTGTAGAAAATGATATCCCTGATATAGAATTTCAGGTGTTTATAAAACAAAACTTAGAAAAAGATCAGAATTCTCTATTACCTTTTAGCAAGTGATTTAGATGACTGTTTTGGGGGAAAGTGAGGTGAGACTGCAAGTCTTTGTACAGCATTCCAGGAGGAAGTCTTCATATTTGAGGAAGGAATAGTTTGTACAAGGAGCTGAATTTGGGAAGAAAGTGGGAATGAAGGTTTCATGAATATTGATCTAATTTAATCTTAAGCCGTACTTACTTCCCCCTCAGAAGCCAATGCAGGTTTTCAGCTATTGAAGATAGAAGAGGTCTCCTTGTTTCTACAAATAATTTACCTGTGATAAGCAGAGAAAAGATTAATTAGGATGGGGAGTTTCTCTTTTAGAAAGTTTACCACTTGGGATCCATGTATACTCACTGGCTGTGTCTAGACTGGCCAGTTTTTCCAGAAAATCAGACGCATTTCTGGAAAAACTTGCCAGCTGTCTACACTGGCCACTTGAATTTCCGCAAAAGCACTGACTTCCTACTTTAAGAAATAAGTGCTTCTTGCGGAAATACTATGCTGCTCCCGTTCGGGCAAAAGTCCTTTTGCGCAAAACTTTTGTGCAAAAGGGCCAGTGTAGACAGCTCAGATTTGTTTTGCACAAAAAAGCCCCGATCGCAAAAATGGCTAGATTGTCACGGACGCTTTTCCGCAAGAAGTGCTTTTGCGGAAAAGTGTCCGTGCCAATCTAGATGCTCTTTTCCGCAAATGCTTTTAACGGAAAACTTTTCCATTAAAAGCATTTCCGGAAAATCATGCCAGTCTAGACACAGCCACTATGCTTTCAAAGCAAGACAATTTTTCCTAACAGTGAAACCATTTCCTATTTCCAGGCCACAGTACTGGTATCCAGAGTTGGAAAAGTTGCTCAAAATGGTGTATGAAAAAGACTTGGTTTTGGTGAAGAAATCAGTTCAGGAAAATAAGAATTCACTTGGCTTTCTTCGCCTATTTATATAGAAAGTGGAAATAAAGCCTTTGGAAAGTTCTGAAGCAATTTGGTTATTTTCCTTTCTCAGTATTTTTGTTTGTTTTTGCATGCCCTGCACTTCCAAACTATGACCAAAAGTAGTTGTGTTGAAATACAGCTGCACAGTGCCCTCTAGCTCCATGTAATTGCACTGGTACAGATTTGACTCTGATGAAAAAGAGACCTTCTTGCTGTAATGTTAAGTGTTACTGTCTGCAATATCTATTGGAGGCTTATAAAGTCTCACATACAATCAATGACTTATCCTGATCTGTCTTAGTTTATGTGATCCTTGCACAAGTTTGTCTGAGAGAAACATAACCCATTCTGAATACAGGTCAACACAACTTTTTGTTGATATTAGAAAGGGGGTTATTTTTGCACACACTCATTGAGTGAAAATGTTTTCCAGAAGAGATACGGATTGAAAATTTGTTATACATACACACACAGAGAAAAGTTGCATGTGTCGGCCTTTCTGTATTCTGTTTTGATTGGCAACACTTTGAGAAAACATTTTACTTGAGATTTTTAATTTATTTTATCAGAGACTTTTATAATTTAAAAAAACAATTTTAGTCTACATTCCATAATGGATAATAATCAAGTATCCCAAAGATAACAAATATTCCCTGGACATCAGAAAGTGTACTATTTCCTTATTGTAGGCTTCAGTTTATCCACCATATGGAGGGAATTAACAATCTGGAAGATAGAGGGCTCATGATCAGTGGTTCATTACAAGAGAATAGTAACCTGTTTGCTAAAGGCAACAGATCTATTTACTTATCTTTTTACCACAGGAGACATTTCTGGCACGGTTATGGGCAATTAATAAATCTCTATCACCACATAAAAAATGTGACACTAACATGCTGTCTCTCAGAAAAACCTGCAGCATAATACCTGAAGCATACTTAAAGCAAAATCAAGAGACGTACAAAATAGGTAATTTAACAACAAGATGGCATTTTTTTCAGGTTGCCACTCCAGCTGCCAGTGAAAAGGCCACAGTTAAATTATTTCTTGGCCATCTTCAAGAAAAAGGGCAAAATATAATGGGCAAAATCCTAGTACAGATCCATCAACACAATAAATAATGTTTGTGCAACTCCATACTGAGATTCCTGACCGTGTAAAACTGGATCTATGATACCTTCAACAACTTTCAGTGGAGAGGTGGTGCAGGTGCAGTTATCATCAGATCATGCTAACTTTGCAATGGGGACCTGAGGAGTGAAGACTCCCTTCCCACATCTGCCTCCTCCTGTCCCCTGGTTCAGTTTGTGGATCTCTTGATAGATTGAAAAGCTGATGAGTAATAACATGCCTTTGCTTCAGAACTGTATTACCTACCCCTTTTCCATGCTCCTAGTTTAAATTACTTTTTCGCTCTTCCATACCAGGTTCTTTTCTGTTCCCTCCTCTAGATACCCTTCTATAGTCCCTACTCTTTTCTCCTTTCTGGTCCCCATTTTCTCCCAAGTTCTGACCAGCTCTCCCCTCCCCCATCATTCTCTGTCCCAGGCTAACTTTTATATTCCATCAGAATCATATTTCTTTATGCGGCAGCTATTAAAGTCCTGGAGCTGGCTAGAGAAATTGCCTTACTGGAGACATTGTATTAGCTAGCTTCATTCTGCCCTCTGAAGCCTCTTGCACACCTTTCTGTAAACCAAAGCATAGGAGATTTGTTGGGGCCTTGGAAAGGCCAAGAGCTTGAGGGAGTGGGGCCATACCACATACTACCACAGTACCTCTGGTCAGCACCACTGCAAAAGTGTTTTAAGGCCACCTTTGCCCCACCCCTTCCCCAAGCTATGAAGTTTGTGCCAAATCGCTAAGGTATGGTACAAAAGAGTACCTATATCCTTCTTGATTAAGCTGCATAGATTTTACAGTAACAGCTTTAATCTGGCACTAAATTCTCAGTGATGAGTTACTTTCATCTGCTATTTTAAGTGTCTCAGTGTGCAAACAAATCAGTTCCTGCAATCAAATGTCGGTGGAGGTAGAAAATGTTGTGTGGCTTTGAATGAAAATGTAGACTTCCTCTTATCTATGGAGTTACTACTTATGCCTCTGAAATGCCACTATCCCTTTTGTTGTTAACACTTTAAATGTACAAGGCAAATTAATACAAATGTAACATTTTTAAATGAATGCCATTAGGGTTCATTTCCATGATCAGATACTCAGAAACAGAAGGCAGAAAAATGTGGTATTCTGGCTTTGTGTTCAGAAAAGAGATTCTAGTCAGACTTGAATAAAGCAAGCGAATAAATGCAATTTTCCTAATGGTTATCACTTTTAGTTAGGGCCAGTCTGCCAGCAGTACAATGAGTCTATGATGCTTTGTGGATTATTAAACAAACTTTTTCTGTTGAGAATCTTTGTTTTATATGAACACCAATAGTACAAATTGGAACCCAACAAATCACTTGCAGAGCCTGTATGAAACCACAACTGGGAACAACTGTTCTAAAATTATGCATGTCCATTCTTTCAGTAGTACTGAATCTGAAGCTCCACTATTGTCTATCCTACAATTCCTTGACCTACTGCAATGGTGCGGCTACTTCGGTTGGCGTGGTTCCTTCATGTTGATGCTGCCACTTTCTGTTATTTATATTATCTCCTGATCAAAAATGCATATCAAAATGTGAGAATTTTCACACCCGTGGTAAGTGGCCTCCTGCTTATTTCCTCTTCCTTTCAAAGAGTACAACTGAATATTTTTTCTCTAGTGCTAAACATGCAGTCTCAGTAATATATGCAGGAGAAATTAAAATCAAATGCAGCATTTTAACCTCCATTTTCATTTCCTAAGTATGTTATCTGCAGTTTTCAGGGACGTAGAAATTAAGGGACTGATGTTTGCATTGAAAGCAGTTAAAAAAAGGAAGATTCACTTCATCACTAACACAGAGATGACAGCAAATGTACAAATTATTATTATTAATACTACAGCACCACTGGTGAGCATGGTGCTTTACAGATATGGCCTTTTAAAAAGGACACATTCTTTTACCAAAGGGTTCATATCTCAAAGCTGGAGAGGTTTGCCAAGTATTTATTCAATCCTCCTTAAAAGCCAAATCCTTGGCTCCATATTCTGTGCAGATTGAGGGGGAGAGTAACGTAGCTTTAATCCACCTTTTTCTCTGCCAATATCCTAGGGCCACTGCGTGATGGTCTTATTCTACAGAGCAATTTAGAGCAACTGCTTTTGGTCATAGGTGCTGTGCCAGAGCAGGAATTGCAAAGGTGCAATATTTCCCCATTTTCCCTTGTGGAAGCCAGCATTACCTGAGCATTACCTCTACACTGTTTCGGAATAACTAGCACTATTCTGAAATAACTTAGTCCGTGTCTACACAGCAGGCAGTTATTTTGAAATAGAGTCAAAATACTGTCAAGCTGGAGGACTTCTCATTCTGACCCTTATTGTATGAAGAGGAAGGGAAGTTGGAGGAAGAGTGCTCTGTTTCAAAATAAGTACTGTGTAGATGCTCCCTATTTCAAAATAAGGAGCTATTTTGAACTAAGCTATGCAATTGATGTAGCTCAATTTGTGTAGCTTATTTTGAGTGAAGCCCTGAGGTGTAGACAGCAGAAATTCTCAGTCTAACAGAATTTTCAAGCAGGAGTAGCACAAAGCAGCCACGTCAGACTAAAGCATTTGGCCCAGTGAAAGCTGGGGGTATACAGCACCATAAGGATTTGCCCTAACTTGGAGAAACCAAAACTCAAAAAATAGATTAAGCTCAGAAATAATATGGTATAAAAGCTGGACTACTATGTACAGTTTTGACTGTCTTATATCCCTGGACATGACCAATTTTACCAACATAACGAATCTGTGAAAGTAGCAAAGATACAGACAATAACAAAGGATAATGAAACCAGAATGAAAGGAACATGGGATTTATTAATAGTGTTCTTTGAAGATGGGCTGGATTATTATGTGTTTACAAATTTTACAGAGGAAATGCACAGAAATAGTATGACAAATTCAAGCTAAGTTATTAACAGTACAGATGAATGCACATTTAATCCATGTTTATAATCATTGCATAGATATATGAAAGCCTTTATATGCTATGTTGTAAAACGAACACCTTTGCAAGGACATGCTAGAATAGTGATGATTAAAAAGAGGAAGCAAAACGAATGAATATAAAGTGCATAGAAAAAAGAGGGGAACAAAAGAGTGTGGGGGAGAAAGTGATACCAGACACTTCAGATCAGTGCTTTCTCAACTGATTCACTTCATGAGTAGCGACTACAGACTCATACATGTTAAAAAATTCAGGGTTTCTCTATAGCTACTTGTAACTCCTAGTTGGCATAGCAATCTAAAAAAGGGTTCAAGGTCTGGCCATAGGAATTCACATTTTATAGGTCTTTCAGTAAATTAAAAACACGATTGAACATAAATAAAAAGTTTGGTCTGTAGCCAGTGAACCACAATAGAACATTAAATAAAAGTGTTGGTGAGGAATTTAACAACTAGGGCACTCCGCCACATAGCCTAAAAATTAGGAAATTAAGAGCAACAAGGGAATCTGTTCATGCAGAGCTATTTTACTCAGGATGGAAAACACACAGAGTAAGTTATCAAGTAAGGTCATAAAAGCCAATGGCATAAATGAATTTAAGAGACAGCTAGACATTTTTATGGAGAAAGGGGATTGAAGCATTCAGAGCCAGTGACAAATCAGGGAGATGGGGCTGATATAAAATTAATGAGGACAGGCTTGCTTGCGGCCAAAGACAGTTTGCTGTCCAGTAATGCCTTATGTCCTCTGTCATCACATCCTAATCTGACACTGACATCTGAAGGTAACATGAAATCTATCACACCCCTCTTGGTACATTCAAAAAGAAAAGGCCATCAACATATTTTTTCATGGAGAGAAGAACTCAGTTTTGTCTATCCCCTTTTAATGTATGCACATATTCCAGTTGATGTGAACAGAACACTGTTACAGAGTATGCATTATGATGTGTATTATAAGCCCTAAATGTTTGTTCCCAGTTGTTTTGAAATTCTCAAAGAATCTTATAAGTGGAGACATAGCATTCAAACACATGTATTCAGTTTTCATACAATCTTTCATATCTTCTTCTCTTTCAAATCTTGGACAGCACTCTGAGAGCTTCCAATACCACTGCAATACTCCCCAGGGGTTGTACAAAAAGGGTGCCTAATTCAACTGGCCCAAGATCATTGTGATGCAGGGGACCCTCGCGATTCACAGATTCAGTATTCACAATTCCGTGAGCCTCCTGTCCCAGCCTGGGTGTTGCAGCAGCTCCCAATAGCCGCTGTGAGTTCCCCGCAAGCTCACAACAGCTGCGGTAAGTTCAGAAGCTGTGGGAGGCTCACCGCAGGGGCCGAGAGCCACAGATCCCAGTATTCACAGATGCTGCCATTTGCCGCATTCCTGCATCCACTGCAAATGGCGTGGGTGCAGCGCCATCTTTAGCCAGAATAGGCAGTTGCCTAGGGCACCAGTATTTCTGGGGCACCAATACTGTAAGCTTATGTTTGTGATGCTAAGAGCAAGTCAGGCATAGGGGCACCAGTTTAATAATCCTGCCTAGGGCATCATAAATCCTAAGGTCGACCCTGCGTGGGTTTCCTGTTCTTCAGCATGAAAATGCCGTGTAAGTGCAGAGGCAGATTGTGTTGGGATTGTTGGAGCACCAACATACAGCCCGAGCTCTGATGTGTCCTAGGAATGTGTAACTATACTGCACTGGGCTATGTGAATGTGATACCAGTGTTCTGTAAGGAGCAGATCACAATATGAGGCTGTCTACATCACTGCTAAAAGAACTGGTAAATGCAATGCTTATTCTGCATCAGAGCAAGCAGAGAGCCAAGCAACTCAGCATAGTGAAGGGAGAGGATGATGAAAAGGAACTCTAAAATTTGAGGAAGATAGCGTAACAGTGAGTTAATGTTGAAAGTACAAAGGCCCTCACAAGAAAAGACATCTCCTCCAGGAGGCTGAAGATGTCTCAGCTGTTTGAAGTTGAATTCTAATGCTACTAGTAGAAGGAGGACAGATTTCAGATGGAAGGTCTCTCATGCAGACATACAAGATATATCCCTCTGTGGGCAAAGGGGGAAGCTGGAACACAAACTAATCACCCTGTACTCCCCAGGGGGCTACCCTATCCACTAGGCCAGTCCCTAACTCATCTTACCTCGTGACCTTCAGGACATTCTTTATCCTACCTTCCTAATGCTTGGGTCTGCTCCTTCCATGGGGCAACTGGTGTTGCCACCCGCCCACCCCCACATTAGCTGCCTCTTGGGGGAGACCTTGGGAGGGTCTCTTATCCTGTGTTGGCTGTCTGGTCACTTATAGGATAGGTGGGGGAGGTCGCCATCAGAGCTGCCGAGGGGGGATCTTCTTAGGGGAAAAAGCAATATGTTGTGTTTATTGAGAATGTAATACATAAATTAGCATTCAAACACACACACAGTCATGCCAACAAGATAGTTACCAATTAGAAGCTTGGACCAACCCAGTGGTCAGTTAGGTCAGACAAAAGCCAGGCTTTGTTGGTTGTGAGTCAGATGTTTTGAAGCTATTGGCAGAACAAATCGAAGACACCCAATCTTTTCTAGGATTTTTTATGCAAGTTAATGGATTTTGATGCATTATGTTGTAATCAGTCTAGAACGTGACGATTCACCCACCAGACAGAAAGAGATGACAAAAAACTTTCCTTGACTCAGCCTTACACCTTTCTGGCATTACAGTAAACAACACGCTGCTTGGCATTCCATTTCCCTTGACCAATCATAGACACGTCTCTGAGATCAGTGAGAAAAGACACTAGTCAGTATGCTTCTAATTCTGACAAAAAACAAGAGCCAATTGTCTGCCAGTCTGACTCTATTGACTCCAGTGCAGTATAGTTGGATCCCAGCTTCTTCCACTGTCCCTCCTTTGCACAGGTGGGAAAGGGAGGAAAGGATTCTCTAGTTCTGACATAACCATGTTGACAGGAGCAGGACAAGCCTGTTAGGGATCATGACTGATTTCAAGAATGGAGAGGGCAAACACTTCTTCCTGAATATTAAAGGCACCAAATCCAAGCACTCCCTAATTCTTCTGTTGGTGATCTGTGCACATCCCAAATCATCACTGTACTGGTGCTCACATTTTAGAGGGTGACCTCCAGGAAGTGATTAGAATAAGAAAGCAGCTTCCTATTCATTTATATCAGATATTTACAGAGTTCTGTGATCAGCTAGGCAAGTGTATGTACATAAATTCCAGCCCACCTCTGATCTCATGTTTGTGAATGACAATGAGCACAGATCTGAGCTAATAAAGTGAATTTTAAGCTGTGTATTTTGTTGACAGTGATAGAGATGTAGTCGTGTTAGTCTGATCTTGCGGAAACAAAAGACAGGACTGTGCAGCACTTTAAAGACTAACAAGATGGTTTATTAGGTGATGAGCTTTTGTGGGCCAGACCTGAGGAAGTGGGTCTGACCCACGAAAGCTCATCACCTAATAAACCATCTTGTTAGTCTTTAAAGTGCTGCATAGTCCTTGCTTTTGTTTCAGCAAGATCAGACTTACACGACTACATCTCTATCACTATTCTACATGCAAGGCACTACATTTAGCTGTTTGGAATGGAAATCCATCAGTCATATGAAAAAACTTGCACAGATCCAGACATTGATCTGAGGAAGTAGGTCTGGCCCTCAAAAGCTCATCACCTAATAAACCATCTTGTTAGTCTTTAAAGTGCTGCATAGTCCTGTCTTTTACTTTGTTGACAGTCACTATTATTCTTAGATTTTAAAATTATTGTGAGGTTAATAAAACTTAAAGCATCTCCCTATAGGCACAATGGGTTTTTATTCTGCTTATGGATAAAATAATCCATACACAAGCAGAAGCTACTTCCTAATGAAAATGTTTTTCCCAAATCCATTGCACATTTCTCCCTTAAAACCTAATGGATCCTTCTCAGTAGGTAGTCTTAAAAATAATCTTAGAAAGTACAGCACTAATGTAAAGTTTTTGCATGGAGTGCGTAACATAAAGTGCTTATTTTACTCTCAGATGAAATGTTGATATAGGATGAACTTCTAGCTGTGGTACCAAACACTAATCTCCAAACAATACTAATTTGAAAAGTACCTGATGTGATTAGACTTGCATGGAGTGCAACAATAAAAAGAAACATGATTTATTCTGTTTCCTCCTTTGCCAGTTCCATAATAATCTGCATACCAAAATTTTATATCCATCAGAATCCCAGCATGTGACACACCTGTATGCAGAACTTTACTTTTAAAAATAGAATGAAATACACTATTATGGGCCATCAGGGTGTGTGAGCTCTGCAAGAGCATTCTACTTCACTCCTGTGAAGGAGAAGAGGGGGGAACACCACAATTTGCTCTTATTTTAAAAAACCCAGTGTGGCTGACCCAGGAACTTTATTAATAGATTCTGAAGAAAACTGAGTTCAGCTCTGCATGGTTGGAAAGATTAGTCACTGGAATGGCATTTAACTAGCAGCACCATGAAATTACCTAATGACAATGATAATGCCAACATCATTGCTAAACATAATTCAGAATCGGCCATTAGAAAAATAATTGCATAATCTAATGCTGCTCAAGTCTTTTAAATAGAAAATTCTCTTGAATTCAGATTACTCTAGTATGTATTTAAATAACAAGACTACCCTAGCACAAACAGAAAACAAGACAACTCAAAGTTTGGCTGATACATCCATAAACTTCAAACCATTCTTCAGTGCAGTCAACAGGGAGAGAAGAGCTACCCAGAGGGTTTTAGAGAAAACAGAATAGCAAAGTTCTATGACAGTTAAACAATATGATTTTTGTCATGCCATGATTCAGCAAAATTAAATTGTGAATTCCGATGCTTAGTATGAGCATGCAGCTGAGGCAGGAAAACCAGAGAACATCTAGCATGATAGAGCAAATTAATGTTTCTGGGACAATTTTATGCCTCGGTCCTGTTTCATTGTTAAGCGGAGAAATGCTTTGAAGGAAAGCAAAGATAATTTTAAAAATATGGCCAGAGCAGAGGAAAGGGAGCTGAGAACACCGACTTTCTAATTCCTGCTCTGATTACACTTATTCCCTCTCTGGGCTTGGAATGATTCACTTTATTTATACATGCTCTGATTGCACCAGTATGACAATAGTGTAAATCTTAGCCAGATTTCTCATAGTCTCAGTTACCAACGGTATAAATATGGCACAAATAATAATAAGCTCCCAAAAGGCAGTTTTATCATGATTACTTCCTTAATGTGTGGAAGTCACTTTGAAGATAGGAAGCATTGAACATATACTGCTACTATGTGTTGGTATTAAATACAGATCTTATTTCTCTTAAGCCATCTGTCTCTATTTTCTTACTTGCATTGCTATTATAGCCAGGTTCATCCCAGAGCATTAGAGACAAGATGAGAGAGAAATTTTTTTTTATTGGGCTAGCCTCTGTTGATGAGTGAGACCAAGTTTTCAAGCTTATAGAGAGCTCTTCTTTAGATCTGGGATGTGTGTCACAACTAAATACAAAGTAGACTAGATGGCTTGGTATAAATAGTTAATATATATTGCAAGAGACCATTCAAGGTGCAGTAGCCAGTTACTAACTCTGTAGTTATACAACAACAACAAAGGGATGAGAGTGAGTTACAGATTGTTTAATAAGCCATAATTCCCATGTCTTTATTTAGTTCATGATTTTAAATATATAGAAATATTACTGATACGCTCTCAGACATACTATTTGAAGGTCTTATAAGGGTTCATTTTGAGAATGAGGACTAAGAGGTCAGATACATAGTGATTGCTTTGTGAATACTGTTTACTGATGGGTGATGTGGTGTTTTTGTCAACTTGCCACAAATAAGACCCATCTTATCTGACGATGGCATTTTTACTGAAGGAATATCAGGACTCAGAGAAACCATCCCCAAGCCACTCAAAGGGCCAACTTTCTCCAGGACACGACTGACTTTCTCCATAAACTCTACAACATTAATCATCTCCCTCAAAACATCATCCTTGCCACCAGCGATGTTACCTCCATATACATCCACTTCCCTCACAATGATGGCATAACTGTCTGCCTCAAATATCTACAAGAACATGGACAATACTCAAATTTCCACCCCCAAACACATTGCCAAATTCAACCTATTTCATTCTCTCCCATAATACCAATTTATCCAAATAGCCAAGGGTAACAGGACAGCTTATGCCAACCTCTTCATGAGCCAACTTGAAGAAGAATTTCTGGAAAAATGCACCACAAAAATCAAAGCTATACTTAAGATACATCAACGATATTTTTTACCCACTAAACAGACAACCTAAACTCCCTCATGCATTTCCACCATAACTTCCATAACCATTGCTTTTCCATTGAACTCTCTATAGAACGCTCCCACAGTCACATCAGCTTCCTAGTCACTATGATCAACTGCAGTAGTAGAATTCTATAGTCAACTATACACAGATACCCATAGATCACCACACTAGCCTTCAAAGAGACCACAGGAACACAAAACACACCAACAAATCTGTTATCTATAGCCAGGCACTCAGATACTCCAAAACATGGTCTAAAGAAAAAGTGCTAGATACACTTCCTACCCCACTGTCACAAAGCAAGGACACTTCAGAGAAGTAGACTACCTCAGGGAATGAGTATCACAAATACCTTGGATGCTTCAATATGGAAAACAAACAAACAAAACCCCCTTATCACACACTCCTAGTTGTTATCACCTACCTTGTAAGCAATGTTGGGTGTGTTTAAACAATTACTTGATGAGGACCAATCCTGAAAAAAAAGCTTTCCTGAACTCCTTATTTCTGGCCTTCAAACAACCCTCTACCTTCTCCATGCTTATCTTCAGAAATTAGCTCCCCACAGACCAGGTCCTACCAACTCAAATTGGCACCAAACCCTTCTACAACAACAGAGCCAAACCCATAGACATAACTCCACTGCTGCCATGGACGATATCCTCCACATGAAAAAAACAACAAAAAAATCCCCCCAGTTTAAAAATTAATTTTTAACTATCTTAAGAACAGCCATATGGGGGCAGACCAAAGGTACATCTAGCCCAGTATCCTGTCTTCTAACGGTGGTCCATGCCAGGTCCATGCTCTAGAGGGAATGAACAAAATAGGTTATCATCAAGAGATCCATTCCCTGTTACCTATTCCCAGCTTCTGACAAACAGAGACTAGGAACACCTGCCCCTTCCTGCCCATTCTGGCCAATAGCTATTGATAGACCTATTCTCCATGAATTTATCTAACTCTTTTTTTAACCCCGTTATAGTTTTCAACTTCACAACATCCTCTAAGAATTCCACTGTGTGCTGTGTGAAGTAATACTTCCATGTGTTTGATTTAAGCCCTACAAGGTATTAGCTGCATTTGGTAGTTCTTGCATTATGGAAAGGAGAAAATAACTCACCTTTATTTACTTTTTCTACACGTCATGATTTTATAGACCTCTATCATATCCCTGCTTAGTCATCTCTTTTCTAAGCTGAAATGTGCCAGTCTTATTCATCTCTCCTCATTTTGTAGCTGTCCCATACCCTTATTCCTTTGTTACCTTTTTCTGAACTTTTCCCAATGTCAAGATATCTTTTTTGAGATGAGGCGACCACATCTAAACCCAATATTCAAGATGTGGATAAAGAAATACCTCAATCTGAGACAGTTACTTAAATTTGTTACCTACAAAGAACGGCTAAAGTTTGGGAATCTCCCTACTGTCCTCAGCCATAAAGACTGATGTAAATAAGTACTTTAGTTTCTCCACAATGACCTTATAATCCTTGCGTGCTCCTTTAGCATCTTGATCATCCAGTGGGCCCACTGGTTACATATCAGGCTTCCTATTTCTGATGTACTTAAAATGTTTTTGCTATTATTTTTTGAGGTTCCTTAAATTCCTTTTTGGCCTTTCTAATTATATTTTTACACTTCTTTTGACAGAGTTTGTGCTCTGTTTTATTTTCCTCATTAGGATTTTAATTTCACTTTAAATTATACCTTTTTATCTCTCACTGCCTCTTTTTGGGTATGTCTACACTACCACCCTAGTTCGAACTAGGGTGGTTAATGTAGGCAACCGAAGTTGCAAATGAAGCCCAGGATTCGAATTTCCCGGGCTTCATTTGCATGTTGCTGGGCACCGCCATTTTTAAAGCCCCGTTAGTTCGAACTCCGTGCCCGTGGCTACACGTGGCATGGACTAGGTAGTTCAGATTAGGCTTCCTATTCCGAACTACCGTTACTCCTTGTGAAACTGCACTGCCTCAGTTTATTTGCCTTTTTGGCTACTTAGCCTTTCAGCCGAATCAAACTCCTGTGAGTCACTCTAAACCCCTTGCCTGGCATATGCTTAACATGGGCTCATCCCAGTGCCCACTGCTAGTGTCCCTCTTGTCTCTCAGTTTGTTTCCCCACTCAGCTAGATAATGGTACCTTTAGGTCTTTCTTTCCTGGAGACAGTGTCCTTGTCCTTACCTCAAGTCTCTATCACGGTTCATCATGGTCTCTATTCAGCTCTCCACTTGGAGCTCTCTGTGGTGCTGCTGCTCCCTCAGCCAGTCACCACCAGTCTTCACTCCTTCAAGATGCCAGACACACAAAGCTGACTCTGATCCTGCAGCTTCTTCTTATAGGCCTTCCTTTCCTGATTGGCTGGTTTCATTGCAACCATTCTAGCCTCTTTGGAGGACTTCTCTATCCCCCTATTCTAGCCTCCAGACCTGATCTGACCTGTCACAAGGTCTCAGAGAGAAAAAGGAAGCATCTTTTAAGGAAAATGCCGGAGTGAGACATGGTCAAATTCTGCTGTCAATCAAACCAGTCAATAAATTTAACATAAAATTATCTGAAAGCAGAATTTGGCTCACAGACTTCATTACATTTGGAAGATATGTGCTGGTTACTATGGACACCACCAGGAAAATTTATAGCTGAAATCTCAGAATACCTTAAACTAAACCTATTTTTGTTTTATTTAATGAATATAATAGAATAAAATTTCTTCCCCAGATATTTTGAGAGCATCGGTAGCAGATACAGTAGGCAGAGCATTCTTTGGATGGACCTGCTACCTCAGAATGCTGGGCTGGGGCAGGAAGGGCCAGCCAGAGTGGGTGGGGCTGGTCTAGCCAGGGTTCAGGTGAGTCAGCTCTCTATAGCCAGCCTCGGGTTCCTTTGGTGTTGGTGGGGTAGTGGATTAGGGTTCCAAGAGCCCCAGGGCTTCTCCAACTGGAGGAAAAGGGGATGAGAGGCTCAAGGCTCCTACTGTTGTGGCAGGGCCTCATGCTGAAGGGGCATGGCTGTGGGACTAGCCTCCTAGAAGGGAGGGCAGGATCCATGAACTGTCCATGCTTTGAGGAGCTGAAAATGATGTGGTTAAAGATTTAAAAGCTTGAATTATCCTTATAATTAACTTTTTAGATTCTACATAAATAGCAAGTATATAAGGCCTTTTATGTTTTAAAAACTCGAAACTTACTGCTGTAATTAATTTTCTTTGGTGTGGGGAGGAGGAGTCGTATTTCTGGGGCATGAGCAGTATTAATTCTGACAGGAATATTATCTCATTCCTGTAAAAGGGGTAACAAGAAGGATGTGTTGAGTCTAGGAGTCTGTTTTCTAGTCACTGGTACAGAAATGGCAGCAGTCTCTGCTGAGGTGAGAGGTCTGAAGGACCTAGAGATACACAGTGAGCACTGACAAACAACCTGCAATTAAGAGGTAACATCACCTCAATAGTAATACGTAATAGGTAACTGGAAAGAAAGGCTTGCTCCTGCAACCCATAAATATGTGATCCTTGACTTCAATGGCACTATTCCAGCACTTAGTTTGTAATGAAAGAGTTGCGGGGGCTCTCACAATTTTTTTTCATTCATAACTGATTCAGCAAGCCCAGAGGTGCTGCAGTTATGAATTGTCAAGCCTAGATATGCAGGGGCTCAGTCCAGGCAAGTCCTGGCATAAATTAAGCACTGTGTTATTCATGATTGAAAATACTTTGTGGACGAATCCTATTGCCACTGACTGCGAGAGGGCAAGATTCTATCCCAGAGGAATCAGTGTTGAAGGACAGGTTGGAGAAAGAAAGAAAATTCTGAGGGAAATCTGGCACCAGAATCACTAAACAATTCCATTGCTTTGTGTTTCAAGTACTCATGTAAAACTACAGACTTGTTTTAATCACCCGGAAGAGTCCGTGATGGTTTCCTGATAACGATAGTTCATGTGTAAATTAACATTACTACTTGCAAAGGTGCCAAATGGTTTCTATTTTCTTTCTAGCCAGAGTCTGAATTAA
The DNA here is from genome assembly GCF_052426305.1 of Pelodiscus sinensis. NCBI lineage: Eukaryota > Metazoa > Chordata > Testudines > Trionychidae > Pelodiscus > Pelodiscus sinensis. Next base: position 21,949,625 of record NC_143058.1, on the reverse strand, counting down.
AGTGAACTCAAGCCAAATATAAAAAATAAGGTGTTTTTGTTCCGTTTAATACTTTAAATATTTGTTTTTATCTAATCCTCTTTTTAATTTATGTAAAGGTTATTCAATAAAAACTAATTATGCCTTATTTCAATTATCTAATGTTGTTGATGACAGAAAAAAAATCTGTAAAAAAGGAAAGAGATGTTATAGCATAAATTAGAACAGTAATTTAAGACTTGTGAAAGAGGAAAGAAAGAAAATTATCCAAGGATTTACCTGAGACTTTATCTTCTTTTAAAATGAGACATTTATGTGGGAGATTAAATACTTTTATAATGTTTTGAATCTGAAAGGTCTTTTTACACATTTTGGGATCCCTGAAATCTGTGAAAGGGTTCATTTCTGAATTTTTTAAAAAAATACAATACATTAAAATTTTATAAATTGAAATGTTTTAACTGAAAATTTAAGTTTTATATCTCATTCTTTGTTTATTTCCTATATGCTAATTTCTGTTCTCCACCACACTCACCAAAAAACAGTGTCTGAAACGCGATAGACCTATTCCACACCCATTGTATGGGGAAAGGAGACATCTTACAAACATGCTTTGTATCCATGTGTACCATGTGTACCAATGCTACAGTTACCTCTGAAGAAGACTGGAGGTATAGTCAGTATATCTATGAACCATTGACCTAGTGATTAAACTCCCCGGCTACGTCTAGACTGGCATGATTTTCCAGAAATGCTTTTAACGGAAAAGTTTTCCATTAAAAGCTTTTATGGAAAAGATCGTCTAGATTGGCACGGACGCTTTTCCACAAAAGCACTTTTTGTGGAAAAGCGTCCATGCCAATCTAGACATGCTTTTCCACAAAAAAGCCCCGATCTCCATTTTCGCGATCGGGGATTTTTTGCACAAAAGAAATCTTTGTGTGAAAGGACTTTTGCCTGAACGGGAGCAGCATAGTATTTACGCAAGAAGCACTGATTTCTTACATGAGATTGTCAGTGTTCTTACAGAAATTCAAGCGGCCAGTGTAGACAGCTGGCAAGTTTTTCCGCAAAAGCAGCTGCTTTTGTGGAAAACTTGCCAGTCTAGACACAGCCCACATGTACACAGCAGGGATGTAGCACTACTTCTTAAGCCTTCATGGGAATCCATTCCCTAATGTAGGTTGTGGGGAGTGGTTTCCAACACAAATGCATATAGAACTTCCACAAAGGTTCCCTCTGCAATATCTGTTCAGCCAGACTTTGTGCAAAGAGATGAGTATTTGGCTACATATGTGTGCTGGCTCTATTCCTTTTAAATAAATCAGCTCCACATCAGTTATCTTCAACGGCTAAAAATAATTGCTTCATTTTTGCAAGAAAGCATTTAGGAGTTATAAAGTAAGCCCAAAGGAAAGAAATATCCCTGATGCATGCAATTTATGTTTTTATTTCTAGCTTGCGTTTTAATTCAAAGAGTCAGTGGAAACATCTTGTCCTTTTTGTAAGGGGATCAGTATGTCAGAAATCCATCAATCAATCAATAAAATGAACTTCCTCAGGGCCACAACTGGATGCAAAATGATGTCTCACATAAAAGTGACAGCCACATCACCTATTTTCATTTACCCTTCTATACACTGAGAAATAAATATTTTGACAAGATAAAAACATGTAGTAAAAACAGTATATTGGATATCTCACTTTTTCCTTCCCCGTTGTTCATCTGTGTCAAAGATTTATTTGAAATATGGATGCTCTTCACTCTATTGTTGGATTTTAAAAGAAACATATGGTGCTTTGCAACAAAAGATAATTAGATTCCTTGTCTGCTTTCAGAGTTCTGTTTTGTTAACATACTTTAATGGAGTTTGCAGAGAAAGTAGGCAAGATAAGTGAACAATGACAGGAAGGAGTAAGAGGCCTTAAATAATTATTCTGGGCTGTTCTGGTTTGGTTTTTTGGTACCATCACAAGAATCAGTGATCCATCCAATCCAGTCTCCGATGCTTAACACTTGGGCAGTACCAGCTGCTTCAGAGGAAGGTGCCAAAATCTTGATAGCTAACAAATGTGGAACAACCTGGACATTGGGGAAATTTTTTCCTAACCAGTCTCATATAACAGTGGCTTACAACATCAGGCACAAGGGTTCATCTCCCTTACATTTTACATCCTATCTAATGCAACAGTGCCTGTTCTTACTGTGATACTGGCAAACCAAATGCCAGCTCTGGCAATGTAGACTTAGCTAGAAAGCAAATCATCTCACTGATTTGTTAGTTTTGTTCAAAAGAGGTATTATACAAATGTATTTTGTATTTAGAGTCTCTGAAATGTTTGTAAGTTGTTCCATGCATTAATCTCACATGTAATGGCTGCATTCCATGCTATAAAGAACGACATAAATTTTGTGTTATGACTTTAAAAATGTTTGCTGTGAACTTTTAAACCTGGGCACAGGAATCATCCCTCTCCCTCCCGCTAGTCCAGCAGGACTATCAAAAATTAAGTGGGTCATCATAAAACAAAACCTTTGTTAATTACCTGATAGGGAAATACATGCAGAAGGTATCTTCCCAACCATCTCAATACTGGAAGAGAGAAATAAAAACATGTGACAAGAAAATTTTTCATCGCTTTGCTACTTGAACTCTCACAGGGCTAGAGACATAAAACAAAGACAGAGATCCCCAAAGGTTACCTGGGTCTATCTTGAAGGCCATTTTGAAATGACAGATTAACACAGCTCTGTCATCTTTAAGAATCATAGATGGTAACTCATTTGTGACTATATATTTACTCATTTCTTTTTTCCTAGTAAAAAGCCTGTAGATAGTTTATTACAGAGTTGGCTACAGGCATTGTTTTTGGTGTAAGGTGGAGGTGATCAATTGAACTGAGGTAAGTGACTGGTCTCTTGGGACAGGAAACAACCTAAATAGTTTTTGATTTTTGGTGTAAGTGACCATTTATCACTAAGTCCAGCTTGTGTGGGTGGAAAGATAGATTGGAGAGTCTCCAGGGACTGTCTGTGACTCCATCATAAGACTGTCATAGTGATCCAGGAGTTCACATTCGTCACTGGGTAGGTGAAATCTAATTATAGAGCATACTGCCAGTTGGAGGTGTCTGCTGTGTTTTTGGCAGTCAGCCCTGCAGTCGTGAGTCATATCAGACACTCATTGTCCATATAAATGCCTAATCCTTCATATGAATCCCTCTAGACATCTGACTTCTCTGATAGCTTGTGGCAATAAGTGCAGCGGGTTAATTATTTATTGTGAAAATAAAATAAAAAATAAAATAAAATAAAATATTTACAATTTTAAAAATCCAAGTATTAATTTACATTTTCTATTGTAGAAGTGATGACATTGAAATAAAATGCAAAAAAACCACATTTTTTTAAATAAGGATTTCAGCCAAAACCTGTTCTCCTGCCAGCCAACTTGCCGGCCTAGCATTCTGGCTGCTGTGGGGCTGGAGAACCTGGACTTCTAGAGACTCCCTAGCTCCCAGCCTTATCTTTTAGGTACAGGGTCTTGAAGCCTGGGCTTCCAGGCTCTCCAGGTTGACCAGATGAGTGCTTGGCAGGCTGCCAGGGTGGCAGGTAGCAAAAAGGGCCTCAGAGACATTTAGTCAAGTATGAAAAGGAACTTTTATTTTAATAAAGTTGAAACACATAGTGGAATTTCCATACCAGGGGGAAATTACAAATTTCACTTTTCCTCCCTATTTGGACAACAGGGCTGTGTCTACATTGGCACCCCTTTCTGGAAAAGGGATGCTAATGAGACCAGTTGGAATTGCAAATTCCGCGGGGGATTTAAATATCCCCCGCGGCATTTGCATTTACATGGCTGCCGCTTTTTTCTGGCTCGGGGTTTTGCCGGAGAAAAGCGCCAGGCTAGATGCGATTTTCCAGAAAATAAGCCCTTTTCCGGAAGATTCCTTATTCCTACTTGAAAAGGGCTTATTTTCCAGAAAATCGCATCTAGACTGGTGCTTTTCTCCGGCAAAACCCCGAGCCGGAAAAAAGCGGCAGCCACGTAAATGCAAATGCCGCGGGGGATATTTAAATCCCCCGCAGAATTTGCAATTCTGACTGGTCTCATTAGCATCCCTTTTCCGGAAAGGGGTGCCAATGTAGACACAGCCCAGGTGTTTTTGTTGTTGTTTTAGTTTTTTTAATTTTTAGCATTCCCTGAGAAATTCCATTTTACAGACAGCCCTAATAAACCCTGTAATTAACCTGACTGGCAGCCTGCAACAAAACTAAGCCCCAAACAAATGCCTCAATCCCACTTAAAAAGAAGCCCCAGCCTCTCCAAAGCCCCAAATAAATAGGTCAAAACACTCAAGCAATTTGGGATTGAGGTCGGTATGCGTGGAGGGAGAGAGAAGGGGACAGCAGTTTCTAAAGTTGAGATCCCCTTATGGAAAACCCATATATTTGAAATTGGAAAAGGCTTCTTCTTGAACTTCTCCACCAATCGTAATTTTGGAGCCCTGCATGGATACAAAATTTGTATCCACTGCCATATCTTTAAAAATGAGCCACAGATATTCATGGCCACATCTGCGGATGTGGATACTCACAGATACAAAGTGGATATCCACAGATTTGCAGGGCTCTACTAATTATGTCAGTAAGCACCAGATGAGAGGCATTGTCTCAAACAGGCAAGTAGAAGTCATATCTAATATCATTGCCACTTGGAAACCAGGCAGCCAATGCATAGCCTGTGGTTCAGTAAATAAACTGATGCATTCTGTCCTAGTTTCAGTTTCTGGAATGCAACTGAAGGCCTCCACTGACCGATACACATACTCACTTGATGGAGAGATATAATTCTTAACTTATCTTCTGGTTGCTTTCCCAAACCTACCAACACTACTTCAGTCTTATCTGAATTCAATATAAATAATACTGTAATCACACTTCTTATTACTCCTTTATTGCTAGCTTAATTTTACTTTTAATGAGTTTTAAGAGATGCATGGTATCATATATTCTTAATCATTATGCTTGTGGTAGCTTACATTTCCATTGCTGATTGTTTTATTAAATAAAACAAAATTTACATTCCAGAACAGTAACCTCCTGGGCCTCCTTTTTCAACAAAACAAGGACAAATTCCCTTTTCATGTATATGTTGTCACTTAGAAAAGTGAAATGACATTGGCTATAAAGTTTTATAGGTTTTAATATTTTTATACAGACCCACAGCTATTACATTAAGACTACATCTTACTTTGAGTAATTTGCTGTTCTCTTGTGCCATGGTTTAAAGAATTTGTGTGATTTGTTTTATTTAGCAAGGTATTGTTCTTTGAATAAATATTTGCTATAAGTCTTCACTCAAAAACTCAGATTTTAATTACACCCAAGCTTTCTTTATAAGGTAAAACTCCAAAAAAATTGTTCCTTGGGAAAACTATATTTATGGTACTCATAGAGGACATTTTCTCAATGGCAGACCTATCAGCCACTGTATAATTTGAAATTTCATCTTAGTAAATGTGAGAATAAATATATTTTGCTAACTAGAATTGTATTTATTAAAGAAATGACAAATTAGGGCAGCAATGGGCAATCTAGGCTAGTGAGTGGGCTGAGTTATGGGCCACAAGATTGTTTTAACTGAGATGGTCTTGGAGGATAGTTTTGCTAACTGTGTTTGTGTATTGACTGTCACCTTATCATGACTGCCTATCTCTGGAAAAAGTGTGTTCCAATACTCCTCTGAGACATTTGGACACCTGCTATAAAGTGCCCTTTTTAAAGCAAAAATGTGGCCTTGCACAAAACACATCACCATTGTCTGAACTGAGACTTTTGGTGTACACTACGAGATTAGGGGTAGGCCCACAAAGTATCTCCTGTGATGTCTGCTCCTGTAACTTTTCTTTATAGCTGGGACAGCTACTAGCTGGATGCATTCCCCGCCTCCTCCTGCACCTGCCTGACTGGTTGGGATCCACAGGCAGAAATGCACCAGGGATGAACTGTTGAGGAGGCAAACGGAGTGCTTGCACCCTCTCATGCAGTAGATCGAGGATAAGCAGCAGGACCAGGATGCCAAGTGACAGGAGAGGAAGGCTGAATGAGCAGACAAGAAGACCAAGTGGCAGGAGAGAAAGACAAGTGAGAGGAGAGGAGGGCCACCCAGGACCAACTCACACACCAGCAGCAGACAATGTTCTCCATCCTGACCTCGGTGATGGAGCACATGGCAACATGTCTAGAAACGAGCCACCAGCCAGAACCACGTCTGTCCTGTGGCTCCCACTGCCAGGCTCCCCAGACACCACCAGGGCCCCAGAACACAGAAGGGGGGACCTCTAGGGCAGCTGGAGATTCCAGGACTTCTGGAGGCCAGGCAGTTTTCCTAATCCCATTCCCATTCCCAAGCCCCCCATCCTCTTCCAATTCCCAAATCATTCTGTTCCCTGTTGTTTTTCTCCAAATAAACACTTCTGTTCTTTCAATAACTGTCTTTTTATTGCTTGAATTGGAGGGGTGGAGTAGGAAGGACAGAAGAGGGGAGTAGAGGACAGTGGAAAGAAGGGAAGGGGTGGGAGATGAATGGCAAGCCAGGCAATGCTGTGGCTCCTTGTGCAGAGTCACAGGGGAGAGTATGAAAACTGGCCTTGTATAAATCTATCCTTCAAGGCCTCTCTGATTAGTACTTCCCCTTGCTATGCTCTCCATATGGTGATGGTGTCTGGCTGCTCAAATGCCCTGGCCTCAGCTCCCCACCCTGGGCGAAAGGTTTCCCCCTTGTTCTCACTCAGGTTGTGAAGCACACAACAGTCCACCACCATGAAGGGGATGTCGTGGTTGCTGTGGTCCAACCTCTCTTTTAAACATCCAAGGAGGATTCTTTTTTAAACATCCAAACGCACATTCCACCACCATTCTGCACCAGCTCAGCCTGTTATTGAACTCCTTCTTGCTGGAGTCCAGGCTACCCATGTAGGGCTTCATGAGCCAGGGGAGCAAAGGGTAGGCTGAGTCATGATGGATATGTCAACCTCTCTGACTCTGACGGACTGTTCGGGGAAAAAAGTTCCATCGTGCATCTTTCGGAAGAGGCAGGCGTTCTGAAAGATGCACATGTTATGCATCTTTCCCAACCACCTGACAAGTCTGGGTGTGGTGAACTCACCTAGTGAGGCTCAGTTGGGGAGGGTCCAGGTTCAGGAGGACCGAGGGGTAGGGCTCATTGGAGTGGAGTTATGAGTGTGGAGGATTCAGTAGGGCATGGTCTTGGTGCTAAGGTGAGAGTCTACATGCAGAAGGAGGGGCTCAGCAGGAGTCTGGCTGGAGAGTGTTGGACTCAGTGAAGATTCTGGGTGTGGGTAGTGGGGCTTGGCAGGTTGGATCAGGTGAGAAGGCTCCATCTGCACAGGGTGAGGCTCAGCAGAGTTCAGATGCATGAGTTAGGTATCCATATAATTAATCCCTCACCCCACAGCTGAGGACAGAAGCAAGCAGAGTATGCAAGGAGACTCCTGCAGTCGAGGGAGATTTTTGGGAATGAGTCTGACTTGTCCTCAACTGCTCCTTGTGGGGAAGTAATTTTTCTGTGGGGAAGCAATGAAAATTCTTTGAGGGACATGAATTCTGCATGCACACATTGGCCTGGAATTCCCCCAGAAATTCATTACAGGGCTCTGTGTATACAAGCCTGTCCATCTGGTCTTCAATTAGGACTGAAAATAGAAAGAACAGATTCAAACCTTTAAATGTAGTTTATTTGAAGAAGGGAGTAAATATATCAATTGAGTAGTAATTTATATGAATACCATAGTTATGATTTTAACTGTTATAAAGAATGACAGCACAGGTAATATGTTCAGTCAAGCACAAAGGATGGTATAATGTGTAAAGACTAGTCAGTAGGGATGAATGAATTCAGAACAGCTATTGGATGTAATTTTAAAACTAGGAAACATGGATAAAATATCTTAACAAGTGAAGGTCTGAGGGTTTGGTACAGCAGAATGCGAGATGCAAAACTCCAAGGCTATGTCTAGACTACAGGCTTCTTTCGAAAGAGGCTCTTTCGAAAGCATCTTTCGAAAGAGCCTCTTTCGAAAGATCGCATCTAGACTGCAGGCAGATCTTTCGAAAGAGAAATCCGCTTTTTCGAAAGACAGCACCCAGCGAGTCTGGATGCTCTCTTTCGAAGACTGCCTCTTTACATTGAAGAACGCCTTCCTTCGAAAGAGGAACTTTCGAAGGAAGGCGTTCTTCCTCGTGAAACGAGGTTTACCGCCATCGAAAGAAAAGCCGCGTTCTTTCGAAATAATTTCAAAAGAACGTGGCTTGAGTCTGGACGCAGGGGAAGTTTTTTCGGGAAAAGGCTACTTTTCCCGAAAAAAACCCTGAGTCAGGACACGGCCCAAGAGAGAAACCTCTCATATCTCATGCAAAGCAAGTTCCCCAAAATCACACGTCAACACAGAAAGAGAGCAAACAGGAAAGGAATTAAAATAAATACCTGCAGAAATAAAAACTATGGAAGAGACTTATGGTTAATAAGGTTATTTATCTGGGGAAAGCATTCTGAAAGAAGGAAATATGTGTGATGAGGACCCTTTAACCTGGATAAGATCTGTAATGCAAGCCTCTCTTGCCAAGTTAGCAAGGCAGATTTCTTGAAGCCCAAGGAATGAATATGTTTGCAAGCTACTTGTTTGGAATATATGACATACTGTGCTAGAAATAATTTACTGCCACTATTATTGTTGCCTCCAGTCACTGCCTGACCTAGACCTGGAGCTAAATGTGTTTACTCACCTAACATCCTCTCAAGCCGATTTTTCCCCAAGAGAAGAAAGTTTACAGTGAAAGAGAATTAATGTGCACAACTCATATAGAAAGATTACTACTTGGTGGCAACTCCAAGCTATAAATATTTGCAATGCTGAGATGTCATGCACTGTAGGTATTATCATAGGCGCTGAATCTGTGGGTACTCCAGGGCAGAACCTCCTATGGAGTGCATACCTTCACTCCAGCTGATAATCTCCATCCCAGAATACTGAAAGAACTGGCACATGAACTTGTGAGGCCCCTAGCAAGAATTTTAAATGAATTTATCTATTTGTAGGTAATACCACATGACAGGAAAATAACTTATGTCATTCTTATATTTAAGGAAGGGGAAAAGGTGATCTAGGCAATTACGGAGCTATTAGTCTGACATTAGCAGTATGAAAGGCTTTAGAACACATGATGAGGAAAGAATAATTACATTCATTGAGGTAAATAATAAAGGGGATATTATATAACACGGGTTTATCCAGGGTAGCTCATGCTAGAATAACCTGATTTCCTTCTTTGAGAAAATAACTGAGTTTTTTTAGACAAGGGAATTGCAGTAGATGAAACATAGCTGGACTTAATTTCCCTTGTGGTAGCATGTCAAATGCTTTATTAGTTAAATTAGGGAAGATGGGGATCAGTACAAGAATTATAAAGTGGATAAGGAAGTAGCTAAAAGAGAGAAGGCAGTAGTGAAAGGAAAATTATCAGACTTGAGGGAGATTATTAATGGAGCTCCTCAAGGATCAGGCTTGGGACCAATCTTATTTAATATTTTTATTAATGACCTTGGCACAGAACGCAGGAGTGTTTTAATGCTACAAAAGAGGAAGGTGCTACAATACAGATAATGTTTGGAATATTATACAGGATGTTTTGGATGATCTTGACAAGTAGAACAGAAATGGGATGAAATTCAATAGTACAAAGTGGAAGGTCAGACACTTGAGCTCTAAACATTTTTTGCAGCAAGCTGGAACATGATCAGTTGGAAGTAATGAGAAGAGAGACCTGGGTGTAAGGCTGGGTCACAGGATGACTATGAGCCATCAATGTGATGGAGCTGTGAAACCAGGCAAATGCAATCCTAAGGATGTATCATGAGAAAGGGAGCAGTGACGTAGCTCAAATCAGGCAATTCACACACTCCAAAAGTGCTGGGAAGGAGGCGGGAGGAGTAGAAAGTATGGGGCTCCAGTGCCTCAGTGCATGAGAGACACATGAAGGAGGGCGGCAGCCTACGAGGTCTGTGGGCCACTGGTGGAGGAGCTCCATTGGGCCGCATGGTTGGCCACCAATGTTCTAAAGGTAACAGTAAAATGGCTCAGCACAACTTTTCTAAAATGTAAAATGTGACTGCAATCCAGACAGCTGTTTTTTTTTCAGTAGGAAACTCTCAGTAACAAAATTCAACTTCTCTGAGAAGAACCAGTTATGATTCATTGATATGCACACATTCAAAACACACAGCCATAAATCCCAACTGTAGTTTATGACAGTAATCCTAGATTTAAAAGTTTGATTCCTTGGTTGTCAGGGTGAGTAATCCCAAATTCTGTATTCATAGCAATGACCCTGGGCTGGAATGTCTTCATATATTAGTTAGTGATTCTAAGAGTACAGGCAGTCCCCGGGTTACGTACAAGATAGGGACTGTAGGTTTGTTCTTAAGTTGAATCTGTATGTGTGGGTATGTCTACACTACCCCGCTAGTTCGAACTAGCGGGGTAATGTATGCATACCGCACTTGCTAATGAAGCCCGGGATTTGAATTTCCCGGGCTTCATTAGCATAAGCGGGGAGCCGCCATTTTTAAATCCCCGCTGCTTCGAACCCCGTGTAGCGCGGCTACACGGGGCTCGAACTAGGTAGTTCGGACTAGGGTCCTATTCCGAACTACCGGTACTCCTCGTGAAACGAGGTGTACCGGTAGTTCGGAATAGGCACCCTAGTCCGAACTACCTAGTTCGAGCCCCGTGTAGCCGCGCTACACGGGGTTCGAAGCAGCGGGGATTTAAAAATGGCGGCTCCCCGCTTATGCTAATGAAGCCCGGGAAATTCAAATCCCGGGCTTCATTAGCAAGTGCGGTATGCATACATTACCCCGCTAGTTCGAACTAGCGGGGTAGTGTAGACATACCCTCCGTCAGAACTGGCGTCAGCTGCTGCTGAAACTGACCGCCAGTTCTGACTTACATACAGAATCAACTTAAGAACCCCAGGCGTCCCCAAGTCAGCTTCTGCTGAAACTGATCAGCAGCTGATTCCAGGAAGCCCGGGGCAGAGCAACTCTGCCTCAGGCTTCCTGTAGTCAGCGCTGGTCAGTTTCAGCAGAAGCTGACTTGGGGACGCCTGGGGCAGAGCAGCTGGGGTGCTGCCGGGTTGGTCCAGTAGCACCCAGAGCGGCGCTGCGGGACCAACCGGCAGCGCCCCAGCTGCTCTGCCACAGGCATCTGGAGAAAAGCCTAGTCTGCTGGGGGGGGGGGCAGGGGGGGAAGAGGCATACTAGCTGCGCCCCCCCCCACCCCAGCAGACCAGGAAGACGCGGGCGGTGGACCAAGACGCACCATGGTCCCGTCACCTGGGTCCTCCGCGGCTTTGCTCCCAGTCTCCCTGGTCTGCCAGGGAGACGGGGAGCAAAGCCTCTGAGATCGCCAGCAGCGGGACAGCCGCGGGGTGTCTGGGCTGTCCAGCTGCCGGCTTCCCCGAGGCTTTGCAAAGCCGCGGGGGGGAGGGGCTCGGGCAGCGAGGCAGCCCAGACGCGCCTGGGCTGCTCTGCTGCCGGCTTCCCCACGGCTTTGCAAAGCCTCGGGGAAGCCGGCAGCGGAGCAGCCCAGGCGCGCCTGGGCTGCTTCACTGCCCGAGCTCCTCCGCGGCTTTGCTCCGCGTCTTCCTGGTCTGCAGACCAGGGAGACGCGGAGAAAGCCCCGGAGCACACGGGCATCAGGACCGCAAGGTCCCACAGTCCGTGTCCTCTGGGGGAGCCCCGTTCTTAACTGCGGAATAAGTCGGATCCGCGTAAGTCGGGGACTGCCTGTAATGTGGAATTATCTAACCTTTCTGCTAAGAAAAATAAGTTGCTTTTTAACCATAGAAGCAAAATGAAGAGAGAGAAAAAAAGCCTTATAACATGTGTATTTTAATGTACCCCAAAATAAAGTGAGGGAGACATCATCCCTGTATTTAAGTGGAGGATTTTAAAAGTAAATGGTGACGTGATGGAAAGTACTTCAGAATAAAACAATGTAAGCATCTGGGACTGAAATTATTCACAATTGCATGCCATGCGTGCTGACAGTTCAAGAGGTAAAGCATGGATATTGGAAGTGGCAGAGAAGATATATGAGAAAGTGTGGATTGCAGTATCTGTTTCCCCCCCTCAGCTACTGTATCTGGGGTTAAGAAGGAAACAGAAGAGGATTCAGATCACAGTGAAATACTGTGCCTCTCCTAAAGCAGAAGCAGAGGGAAACAATAAATTGCCTTGAATAGATTTTAATCTCACATTTGAATAAAATGGATATTCTTGAAGCCTTCAATGACCTGAACATTTGTTCAAGAAGATAAAGAACCAGAATTTGAGCTCACTCTCATACATGACCCATGTATATTGGTCTTTTACTTCTTATTTCAGGCAAAATCCTGTTCTGTAAGAAACTCCGAGGGATTGAGTCGCTTAAAAAAATCACAGGTGAAGAATTGTTCAAGTTCAGAGAGCTAATGAAGACCTAGGGTAGTAGTGTTACTATTTGATAGCTATTTAATGATCTATATGAAGTAGGTTAAGACTGCTTTCTTGTGGACACAAAATCATAGAAATGTAGAACTGTGGTTTAACTACCCTTACACTTTGGAATTTTATCCTAATGTCAATCCTAAACTCCCTGGCTGTAATGTAAATCCATTACTTCTTGTCCTGTCCTCAGTGACTAAGGAAAACCATGGCTTGCCCTCCTCTTTAAAACAACTTTTTAGGTACTTGGAAACTGTTAAGTCCCTGTCTTTTATTCTCCAAACCAAACAGACAGATTTTTTCAATTATGCCCTATAGGTCATGTCTTCTAGACCTTTATTCTTTGTGTGTGTGTGTGTGTGTGTGTGTGTGTGCACACACACTCTGGATGCCTATGAGTTTGTCCTCATCCTTACCAAAATATGATCTCCAGCATCGGACAGCTGAGGTATTATCAGTGCTGAGTAGAGGGGAAGAATTACTTCTTGGAACTAGCTTACAACACTCCTGCTAGTACATCCCAGAGTGACATTCTTTCCTTCCTCCACCCCTCAAAGAAGTATTACATTATTGTCTCACATTTAGTAGGGCATTTATTATGACACTCAGATAATTTCTGTGGTACACCTTACTGGGAAGTGATATCTCATTTTGTATGTGATCAATTTATTATTCCTTCCTAAGTGTAGTACTTTGAATTTATCCTTATTGCATTTCATACTGTTTAATTCAGACCAGTTCTCCAGTTTCTCAAGATCATTTTAAATTCTAATCCTGTCTTCCTACCCACTTGCAACCAACCCCTCTCAGCTTGGTATTGTCCACAAAAATCTATAACTGTATTTTCTGTGTCATTATCCATATCACTTAAGAAGATATTCACTAAAATCAGACTCAGGACAGACCCCTGCAAGATCCCACTCAATATGCCCTTCCAGATAGATTGCAAACAATTGAAAATTACTCTGAGACAGTGTTCCTGTCAGTTGTGCATCATCTTGTAGTAGGTTCATCTGGGTTATATTTCTCTAGTTTGTTTATTAGAAGATAATATAAGACTGTATCAAATGCCTTACTAAAATTGAGGTATATCATATGTACAGCTTCTTTCCATCTTCAATGTTCGACAGCCTATCAAGCTAGGATATTAGGTTGGTTTGACATGATTTGTTCTTGACAAAACCATGTTGGCTGGTACATATTACCTTATTTTCTTTTAGATGCATACAAACTGATTGAATATTTGCTTTATTATCTTTTGGGTACCGAAGTTAAGTTATCCTGGTCTGTAAATCTCTAGGATATCCTTATTCCCCTTTGTATAGGTAGGTACTATATTTGTCCTCTTTTAGTTCTCTGATATCTTGCCCATTCTACATCAGTTCTCAAAGATAAGTGCTAATGGCTCAGGATCGCTTCAGTCAATTTCATAAGCACTCTGGAACATATTTCATCACGCTCTGCTAACTTCAAAGATAGCTAACTTGTCTGTGAAATTACTAGCCTTTTCTTTTCCTATTTTAGCCTCAGATGCTACCCCATTTATATACAATACATAAGCAACCACAAAAGGTATAATTAATATCCTCATTGGTAAGCTCAGCAGAGAACCCAAGGTTTAAATTGGAATAGAAGCTGAACTATTTCTCCAGCCCTTTAGAGCTGGCTTCCCATAAGCGAATCACTTGTATGTGGAAGTCTGCATTGCTCCTGCCCATATGGTATTTGTTCTATGAGTAAATGATGTCACTCCCAATGCTCTGCTTGACACCCAAGAATTCACCAGTGGTCTTTATTTGCCTTCAAAGAAAACTAGCTATAGCACATCCACCCTACTATGCCAAAGAATCTGAGGGCTTTCACATACAAAATATAAATGATGGATAAGGTAGTCACCAGGGGATGAGCAAACCCTGGTTCAAGCCCCACCCACACCCCAGATAAGAAGCTGGAATTTTAACAAGGAATCAGCCACCTCTCATGTGAATGTCCTAACCCCCAAATCACCCACTCTTTCTCTGTCACAAATTATAATTAATTAGTTTAAATGCAGCAACTTCAATAGGAGAGTCAGGGAGGCCCACATCAGAATATTATGTGGCCTACTGACTAGGACACATGCTTGAGAGGGGAAGATCCCTATACAAGTTTCTTCTCTGCATCATGCATAGGGAGATCATGAACTGGGTATCTTCCACTTCTCTGGTGGATGATGAGTGCCTTAACTGTGAAGCTAAAAGTTACAATGGATGCCATATTCCTCCCTTTCCTCCCTTCCTCCAAGACTGTTTTGTACAGATAAGAGTGGCCTCTGAGGACACCTACCTGCTATTAATTGGGTGGAAGAGCCCCATCTTTCCCTGGTTTATGGGTCACTTAGGCCATGTCTATACTAGGAAACTATTTCAAAATTAACATTGACTTAAGTCCAAATTTACCAAAATTGAAATAGCTCATCCCCACTATGGAGAAGCCTTGAAATACCGTATATACTCGAGTATAAGCCGACCCGAATATAAGCCGAGGCACCTAATTTTACCCCAAAGAACTGAGGAAAAATATTGACTCGAGTATAAGCCAGGGGTAGGAAATGAAGCAGCTACTGGTAAATGTAAAAAATGAAGATAGATACCAATAAAATTACATGAATATTTATTTCAAAGAAAAACAATAACCTAGCTCTGTAAGGGGAAAAGGGGGTCAACAAAAACAATATGGTTCTGCAGGCACGGCCACAGCTCAGCCCCCGCCGCCCCCGCCCCCGCCCCCGCCCCGCAGCCTCCACGTTCCGGCCCCCTCGCCTGCCAACGAGCCCCCTCTAAACGAGCCCGCGGGGGGGGGCTGTGAGAGACCAGAGCCGGGCATCGATGGGCCAATGAGCCAGCGGGGGGGGGGAGGCTGTGCGAGACCCGGGCCGGGCGTCGATGGGCCAATGAGCCAGCGGGGGGGGGGGGGAGGCTGTGCGAGACCCGGGCCGGGCGTCGATGGGCCAATGAGCCAGCGGGGGGAGCGGGTGCCGGTGCTGGCTGGATTTTACCACGGGAGGGGAGGGGAGGGGAGGGGAGGGGGAGCAGGGAGCAGCGGCTGGTCCTTGTGCACCTGCCCCAGAATCGGGCCCAAGCTCGTGATCAGGGCTCCCGGGCGCTTCCAGAACAGACGCCCACGGTGCCGAGTCAGCTCCTGGCACAGCTGTTCCCGAGCTCAGCGCTGCACCCGAGCGTCATGGCGAACGGCCCCAAACGCCCTTCCTCCCACGTGGCAAGGGCCCATGGTGCCGGGCAGGCAGGGGCTCGGGGGGACAAGGGGACAGGGGGGCCGGGAGGGCAGGGGCTGGGGGGGACAAGGAGACAGGGGCTGGGGGGGACAAGGGGACAGGGGGGCTGAGAGGGTCAGGAGGGCAGGGGCCGGAAGGGCCAGGAGGGCAGGGGCTGGGGGGCCGGAGCTCCGGGCTCACGCGTCTAGACCCGGCCGGCGGCAGAGACGCGCTGAGCCCGCCCGCGAGCAGGAGGCTGACTCGAGTATAAGCCGAGGGGGGCATTTTTCAGCACAAAAACTGTGCTGAAAAACTCGGCTTATACTCGAGTATATACGGTAAGTTAGAATTAGTTTGAAATAGCGCATCAAGATTCAATGGATCCTGCATCAGACTTAGAGCCCCTGGAAGCACTCTGGGGAGGGCACCGAAAGGGTGGAGACCTCCTGTGGCTGCTTGGTCAAGCAGACTGCAACATGTGCTTTCAGGGGCTCTTCTCTATATCCATGTCTTGCAAGCCATTCCTCCGCTGCGTCCCCCTTTCGGGACACAAAGGGAATGCAGTGGGCACATGACTTAGGGTGTGTCTAGACCACTGAGTTTTGTCGACAAAAGTGGACTTTTGTCAACAAAACTATACCAGCGTCTACACTACTGCTGAGTTCTGTCGACATAACGTCGACAGAACTCATCAGTTTTGTCGACGCTGGTATACCTCATTTTACGAGGCATAACACCTTCTGTCGACAGAGTTCTGTCGACAGAAGGTGTTATTGCCTGTAGGGTTGCGTCTAGACTACAGGGTTCTGTTGACAAAGCAGCTTGCTTTGTCGACAGAACTCAATGTGTCTGGACGCTCTTTGTCGACAGAAGTTTTGTCGACAGATACTGTCGACAAAACTTCTGTCGACAAAACCCGGTAGTCTAGACGTACCCTTATTGTACTCTGGTTGCCCTTGTGGATGCCACAGCACTTACAGCATGGAGCCAGAGCTACTATAAAACAGTGCCAGGCCTCATGGTGCAGTACTTCCAAACTGTCCACATACTGTTCCAGCAGGATGAAGAAAAGGACCAGCAGGATGAACCCCAGCGTGGCCTGCACTCTGTGCTCACCCAGGTCCTGGCACTCCTACTGCTGTGCATACCTTCTTATTATTGGAGCATGGAATTACTATCCATAGCAATTCTATTGAACATGTTGATTCATTTAATATTTTTATTTCATTTGATTCTACATTATCTTTCACATACAGTGCCACTCTGCCACCCACACAGCCTGCTCTATCCTTCTGATATATTTTATATCCCGGTATGATTGGGTCCCACAGATTTTCCTCATTCCACCAGGTTTCAGTGATGCCTATTATGTCAATCTCCTCCTTTAATACTAGGTATGCTAGTTCACCCATCTTATTAGTCAGACTCTTAGCATTTGTGTACAAGCACTTTAAAAATTTGCCACTGCTTATTTGTCTGCCCTTCCCTGATGCATTGGATTCCTTTATATGCAATTGTTTGTCTGTTCTGGCCCATGGTTTGTCCTCTCCCCTCCTCTCTTTCTGACTACAGCTAAGAGAATCTCTATCAATGATTCTCCTCTAAGAGAAGTTACATGCACCTCCGCACCAATCGGCTTTCCCCCATCCGATTTACATGCACCTCCACACCAATCAGCTTTCCCCCATCTCTTAGTTTAAAAACTGCTCTACAGCCTTTTTAATGTTTAGTGCCAGCAGTCTGGTTCCACCCTGGTTTATGTGGAGCTCATCCTTCCTGTGTGGGCTCCCCTTCTCCCAAAAATGTCCCCTGTTCCTAATAAATCCAAACCCCTCTTCCCTACACCATCGTCTCATCCATGCATTGAGACTCTGAAGCTCTGCCTGCCTACCCAGCCCTGTTCATGGAACTGGAAGCATTTCCAAGAATGCTACCATAGAGGTCCTGGATTTCAGTCTCTTTCCTAGCAACCTAAATTTGACCTCCAGGACATCTCTCCTACCCTTCCCTACGTCATTGGTACCTACATGTACCACGACCACCGGCTCCTTCCCAGCACTACACATAAGTTTAAATAGATGCCTCGAGAGATCCACAACCTTCACACCAGCAGGCAAGTGACCATACAGTTCTCCCGGTCATCACAAACCCAACTAACGATCGAATCACCCACTACTAACACCTGCCTCTTCCTAACTGGCATTCCCTCCCCCTCAGAGGTATCCTCAGTGCGAGAGGATACCACAACATCCTCTGGGAGGAGGGTCCCAACTATGGGATGGTTTCCCTCTGTTCCCATTGAATGCTCTGTTCCCTTGAGACTTTCATCCTCTTTAAGAGCACTGGGGCTCTCAGACTGGAGGTGGGACAGTACTATAGTGTCTTGGAAAGTCTCATCAACATAGCTCTTTACCTTCCTTAGCTCCTCCAGTTCAGCCATCCTGGTCTCCGAAGCCTGAACTTGGTCTCTGAGGGTCAGGAACTCCTTGCAATGGGTGCACACATACACCATTCGCCCACAGGGCTGGTAATCATACATGTTACACTCAACGCAATAAACAGGATAGCCCCCACTCTGCTGCTGGGCTTCTGTCTCCATTTTTCTTATGAATAAGTTTAAGTATAAACTGGGCTTATTAAATGTCTGGAATGCAGATTATTATAAAGTTATGTTTAAAGAAGGTCAGGAGTCATTAGCGCTCTCTAACCTCCACTCTAAACTCCCTGTTAGTTGCTCCTGTTTGCAAGCTTCCTGGTCGCTGACTCCCAGCTTATAAAGCCCTGGTAGCCCCTCCCCTGACTGAGGCTCAACCAATTAACAGAGTCTTCTAGATTTCAAACCTTTTAGAAGCTCCTTCAAACAAACAAACAAACAAACAAACAAACACAAGTTCAGCATACAGCAAGTAACCCCCCCCCCCACCCCCCCCACAAACACACACAAACACACACTACAGACAGCTACTTACCACAAGGGTCCCATATTTACTCCTCCTTTACCTGGAGAACTCCCTCTCCAAACTCCCTGTCGGCGGCTCCTGTTCGCAAGCATTCCCTCCACCCCCAGTTCAATCAGGAGCTGGGGGTGGGATGAGCACAGGAAGTCTCTCATTCCCTGCCCCCAACCTGCAAGGGGCACATGGCACTTAATGTGGACCGGTCCACTCTAAGGGTATGTCTACACTACCCCGCTAGTTCGAACTAGCGGGGTAATGTATGCATACCGAACGTGCAAATGAAGCCCAGGATTTGAATTTCCCGGGCTTCATTTACATAAGCCGGCCGGCGCCATTTTTAAATGCCGGCTTGTTTGAACCCCGTGCCGCGCGGCTACACGCGGCACGGGCTAGATAGTTCGAACTAGCAAGCCATTCCGAACTGTCTGTACGCCTCGTGGAACGAGGTGTACCGGTAGTTCGGAATAGGAACCTAGTCCGAACTACCTAGTTCGAGCCCCGTGTAGCCACGCTACACGGGGTTCGAACCAGCGGGGATTTAAAAATGGCGTTTCCCCGCTTATGCAAATGAAGCCCGGGAAATTCAAATCCCGGGCTTCATTTGCAAGTGCGGTATGCCTACATTACCCTCCTAGTTCGAACTAGGAGGGTAGTGTAGACATACCCCTAGGTACTCAAAGTCCAGAGTGTGGCTTCAGTGTGCATACCCAGAGAAAGAAACATAGGCATAATGAGTAAATTTAATGCGTACGGGATTGGTCAGCAGCTGAATGAGAGTTTCACAAATTGAAGTAGCATCTAAAAAGGAGACTTTGGATTCTACATCTGGGAGTAAGAAGTTAGAGCTACATCTCTCCAAGAAGAAAAAAACTTGGAGAGTATCTAGACTATTCTAGACTTTCGAAAGAGGATATGCAAATCCTCTGAAAAATTTGCATATCTTCTTTTGAGCTCACTTCTGAAAAGGGCACTTTTGAAGGCGAAAGTAATTAAGATGCAGTTTTGTGGGCAAACCCTCCCGTTCGTAAACAAACCGCGTAAACCTCATTTTTTAAGGAAAAGCGGCTTGTTGACAGATGGGAGGGTTAGCCGACAAAACCGCATCTTAATTACTTTCACTTTCGAAAGTGCCTCTTTCAAAAGCGAGCTCGAAAGAGGATATGCAAATTCCACTCATTCGAAAGTTTAGCATAGTCCAGATACGCCCTTTTTCTGCAAACTTCAATTTTGCATCCATTGTCTTTATACTGTATCTCCCAACTCCTCGAGTGATTCATTACAATGTAATATTGATACAGAAATGTGAGTAGATATTGTTTGCAGGGGGAGAAAAGCCCTTAATAGAAATCTTATACAGTATTTTTCAGACTCATTCTGGGCACAATTATAGTGTGTGTTCAGGCTCATGCTAGCCAACAAGTGTTCCTTCAGGCAGTTATATAAGATATTTGTAAATTATGTGGGGAGATATCTAATAGAAATACCCTCATAATGAGGCTATTCATTACATCTAGTTTTAATTGGTGGTAACAGGCCCTTCCTGGGATTGCTTTTGGCAAGTAAACTAAGTATAGGAGTGCAAACTTCTGGCATTTCCATTTCATTTCTTGCTTCATTAATTTCATTAACTTACAAATTGATGAATACATAGAATTAAAAAGTCATTTCGTTTTAATATTTTTTTTTTAAAAATCACTTTCTCCAAGTTTTCAAACCTTTTAATCTGTACTTCTATGTTCTAGTTCTAATTGTTTTATCAGAAGCATAATTGAACTTGTATGAACTGAATGTCAATGAGACCTGGTATCAGAAAGCTAAACAGAGCATTTCTTTCACTGGATAAAATCCAATAGTTTCTTAAATGTTTGATACACCCATTTATTTTCAGACTCGGACACTTCACTAAGTTTTTAGCACATGATGTGTGTGGGTAGAGAATGGGCAAGTGTTGATTTATGTGGGGAAATCAAATCCGGGCATGGGGAAAAGGTTCCTTTTTTTCTTATACAAGGACAGATTACATGAAATTTTTATTGTTTCCTGTTTAATAGAGGTAGCCTTCATTTTGATGTTTCCCTACAACAGTGACTAATGGTGGCTAATGAGAAATGGAGAGAATGTAATCAATCTTAACACATTTACAATAGTTGAAAACAGAGACAAAAAAAAGACAGAAGAGTGGAAATAGTTTAAAATAAATAATTTTCTGCTGGATAAGAAAATTGTAAGAGAAAATTTAGGGGAAAGCTATATTTTAGGCAGAGATAGATACTGCTGTTCTGCCACCCCTGGATGCATGGAACACCTGCTGCCATAGATATAGGGTGTTAAGTGTATGGAGAATAGACTATTGAAGTTGAACAACACTGTGGGAGTTTGAGAACAAAACATCTGCTGGTAGTAAATTAGGAGGCTTTTCTTTTTTAAAAGTTCCAGGGTATCTCTGTCTACTGTGTGGTGACAGCAGAAAATGCTACAAATCAAGTTGAACCATACGCTGCAAGTGATGTCTGTAGTCAGTCAATTAACCACTATGCATATGGGTTTTACTGAAAGAGGAAGCCCACAATAACAGTAAAATTACAGCTGGTGTCTCTGAGTGAGATATCATAGGCACAATGAAATTTCATAAGCCACAAAAAATTACAAATCAGAAACTTCAAATTTGTCTTCAGAAGTCAATTCCCAATGCTCCCATTTGGAACAAAAAAATCAAAATAGGGACTGTCCTGATCCAATTCCATTGAAATTAGTGGGACTGTCTCCTGTAGGCGAGTTATCGGTACACACACACACGCACACCCCGGTATTGAAGTAAGGGAGGACAGAAGGAGCAAAGGGCTCATGAAACAATGTGAATTTAAAAGTGACTGATTAATAAAACTATATTTTGATATTCAGCCAGCCAATCTGTTATTCATGGATAACCGAGTGGTTTCTATAGAACTATATTTTTCAAGCCACCCTAAAAAACTTCCTTTTATGTTACCATAAGCAGCTGCACCAATACTTTGGGAGCAATACTACTAGTAGATTCTGTTATCTAGAAGCACAGGTATTAGGTCTTCAAAAGTGCATGTCCATACGCATTTGCATAGTTGTATTAAATCTTATGAAAATCAAACAATCCTTTGTTATTTAAAAAAAAACTTCAACTGGTGCATTGTTTTTAAAAACAGTATCAACTATTGTTTTCATCTGAATTCACTGTTTGACTACTATGCTGCAGTACAAAAGCACAACATGAATACTTAATGATGAATTTTCTATCTTAGCTGAACTGATGTTTTCATGATTTTAATGGAGACACTTGGGGGTGTATTGTTATGCAATGTTTAGGGGTTTACCTATGTAATTTGCACTAAAAACATACTGCCCACACAGTTTGTAATGTAAACCCCCCGTAGAAAAAGATATAGCACAGAAACAGCATGCGTCTGGAATTATTTTCATTCAGTAAAAGCAAAGAAAACACCTCCAATGATTTATATATTTTATATTTATGGAAATCTTCCCTTACAGTATTGGAAACCTAAACATTACGCCCCAGTACACTCAGTAAAACTGTCTATCAGCAGGTGCTGAAAAGTTATTGCGGTTTTTCAGTATAGATACAATGGATAAAATTTTACTAAAAATCATGTACAGTGGCAGGACCAAGCCTTGGCAGCCAAATTGTAGCATTTTTAGGGACACATATTGTAACCAAAAGGGGGCTTGGGTGCTACTGAGCTCTGAAAAGTAGAGCGCTGTTTCTGCATTCTGATTATTGTTATTCTTCTAAAACTAACCAAGCATCAAGCCTTCATAATGCAATTTTAGGCTTATCCCGTTATCCTTCTAGCCTTGCATATTATAGGAGTTGTATATTCCAGTATTATTCACCCTCCAGCCTCCTCACAGTAGCCTCATCAAACTTATGTTTCCTGGGCTGGGGAGGCTGGGCTGAATGTGAATGTTCTATTTTCACTTATTCCCAAATCATCTGACACACCCTATAACATGATGATTGCTACCCAAGTTCACCATTGTGGTCAGAGGTTACTTACTAGTGCCTACTCATCTAGCAATTAGTAGGCCCTCTGGCCCCCAACTCTCAAATAATCACTAAACACAGAATCCTTAACAGATCACACTGCAAACTTTAAGCAAACTAAAAGAAAAACCAGACAGATAAATAAGCTCACCTTACTCACTCAAGTGGGTGAGTACATCCCATTGCCTTCATACTTAGCTCCATTCTTCTACTCCAATGTTCTTCCTCTATCTGTCTGCTACACTTGAACCTTCAGTCCCAGATCCTTCTGTCTCAAGCACAGACTCTGGCACTGGCTTCCTTCTTCAGTGTTTCCCCTTGTTCAGGGAGAGAAGAGACTCTATAAAGCCCTCTCCCCTGGAAAGATTTTCCCAGTAAGATGGAAGAGAAAGGAACCCTGCCACACCCTACACTATCGGGATCCTAATTATGGGTGTTTACATAAATAGTGTCCTTGTATTCAACTCCTAATTTCATAAGACTGCTTTCCCTACCAGGTCCTTTTCTGAGAATTTGTTCATTTCAGTAACTGGGAATAGGGTCTTCTGCTCTCCCTATTATTCATAAAGGGATAGTACAACCCATTACTCACCCCACTGTTAAGTTGTCCTCTTTCCTATCACACCCTTTTGGCTCGCAACAGCAGATCTCAACTGGGGATTCACAAGCAATTTCAGAGGGTCCACCCAACAGGGCTGGTGTTAGAATTACTAAGGCCCAGGCAGAAAGCTGAAGCTTCAACCCTAACACGCAGACCTGAAGCCCATGCAACTTAGGTATGTGGGGCTCCCTGTGGCATGGGGACAAGGGCAATTGCCCTGCTTCCTACCCCCTATCACTGACCCTGGCTTTTATATGCAGAAAAACAGATGTAGCACAGATGAGCTGTGGAGTTTTTATAGCATGTTGGGGTGGGAGCTCAGAAATCCTGCGGTAGAGACCTGTATGCCCATTGCTGCCAGATTGCTGATACAGACTATTTTCAGGCATGCCTATACTAAGCTCTCAAAATATTGGAGGTCAAATTTGCATTGCATTTACATAACCATGTAGGCTAATTAGTATGCTCGTGATTATATAATTTGTGCAATCACTGACAGTTTCAAAACCATGCATTCTCTAGTCACCCTTCAAATTTCCTCATCTCTGTTTCACCACTGGCTCTGAGAAGATTTCTGGCCTCATTATAGCTTTTTTCCCACTGTTCTGTATCCTTTTCCTCCCAACTCTCTACTTGTATTTTTGCTCCTCAGTATTCACCCCACTGCTTCCTTCCTTTCTGTCCCTGTTTCTATTCCTATGGTTTTGATTTCCACCCTATGTTTGTTTTCCAACTGTGCTGATTATTTCTGTCCTCCTCTCTTATTACCACTCTGCATCCTAGCCCTCAGTTCTACTCCTGTTTCACCTTCTCATTTCTGGCTTCTCTCTTCTCTGTGCCCCTGTAAATGTCTCTTCCATGCCCTATTCATTCCCCACCCCCCAAGGCCTCTGTCCTTCCACTCCTGCCTTTCAGTTTTCTGCATTCCATCTCTCTGCCTCACTTCCACCTGCCATTTTCTTGTCCCATCTCTCTAGCCCCATTTCTATTCAAGCCCTAGTCTCAGTTCTCTTCCCCCTACCCTAGATCCCAAAGGCTTTGAAATTCCACAAGGGAAGACAGGGTGTCTTGCTTGTGCAGATCTCTTTTCCCTAGGTAGCTCCTTCTTTGGCTCACTTCCTGCAGAGTCCAAAATGGATTCCTTGTGACAGTCAACAACCAGAAGTCAGCATATCGTCTAATGGTAGTTAAGAGGGAAAGCTCTTTAAAATACACCACATATACAAAATGTGTCAAGTTTTCTGTCTCAAAAACCCATATTTCTACAGGGAGATCAAGGCACAGCAGATAAACAGCATAAAACCAAAACCTTCAGGCAAAATCTAGAGCATGGACAGTTCTGTCTGTCTCCCATTTCTGCTCCTTACTTGGCTGTTGCCCTGAGATACAGTGAACACTGAAAGGAGGCAGAGTGACCCCTGCAACCTGCAGAGAATCTGCAAGAGAGACTTTTACTGATGAAAGGAGACACCTCTGTCAACTATAAGACCCTAGAGCAATGGTTCTCAAAGTGTGGTCCATGGACCACTAGTGGTCCGCAGCTGCTTCCCACATGGTCCACGGTGGAAGCTCAATGCCTTCTTCACCCATGCAGCAGGGAGCCCTTGCTGCTGCTGAAGCCTTGCAGTTGATGCACAACTACGAGGCTGCAGCATCAGCTCTGGCCAGCTAGTGGGAAAGTGAAGAAAGCAAACCTGTTATGCTTAAATGAAGCACACGAGATCTTTTATAGGGGAAAAGGCAGTACGCTGCATTTATTGAGAATACAACACTTGCATATGCTTTTCAATCATTCACGCACAAACACACACACACACACACACACACACAGTCTTGCCAAACGATGTTATAGTTACCAGTCCAGAGTCTGTATCAGTCTAGTGGCCAGCTAGATTGAACAGAGTGGGGAGCAGGGCTTTTGTCAGTCAATCGATTCAATGATCCTCAGGATTTGTTGGTAAAATTAACCCAAAGTTCCATAGCAAAGCACCCTTCTTTTATAATCCTTTTCTCTGTTGAAATTAATGTATTCTACTGTGTCATTCTGTTACCGGAGTGTTATCTTGTTGATGTCAATCATTCCCAAACATCTCTTGAAGGATCATCCTGTCCTGGATTGTTAGTTGTTTTTAGGGGTGCCCGCCCTTCACCTTTAGAGCCATCAATTCTGCCAATCTGATGCATTCTTGACCATGGGCATGCACTGGTTTCTCTGCTCTTTGCAGTCTGTCTTTTACAGTTTGTCTTCACCCCACATTCTCCCCCTTCTCTCTTGACCATCTAGCTCTAACGATGACCTTCACACGTTATCTCATTCACACAAAGTTTTCACAAAATCCTTCAAAATTAAACAGTACTGTTTTATATTAAGTAAAAGCAAAAGCAAAACAATTCACATCGAAGGCCCGGGCCTTCAATATTTCTAATCACATTAACAGACACAATATGAGATCCTGTCTCTTTACTTACTAAAACTTTAGAACAAGGAAATATAGGAGATATATTAATATATTACCTTATATTACTAAACCTAAGATACCAATATAAAAAAGAATAAAACTTTCAATTCCAACAAACTCCCCCCCCCACACACACACACACACAATTACATGGGCTGCAGAACTTCACGTGGAGGAGCACTACCTCCATGGTAAGAGTGGTGCGTCCCTTGGTCGCACTCGTGGAGCAGGCAGCAGTTTGAGCTCCATAGGGCACGGCCAGGCGGGGTGGGCTCTCATGGTGCAGAAGTGGCCGTCACCTCCCTCTTCCCTGGCAGCAGGTTAGGCTTTGTAGGGCTCAGCGGCAGTGGGGGGAGGTGACACTGGGACTGAGGACCCTGAACATACAGGAAGGAGTTGGAGGCTCAGGACCCTTTGGGATTTTCACCCACAGGGACTTGGTCTGGGGGGAGGGCCCCATAGACTGGATCCCTGAGGATCCCCACCCCCTCCTGGGCTGGACACCCCAAGGTCACCTACCTGCCCACCCCTGCCTTGATGTGCAACGCCCAGCCTCCGTACCCTCTGCCCCTCTATTTCCCTGATCCCCTCCCAAAGCCACCTTGACCTCAGCTCTGTTCTCAGTGGCACCCTTCCCCCCGTGTCCCTGAACCCCCTTGGCCACCCTACCCCCAGCCTGCTCTTGCACCATCTCTTGCTCCTGCACCCTCCCCCTGGCCAGACATCTACCCCCAGCCTGCTCCTGCAGACATGGTTGCTCCTTGCACCCTCCCATGCTCCTGCTCGCTCCCTCTGGCAGACACCTTACTCCCAGCCTGCTTCTGCACTTTTAACTCTCACTCAGACCCGGCATCCTTACCCTCTTCTGCCCCCCACCTCCATCCCTGATCCTACACTCAATCCCTATTCCACTCACTGGCAGCCGTATCCCACACACTGAACCCTCATTTTTGTCCCCACCACAGAGCCTAAGGGGGTTCGTAAAATCCGCTAACTCCAGAAAAGTAAATCTGGCCTATGGGAAGTCCTGAACCTCAGTCCTCCCTGTCCCTTCCACTCACCCTGTGGGGGCTGGAATGCCAGAGTGAGGTGCCTCAGTTGGGGGCCACATCAGTGAGGGTGAGGGGCTTTTGGAAGAGTTTATTTGCTTCTCACTTGTGTGGTCCCAAACTGATTTTCTGTGGGTCAGTGGCCCCTGACACAAACAAGGTTCCCCACCCCACCGTAAATAAAGAAAACATTGAACCCTTTTGTGTTGGACATAAATTAATATTTTATTTAATTTAAAATGAAGTTTGATAAACTAACATGAAAAAGATGAAGTACTTCATCTGTTTAATAATTTAAATTAAACCAGTCTCCCTAGTTGCAGCACTACAAAATGTCTCAGGCATAATTATGTAATTAATGGTGAGTTTCCATTAGCAACTGGGAGGGGAGGGGGCATGGAATTATTTACATTGAGCCAGGTGGTCTATGGACCAAAAAGTTGAGAACCGCTGCCTTAGAGCAAGAAGAAAGTGTAGTAGGCTTTAGTTTTAAGAGGGAAATCTAAGATAGTTTCAGCCAAACTAGGGATTGTCAAATTCAGATAAGACCAGGCCTTCATGAGTTTGGCAAATATAAGAAGTGTCTTTCAAATGGAACTTAAAATACAAAAATCTACTGTTTGTTAATGATCTTTCCTGAAGCACCAGAAATATTTATTTTAGGAGTTAATTATTTTTGCATATTTTAAAGAGATATGAGATATTTCTTTTTCTTTCATGATTTGGTGATTGAATCATAAAGATTATCAAAGACTAGCACTGGAGGAATTGGGGGGAACAATTTAAATCATAGAAAGAATGCTACACCAGATGTCTCGTATTCTTGCATTAAAATCAGGCTACTAGCAAATTAAATTAACTTCTCTGTGATGGAAGTAACTTGTGACTAACTCCTCCAGTTCTGCCTCTGAATTCTAAATGAGTGTTAATGCAAAGGGGGGTTATTTATTACTTTAAAGAAAGATTATCTGTTCTCTAGCATCTGGCATAGCTTCGGTTGTGGAGGCAAAAATAATGCTGTGTCATAGCAAGGTAGGATCCATTTAAAATACAACAGGCCAAATCCTGAAATTCATACTTAATTAGTACTAAATCAAAATTCTGCTGGTCTTAAATGAGGTTTGATACAATAAACCTGAAACAAATATTTCATTAAGATCTAGTTACTGTTTTGGACCAGTAAATTTAAATTATAACTTTTATTCCATCAAGAAAACCAAAGTCCTGGTTCAAAGCCCACATTAGTGAATGGACTTTGGACTCTGCCCAAAAAGAAGAGAACTCAGAAATCAGGAAATGCCAAATGTTAGGATACATATACTACTTTCATTTTCTCTTATTATATGTTATGATGGTGGTTTTTCTCACCAGTTCAATAAACAGATCAAGACCACCAGCTCCTTCTAACTCAAAGAAAAGGTATAAATGGTCGCTTTTCAACATAGCAGAAGTTTAACCGTAGGTAGCAAACAAGATTTTTCTACTAGGGCCCATGCTATTTAAGGATTAAGGAGTGCAAAAGGAACTGAGCAATTATATTTTGTATATATTCTTATAGTACCCTTGTTGTTGCAGTATCTGAGGGTATGTCTACACTAAAGCACTAATTCAAACTAACATAATTAGAATTAGTTAATTCGAACTAAGCTAATTCTAACTAGTGCATCTAGACCTAAAAACTAATTCGAATTAGCATTTTGCTAATTCGAACTAGCATGTCCACATTAAGTGGACCCTGAATTGAAGTTAAGGCTGGCCGGAACCAGTGCCGGCAGGGCATCAGATTAGGACTTAGAGCATGGAGCTACTGCCTCAGGCTAGCCGAGGGCTGTGCTTAAAGGGACCCGACCCCCACCCCGGACAGACAGTTCTCAGGATTCCCCGCTTGCTTGTCTACCTTAATGAGGGACAGCAAAGCAGACCTGACTTGGAGTGTCCTGAGTGCTCACACTCGGCACATCAAAGCACTCGGCCATCAGCCCGGCTGCACTTGCCGCAGGCTGCCATCTGGGGGGGAGGTAATCGGGGGGCTGTCAGGATCCAGGAGGCCCTGCAGGAGAGCTTCTACCTGGAGGAACCCGCAGAGCCACCCCAGTCCTCCCCATCAGAGGCTCGTACCCCATTCCTCCCTCACCTCCTTCCACTTACCCCTCCCTAGTCCCCCTTCCTGATGTAAAAAATAAAGGACACGTGTGTTCAAAAATAGAAACTCTTTATTTAACAAAACTGGGGGTGGAGGGGATTAACCTCTGGGGAGACTGGGAAAGGAAGTGGGAGAGGGGAAGAGAGAGGGTGGAAGAGGGGAAAGGGAAACCTGGGAGGAGGGAGCTGGAAGGGGGAAGCCAGGGGAAGAAGGAGGAGGGGAAGTATAAAACTATGGTACGCCATATCTTCAGTACTATGTACAGATATGGTCCCCTCACCTCAAAAAAGATGTTTTGGCCTTGGAAAGGGTTCAGAAAAGGGCAACTAACATGATTAGGGGTTTAGAACAGGTCCCATATGAAGAGAGTCTAAAGAGACTGGGACTTTTCAGCTTATAAAAGAGGAGTTTGAGGGGGGATATGGTGTCCCTGGCCTCTGTTTGTGGAAGGCTGGAGATGGATGGCACGAGACAAATGGCTTGGTCATTGTCTTCGGTCCATCCCCTCCAGGGTAGCTGGTGTTGGCCGCTGTCGACAGACAGGTTACTGGGCTAGATGGACCTTTGGTCTGACCCAGTATGGCCATTCTTATATTCTTATGTTCTAAGCTCAGTTCTCAGGATCGGGGGGTCTCACTGGACCAACTTGATTTTCATGCAAACCTGCTCCTGGGTTCACATGTGGTCTTTGGTGGCCAGGCTGGCAGCTATCCTGCCCTAGATGGTCACTTTCCTGTGCCTAGTGCGGAGGTCGTGGACGTTGGAGGCCTCCCCCCAAACCTGGATTAGGTCCACGATCTCCGCACTAGACCAGGCAGGCGCCCGCCTCTTGTATCCCCGGGCAGGCTCCTGGGAGCTGCCAGCCTGGTCCTGGGAAGAGGGGGAGGGTTGGGTGGCAGCGGGTGGCTGGCTCATGCCATGCCAGGTGCAGGGTCTGCCTGCTAGGTGATGGCAGGCTTGCACCTGGCACAAGCACTGTAGCCAGACCGTGCCCCTTTAAAGGCTCTGGGGCTGGGAGGGGGGCAGAAGAGTGTCCCTGGTTGTGCCCAGAGTGGCCACCAGGGCAAGCTGGGAAGGGCTAGCCTCCCACTAGTTCAAATTAAGTGGCTACACAGCCCTTAATTTGAACTACTTAATTCGAACTAGGCATTAGTCCTCGTAAAATGAGGTTTACCTAGTTTGAATTAAGTGCTCCGCTAGTTCGAATTAAGTTCGAACTAGCGGTTTGTATGTGTAGCGCCTATGAAAGTTAGTTCGAATTAACTTTGTAGTGCAGGCATACCCAGAGTGCCTTCCAGAAACTCCAGGGAGCTATGCATAGAAAAAAAATGCAAGGAAGAAATTCAAACTATGCCAAAGTAGACGGACACTTTTTTTTTTTTACAGTTAATATACAGGATAACACTACTAATCTAACCTCTTTATAAATATATGGAGGCCAGCTTTTGTGAATTTTGTATTCATATAGCATGTTTCAGCACAAAGGCTATCAAAGTGCTCTATCATCAGGTAACAAAACATTTGTCAAACACTCATCATATGTGTTTATTAACCTAGATAGAAAAGGATAGAATTTTCAAAAGCACCTAAATGTCAGTCAGTAGGGGATTTGTGCTCCAATGTCACATAGGTACTTTTTAACTTCCCACTCATTAACTAGGAGAGTCAAGACTTAAAAGAAAAGAAAAAACTATACGGAACTTCACAGAGACCTAAGAACTGAGCTGGCTGAAGAAAGGTTTCCATAATTTTTTAAAGCTTTCAAAATGTAGTCAAGTATCAGAGGGGTTAGTCTGAATCTGCAAAAGCAACGAGAAGTCCAGTTAGTCTATAAGGTGCCACAGAAGTGTTGGAGCATAAGCTTTCATGGGCGAAGACCACAAAACTCCAGGAAATATTTATACCTGCCTCTGGAAATTTCCACTACTTGCATCTAACGAAGTGGATCTTTGCCCACAAAAGCTTATGCTCCAACACTTTGGTTAGTCTATAAGGTGCCACAGGACTCCTCACCACTTTCAAAATGTATGGTCTTTAAAAAAAAATAGCTATAGAGCTAGTTGAGAAAAATAATGGTGTTCATCAGTTTTTTGTGTGAAAAATGCAGTGGCATGCTATAATAGCTTTAGGAAGGCATGCAATAGCTCATTTACATGCCTATGCAGTATGCAGTTGTGTCCTTCTTGTGCCATAACTTTGTACATATGGCGCATGCAAACTCACCATGTTGTTATACAAAATAGCATACTCCATAGGAGCCTGACTGCTTTGTTTATTGGGCCACCAGCTCTCTAAACAGGCCTGTGGTCTTAAAGGTGTATGTAGGATGGTCAGGGATGGTGTGTGACACAATGATGATGGTAAAATGTCCCTCGTATCCACCAATACGTGCAATAATAGAAAAGTCCTGCAAGTACTTAATAATAGAAAAGCTTGAAGTATTTCCACTGAAGTATTCTGCAGCAAAGTGGTCTGGTGCACAAATAGGAAAATGCATCTACCACCTTACTGCAGTTTGGGAACTCCATTGCTTTCAGCTTCATCTACTATGCCCTGTACATTGCCCAGAGTTCCAATCCTTCATAGCAGGATATGGTCAATGACCCTGCACAACTCCATCACAACAAACCCTAATGGTAAATTTCCCTATTCCAAACTGATTCTCTGCTGATTGGTACCAATGTGGGGTTGCAAGCTACCCCCACAGTCATCACCACTTGCTTCTCCACCATCAGTGCAGCTCTCATTTTGGTGTTATTCCACACACAATTCCAAGAATGTAGCTTTGTGCATCCAAAAGCTATGAAGCCACTTGCTCAATATCATCTCAGTGCTAGTTTCCCAGGCTCTTAAACTGTTTCTTTACATGGCATGTCAGCTTCCAAGTAATCATCATTTTCCTTGTGAGCCCAGAAATGCTACATACTCAGGCCCAAGGGTCCATAGTGATCTCCACAGAACTGAGCAGGGTGCATTTTGCCACTAATGTTTTCTTTCACCACCTGGTGGGTTGAAATGTCTGTTTTGGTTGCATTAGTAGGAGGGGTGAATGTACTGCAAGTTTGGTGGCTTCTATTCCTTCTGTCCTTTTAGAAGGCCTCTTATTTCTGAGGTTAATACCAGTATCATTAGGTCTTCTTTGATAAATGGCAATGAACGTTTCAGGTTCTCAGTAACTCAAATCCTTTAACCTTTTTAATTTTAGTAACTTTGAGATGGATTTGAACCAGTGACCTCATGGTGAAAGTTTGTGTATTCCATCATGATCATTTGTCCTTGTGATATTATCTTTAACAACTTTGACCTGGATGACATTTGCTGTACCATAGGCCTGTGTGCATGAAGGTTAACTGTTAGGAATACTCTGTTGGCTGCTTTTCTCTTGTTAATGTAACTCACTAGTATCCAGCAATGATTTTTGACACAGCAGAGTCTTCGTTCTTTCATTTAGTGACATCTAGAAAATTGATTGTCTCAGAAGCAGAGTACTGACTATGACCTGTTAGAAAGCAGGAGATTCAATGTTCTGGGATATGAAATTGAAGCCAAAAACCAATCAGCAGAACAAGGTTCATGCATCTGACGAAGTGGGTCTTTGCCTATGAAAGCTTATGCTCCAATAAATCTGTTAATCTATAAGGTGCCACAGGACTTTTCGTCGTTCTTGCAGATTCAGACTAACATGGCTACCCCTCTGATACTTGAGAACAAGGTTTGGCACGCCTCTCAGGCATATCCATCAAAAGCAATCATGTCTTTTCTAAATCAGCAAAATTTCCAGTGGCGATGATTGAGTGAAAATGCTTCCGGTGTGAACTCTTATTTAAAGCACTATGCAAAGTCTGAAAAAAAATGGTGCGTAGCGTTTTTTGTTTTTCCTCTCAGGCTGAAGGGGTTCAGGTTTGAGAGCTTTTCTCAGCATAAAACAAAGATTATGGGAAAGAGGGCAAATCTGATGGTATAGATTAAATGATTTGTGAATTACTTTAAAAATTATTCCCCCTCCACCAAAGAAGATATATTCTAGTTACTCTGCAATCAGAATTTCTGATTTCATGCAGATTGCCAAAAGAATAAACATTTCAATTTCTTCATCAAATTATTGTTTTACAATAAGCCTTATTCAAGAAATTGATGTATTTCCTTCCTGGTTATATCTGAAAATAGTGGGAACAACAGAATTAGTAATAAAAGAAGCACTATAGTAGGTGAGGTTGAAAGTCCCTGTAATTTAGATTATTTAAGAGCCTGGGTTTAGTTTATTATTTGAAACTTAACAGTCTTCATGTGAAATATAAAACCTTTAATTCCTTCTCTAATGCAGAAGTCCACGAAGATGAACAGCCCAGAAGACTTACAAGATAGACAGATTATAGAAGAAAAATAGACCATAGCAAATGTCTTCATAAAAGCTCATTTTTTTCAACAGTTTGGAATGTTTAAGATTTCATTTGAAAGGGAAGTTACACCAATGGGCATTAATTATTTTTGAAGCTTTGTAACTGCCTCAAAGATATTTATAGTGTTACTGAGACCAGCAGTGTTGCTGCAAAGTAATATGGGTATCAGACAGTTAATCTATCTGGATGACATATTAATAGTGGCTTAATAACAGAAAAATCTTTCCATTTACTTGAGGATTCTGCAGCATGCTAGTGCTTCTTACATAGAAGTCTTAATTGCTGGCATCGAATCTGCTCATTTCTAAAAAAATGTATGCATTAGGTAATAAGACATTGTATTACCTGGTAAGGAGACAAAGCTGTCATGAATCTCACACTTTATTAACATGTTAATGATTTGAAACATCTTCCATCCTTCTCTCATATTTATGATTTGCCCAGCCAAACTGGGTGACTGGAGAGTAATTCTCATTTTACATTCTTCAGAGTTTTCATTAATTTCTAGGGGTTTATGGGATTCAGAACTCCCCACTGACTTCTGGCTTGTTTGTTTTTTAAACTAGGCAATATTTTTTTCAACTAGCTATAGTGATAAATTATGTAAACTTTTTTTAAGACTTAAATACTTAAAAAAAAGAAGAAAGTTTTTGCTGTGAGGCTATGTACAACAGTAAAAATGAATTGGCTTTGATAACCACTGTATACAGTAGTGTACTGTGGGATTTTGGTATATTTATATTATTTATCATATGATGCCATGAATTTACAGGGTACTACAAATGCAGAGCCATTTTCATTACTGGAGTCTGGAACTCCATTGAACTGAGCCCACTTACATCAAAGCAAATTTTGCCCCTATACTATTCTTCTGACCTTATTTCATGCCATTGCCACAAGCTGTAGGCCAGCAAAGCACTTAAGCATATGCTTAAACTTTAAGAAAAAAATACAACAAATACCAATTCAAGACATATTTTAAGCTTAGTTCATAGGATCATAGAACTCTAGAACTGGACGGGACCTTGAGAGGTCATCGAGTCCAGTCCCCTGCCCTCATGGCAGGATCCAGTACCAAGACCATCCCTGATAGATGTCTATTTAACCTGCTCTTACATATCTCCAGAAATGGAGATTCCACAACCTCTTAGGCAACTTATTCCAGTGTTTAACCACCCTGACAGGTAGGAAGTTTTTCATAATGTGCAACCTAAACCTCCCTTGCTACAGTTTAAGCCCATTGCTTCTTGTCCTATCCTCAGAGGCCAAGGAGAACAATTTTTCTCCTTCCTCCTTGTGACACCCTTTTAGATACCTGAAAACCGCTATCAAGTCCCCTCTGTCTTCTCCTTTCCAAACTAAACAAGCCCAATTCTTTCAGTCTTGCTTCATAACTCATGTTCTCTAGACCTTTAATCATCCTTGTTGCTCTTCTCTGGACCTTCTCCAATTTCTCCACTTCTTTCTTGAAATGTGTTGCCCAGAACTGGACACAATATTTCAGTTGAGGCCTAATCAGTGCAGAGTAGAGCAGAAGAATGGCTTCTCGTGTCTTACTCACAATACTCCTGTTAATGGATCCCAGTATCATGTCTGCTTTTTTTTGGCATCAGCATCAAACTATTGACTCATATTTAGCTTGTGGTCCACTAGGACCCCTACATACATTTCTGTAATACTCCTTCCTAGACAGTCGCTTCCCATTCTGTATATGTGAGACTGATTGTTCCTTCCTAAATGGAGTACTTTGCATTTGTCCTTATTAAACTTCATCCTATTTACCTCAGACCATTTCTCCAATTTATCCAGATCATTTTGAATTATGATCCTATCCTCCAAAGCAGTTGCAACTCCTCCCACCTTGGTATCATCTGCAAAATGAATAAGCGTACTCTCTATGCCAATATCTAAATTGTTGTTGAAGATATTGAACAGAGCCGGTCCCAAAACAGACCCCTGCAGAACCCCACTTGTTATGCCTTTCCAGCAGGATCGTGAACTGTTAATAACTACTCTCTCAGAATGGTTATCC
The DNA here is from genome assembly GCF_052426305.1 of Pelodiscus sinensis. Classification (NCBI taxonomy): domain Eukaryota; kingdom Metazoa; phylum Chordata; order Testudines; family Trionychidae; genus Pelodiscus; species Pelodiscus sinensis. The sequence goes on along the minus strand of NC_143058.1, from coordinate 21,914,144 downwards.
AGCCAGGTATGCAACCACCTTATAGTAGCCCCATCTAAATTGTATTTACCTAGTTTGTTGCTAAGAATATCATGTGAGACAATATAAAACGCCTTACTAAAGTCTAGGTATACCATCTCCACCACTTCTCCCTTATCCACAAGGCTCGTTTTCCTATCAAAGAAAGCTATCAGATTGGTTTGACATGATTTGTTCTTTACAAACCCATGCTGGCTGTTAACTATCACCTTATCATCTTCCAGGTGTTTGCAGATGAATTCCTTAATTATTTGCTCCATTATCTTTCCTGGCACCCAAGTTAAACTGAAAGGTCTGTAATTTCCTGGGTTGCTCTTATTTCTCTTTTTATAGATTGGCGCTATATTTGCCCTTTTCCAGTCTTCTGGAATCTCTCCTGTCTTCCATGATTTTCCAAAGTGGTGGGGGGAGGAGTCTTTGCTCGCTGAACCTGTCACCAGGAAAATTTCTCGGCTCCTATTGGCTGTCCAATGGGAGCTGAGGGATTTTGCCAGGGGTGGGGGCAGCACACAAAGCCTCCCTGTCCCTCCACAGTGTGCCGAGCAATTAGCAGCTGCTGTTCAAAGCATGAGCTTCTTTAAGGATGCCACCAAAGTGGCCAAAAGTTCCCAGTGTGTTACTCTAAGGATTTAAGAGTATAAACATCACCTCCATAACATTCACTGAAGGTACAGATGGACCTCCCTGGTCCAGCACCCTCAGGACCTGAGTGGCCCTGAATCACAAAGTTTTCTGGACCTGCTCCCCACTGCTAACCCCACTGCTGCTGGCCCCACTGCTCCCATCCCTGCTGCATTCCCCACCATAGGAGGTACCAGTTCGTTTGCTCCCCCAGTCTTCAGCCCCGCTGCTTCTGGCTTGGGTGTAGCTCTATGTCTCACAGTGCTGGCCTGGGCAGGACTGTGTTCCCAGGTGCCAGAGCAGTCCAATACAAACCACTGGCTATGCTGTCTCTGGTGGGGCTGCACTCCCTGCCCTTTTGTCTGGGGCTGCACTCCTGTGTGCCAGCCCCAATACTTTCAGCCCAAGCAGGGCTGCACTTCCCGCTGTGCTCACCCAGCTGGGGATGTGCTCCCGGATCCCATTGGCTATTACACTCCTAGGCACTGACTCTACCGCCTTTGCCCCATGTGAACATGCACCCCCAAGCGGGGCTGCACTCGCTACTGCCAGACCCATACAAGGCTATGCTCCCCACCACACTATTCTCACTACTGCCAGGGCTGCGATCCCCAACCCCTGAACTTGGCCAGCCAGGGCCCTCGGAACTAGTAATATACATGGTCCTACTGGACCAAAGATGTTGCCAGACCAGAGAGTCCAGGATTTTAGAAGTTTAACTTGTACTCAAGAGTAAGTAAACAGGAGCTAAGATCACTTACCAGTTGGAAGAGAAGGACATTCAGCATGGCAGACACACAGCTATAAAATGGCTGGCTGCTTTGAGCAGCATTTATTTATCTCTGCACACTTGAAAAACTAGCAGCTCCTTAAAAGGTGTTCTGGGAAAAAGTCCTAAAATTAACAAATGCAATTGCCTCCCTGCTGAGAAATCAAGGCCCTACCCGGTACCAAGCCCTACCTGATTAACCTGACCCAAAGCCCATTGTAGTCAAAGGGAAGATGCTCACAGACAAGTGGGACTAAAAGGAAGAATAAATGGCTACCTTGAGAAATTCCCATTTCCCACAAACTTGGAGAGCTGAAGGGAAAATAGGAAATTGTAAGTGTCATTTAAGCAATGTTAGTAGTATGATACCTCTTGAGGAGCAGGGAAATATCCCAGCTGGTCACTCTTTAGCTCTGCTGCTCTTGCAGTGAAGCACTGAAACATCCAAATCTGGGCTAACTTGTATGTACATGGAGCAGCAGCCTCCTCCCCTACCCAAGCAGCTGTAAGTTTACTGGTGTCAGAAGGAGCTTGTTCCTCCCAGCCTTTGTAACACAGCAACCTGGGAGGAGGAGGGCAGGTCATGATGAAATCTGCAGCAATTATCTCCTGAGCTTCCTTCCCCACCCACCACTCCCTAGGCCTGCTTGTCTCAATGCATTTGGGGGGGAAAAGTGCTGCAGAAGCTCCCAGGGAGAAAAGAGTAAACTAGCTTTTCAGTCAGACTACATCTACACAGCTGTTTTTGCGCAAAAACCTGTGGAGCATCCACACCTCAAATGCACTTTTGAGCAAGAAAATCAAGTGTAAAATGACAGAACAGAGGGATTTTTCTGCTATAGGTAAACCTCCTTTTACAAGGCATAACTCCCTTTTGCTCAAGAGTTTTTGCACAAAAAGGCAAGTGTGGACACTCCAGAAGGATTTCTTGTGCAAGAAACCCCTATGGGAAAAAGCACGGGTGCTCTGATGGCCATTCTGTGGAGTTAAAAAAAACCAAGAACTTTCTTCAGTTTACACTGCTTTTTATGCCAATGCACAAACTATATAGGGTAACTTCTACAATGACTTTATATGCACATTTCCAACCAATAACAAGAAATGGGTGTCTCAATTAGCACAGTAGGAGCCCAGTATTTTATGATAGATGCAGAAACATAGTTATAGTGCTCATTTATCCATAAACCTTACATTCTACTATTAGAATGAATGCATTTTAAATATCAAGCATTTATTTTAATATTAGACAACTTACTACAGGTAGAATCTTTCTGCTCTGGAACTCTCTGGTCCAGCAACAGCCTGCAGTCTGGAACTAGGGATGTTGCTGGACCAGAAAGGAAGCAGGATCTGGCTGGGAACCTGGCAGCCAGCAGCAGGGCCAGGGAGCATGGCCAGCAGCCGGGGCCAGCAGTAGGGCCGGTAGCATGGTAGGAGCTGGTGGTAGGGCCGGGAGCACAGCCAGCAGCTGAGACAGGAGTGGGGCTGAATAGTGCAGCCAGGGACCAGGCCTGGCAGTAGGGACTGGAGTGCAGTCAAGGCTCCGTATGGTGAAAGATGGCCTCATTTATCACAAACATCAATACTTTCCACTGGTAAGTGAAGTGCTTTGTGTACATTCTAAGTCTGCACAGTTCAGTGGGCTCAAAAATTGTAGGCAATGGCAGAATTTGGCTTGTAGTTTGCAAAGATTTAGAAATTCCACTTACTAAAACTAGTTTTATACAAGGAAACTTTCATTCTCTTAACCTTGGTTTTTAGTAATCTGTCTCCATATGCTGGCTGGGGAAACTGTAACCCAAACATCTGGAGCAATATAACAGATTGTGAAGAAGGGGAAACTTCCCTTTCTTAGCACTAAAGAAACTGTTCTCTATTAATGTAGAAAGAAAGGATTCTCCAAAGTCATTTTTGTCCAACATCCCATCTCCAACAGTGCTCAGAACCAGATGCTCCAGAGGCAGGTAAGAATCTTGGAATAGGCAGATTGTCATAATTTGCCCCTCTCCTAGGACTCATCCAGATGTCTAGTAATTTGAGATAGGCATAAGTTCTGAAGCACAAAAATGTTATCATCATTAATTGTAACTCCGGAGATGCTTGGTAGCAGGATTTATTTAAAAATGGAGTTCACAAACCATCATAATCATGAGTGACTACCAGTTCAGGCAGGTTGCTGACAAGATGTTTGCTTTTAGAAAAGTTTCACTTCAGCCGTTCCCAATGTGCTACCAATGAAACTTTAAACATAAGTGGGGTCAACACCCAACAGTTCCTTGTAGCCAAGGAGAAAAGAAACGGAGTCCTATAGAAAGACCATCCATTACAAAAGATAACCCTAGCTCCTGCTGTGACCTTCAGCAAATCATTTCCTGTCAGATCCTTCATATGGCCTGTTTTAAAGTGTAAGTTTTCTTGGGCAGGGACTGTCTCTTTCTAGGGCCTTACAGAATGCCTAGAATGATGGGGATGGAGGGCTGACCTCTTTGGGACCTTTAGGCTCCACTCTAGAACAAATAGAACGGAGTTTCCAAAGCAGGAGTGAAAAAGTCAGTTCACATAATACTTTAGTTCTCATCAGGCCTGTTACGTATACCAGAAAGTTTGCCTACTTAAGGCCTGACCCAAGGCCCTTGGCATTAATCAGCCGCTTTTCTGGAAAATCTTGCCAGCTGTCTACACTGGCTTCTTGAATTTCTGCAAAAGCACTGACTTCCTACTATAAGAAATCAGTGCTTCTTGCGGAAATACTATTCTGCTCTCGTTCAGGCAAAAGTCCCTTTTGTGCAAAGCTTTTGAGCAAAGGGGCCAGTGTAGACAGCTGAGATTTGTTTTCCGCAAAAAAGCCTGAATCGCGAAAATGGCGATCAGGGCTTTTTTGCGGTAAAGCACGTCTAGATTGGCCACGGATGCTTTTCCGCAAAAAGTGCTTTTGCGGAAAAGCGTCCATGCCAAACTAAACGCTCTGTTCCAAAAATGCTTTTAACGGAAAACTTTTCCGTTAAAAGCATTTCCGGAAAATCATGCCAATCTAGACGCAGCCTATGAGTTTTGGATCTGGCATCTTAGGAAAATGGCTGAGCATAAAAATGTATTTGAAAACTCGGTAGTGCTCTTGTGTCATATCAGACAAGTTTAGTTTGAGGGATCTTGTCCTTCAATTTAAGGAGAAGTAATTCCCTGAATAACTGCCCTGGGACTATATTGTGTGCCATATAAAATGACTTGGGTGAATTATCATGTTTGAAAGCAAGGAAACTTAACTAGTATTCAACATAGTATCTGATTAATAGTCCATATGTCCAGAGAAATAGGTAATTTATAGTCTCACATTTTCTTCTGATCTGTCACTTGCTCTTTCTTGTCAGAATTATATTGCTTCAGAATGCACGAGGGAAGTCAGCAAAGTCTTTTTATTTTTAATTAGAATGTGTTAAATGGTAATAAAGTAATGTGAATACAGTGGAGACCGCTTAAATCCATAACTGTAAATCTACTGCTGCAACAAGTCCATCCTTTGATATTCATTCAAGAGTGTTTCACCTGAAGTGTAGCAGTGACATAAACTGGTGCTAGGAGAGTCGTGTATTTAAATAATTCAATAAAACATCTGTTGTGAATGGCGATATGCCTTGTGATTTAATTGATGGAGGTTTGTTTTGTCTTGAGCCACATAAAATGTGTTAGGTAAATGGCTTGATTAGACAATACTTCTTTAAAAAGATCTGCACTCATCTGATATGTTATTCTCATGCTGGTGGTCTTTATTCAAAAGGACTTTAAAAATTGCTTTGGCAAAATTACATTGTGCGTTTTTGAAAAACAATTTCTACAATTGTGAAAGGGAAGGAATTTGAAGAATATATGCAATTCCATCTGTGTGTGTGTATTGGGGAGCTGGATAAGTTAATGCAAAATACTATTTCATAGCCCAGGGTGCTGCTGCGTAGTTAAAGATATTGTTTAAGGGGCTAAAAAAGTTCCGTGGTTCAGAGCATCAGAAAATGTATCCGTCACACACAAACCTCGAGATACTGCCTGATGTTGGATACTTGAGTGCTGGGTCTGGAGACCACCTTACTGGGCTCTGTATTTGAAGAGATTTGGGCTGCAGTTCTGTTTCCTCCTCAGCCTTCCTGGACAGTTCTTGAAAACAGGTGATCTGTCTCTTACCTGTTCACGGAAATGGGACCATGAAATCCAACTATGCTAGCTCCTACAAGACTGGTGCTGACTGCAGAGGCTCCACACTAGCTTATGCACACCAAGAACTCCAATATGTGAGTGCTCTGGCTTTACTGTTTAACTCTGCAAGGGCACAGGACAGTGAAGCCAACCGACAGTTTGCATTGGATTCTAAAACTCTTTACTTAGATAGTGCAAAGTAAACACATCTAGACAAAAGGCAGAGAGAGAGACCTTATACATTTCTTGCCTTCACTTACTCACCACTCTGGAGCATTCTTTGGGCACAGGACAGAGTCCTCTGGATCAAAAAATTGGATCCTTTTGCCTCCAATTCATGGCTTTGCCATAAGTCATGCAGTCTACTCTGCTCCAGATTGGCTTTTTTCCTTAGACCTTGTCTGGTCCCACAGTTAAACAGGTCCTTGCCACTACCACCCACCCCCACTCCCACAGAATGTCCCTCTGTCTTAGAGGGTATGTCTACACTACAAAGTTAGTTCGAACTAATGGACGTTAGTTCGAACTAACTTTAATAGGCGCTACACTAGCGGAGCGCTTAGTTCGAACTAGGAAAACCTCATTTTACGAAGATTAAGCCTAGTTCAAACTAGCTAGTTCGAATTAAGGGGTGTGTAGCCCATTAATTCGAACTAGTGGGAGGATAGCCCTCCCCAGGTTTCCCTGGTGGCCACTCTGGCCAACACCAGGGAAACTCGTCTGCCCCCCTCCCGGCCCCGGACCTCTTAAAAGGGCACGGGCTGGCTACGGTGCCCGTGCCAGGTGAAAGCCTGCCAGCACCCAGCCAGAAGACCCTGCACCTGGCACGGATCGAGCCACCCACCCGATGCCCCCCAGCCCTCCCCCTCTTCCCGGGACCAGGCTAGCGGCTCCCGGAAGCTTGCCCGGGACCGCAAGAGGCGGGCACCCGCCTGGGCTAGTGCGGACATCGTGGACCTCGTCCACGACCTCCGCACTAGGCACAGGAAAGTGGCTGGCTAGGGCAGGAGAGCTGCTAGTCTGTCCACCTTGGAGCAGGTGTGCATGAAAATCAAGGGGGTCCACTGAGACCCCTGACCCTGAGCCCTAAGCTTACAATGGCCGTACTGGGTCAGACCAAAGGTCCATCTAGCCCAGTAGCCTGTCTGCTGACAGCGGCCAACCCTAGAGACCCTGGAGGGGATGGACCGAAGACAGTGACCAAGCCATTTGTCTCATGCCATCCCTCTCCAGCCTTCCACAAACTTTGGGCAGGGACACCACTCCTACCCCCTGGCTAATACCACTCCATGGACCCAACCTCCACGACTTTATCTCACTTCTCTTTAAACTCTGTTCTAGTTCACAGCCTTCACTAGCCTTCACAGCCTCCTGCTGCAAGGAGTTCCACAGGTTGACTCTTTGCTTTGTGAAGAACAACTTTCTGTTACTAGTTTGAAGCCTGCTACCCATTCCTTTCCTTTGGTGTCCTCTAGTCCTTCTATTATGGGAACTAATGAAGAACTTTTCTTGATGCACTCTCTCCACCCCACTCATGCTTTTATAGACCTCTATCCTATCTCCCCTCAGTCTCCTCTTTTCTAAACTGAAATGTCCCAGTCTCTTTAGCCTCTCTTCATATGGGACCTCTTCCAAACCTCTGATCATTGTAGTTGCCCTCCCCTCTCCTACCCTCTCTCTTCCCCTCTCCCACCTCCTTTTCCCAGTCTCTCCGAGTTTTGTTCAATAAAGAGAGAGTCTATTTTTGACCACATGTTTTCTTTATTTTGTACATCAGGAAGGGGGGCTAGGGAAAGGTAAGTGGAAGGAAGTGAGGGAGGAATGGGGTATGAGCCCCCAATGGGGAGGACTGGGCTGGCTCTGCGGGCTTCTGGGGGTGGAAGCTCTCCTGCAGCCCCCCAATTGCCCCCTCTCCCCAGATGGCAGCCTGCGGCAAGTGCAGCTGGTCTGATGGCCGAGTGCTGTGATATGCCCAGTGTGGGCACTCCGGGCACTCCAAGCCAGGACTGCTTTGCAAGCGGGACACCCCTGAGAACTGTCAGTCCGGGGTGGGGGTCGGGTCCCTTTAAGCACAGCCCTCGGCTAGCCTGAGGCAGTAGCTCCATGCTCTAAGTCCTTATCTGATGCCCTGCCAGCACTGCTTCCAGCCATCCTTAACCCTGGTTCAGGGTCCACTTAATGTGGACATGCTAGTTCGAATTAGCAAAACGCTAATTCGAACTAGTTTTTTAGTCTGGATCCGTTAGTTCGAATTAGCTTAGTTCGAATTAACTAATTCGAACTAAGTTCGAATTAGCGTTGTAGTGTAGACATACCCACAGTGATTATTTAAAACTTCACTTAGCTTATGGGTGTTGTCACATCAATTTTCAATATGACATAGTTCAGTAAAATGACTGAGAATTCAGGCTCTGATAATCAGCACTTTATATTTCACACCAGAAGAGTCTACACTATACAAACACTCAAGTTACAATCACCTTAAATTAAATAATTTTCAATAAAAATGGCCTATTTTCTGCTCTAATCTAAAAATGTACAAGACGGTTTATTTGGAACTACCAAAGGAATACTGTTTTGCCTATAACATAGTTTAATAAAAATGTGTTTGTTGTACAATAAATGTAGGCTTGATATCAACATTGGAATTTCATTTATTTAGGTGGTGAACATTTTAAAGCCATCAGATCAGGAAGCAGAAAACTTAATGTATTACTGCTACTGTTAAAAACCAAACAAATCTTTTAAAACACATCTTAAAGAGCCCCAAACAGCTACAGATGCAGACCACATATTTGCTTAAACATTAGCTACAATTATTCTATTTTTGTGTGACTTCATTAGTCTTATTTAAAAATGTATATTGAATCTTTGCTTAATTAGAATGAATAACTATCCATGTTCTATATAGCAGGAATGTTAAAAGTGTCTGTTCTAATTTATGGGCTGTTAAAATATCAGATTTTCAATCCAAAGCATTAACTGTTCCATTTGAAATTTGCTACATTTGGTGCCATTAAAAAGATCACAGTGCTCTCTTAGATACTGCAGTATTTCCCTATATTTAGAATATACATTAATTGTAATATCTGGGAAGGTGTTATGTGGTAACTATAGGTAAGTGTTGATTTTTTAATTATACACCCTGTATAATGATACGTTTTAAAATGTACTTGATGTGGAAATTTTTGCAGCATTTAAAATGTGTACCCTTTTATTAGAACACTGTAATTTGCAGAAACCAAGCTCTTTCTATTACTTTTGCTCAGTTACCTGAACAATATTTAAATATTAATATTTTAGATAGTCAGAAAGATAGAATATAGTTGAAATGTAATTTCAATACACATTTTCAATACTGAAAGAAATTAAGGTGCAGAGATGGTAGATTTCAACCAAAGATGTCTATGAAACCATACCACAATGTAGTGCAACTAGTTCGGTTTATAATATTTGTTTAACAGAGTTTACAAATAACATACTATATAAAAAAAGAGAAAGCTATCTGGATTAGAATAATAGAATACCAGAACTGGAAGGGGTCATCTGGAACTCAAGAGGTCATTGAGTCCAGTCCCCTGCCCTTACGGCAAGATCCAGTACTGTCTAAACCGGTGTTTCTCAACTTTAGGGGTACTTGAGAGAAGTCTGGGGGGGTACATCAACACAACTGAAATATGGAGAAAACTGAGTTTTTGTTTTAAGTTTTATAGCACTTTGTTATTTTTGTACTATTTACACCCAAAAATGTCATCGCCTCTCCAGCTATGATTAAGTTGTTTAAACAAATGTGTTGCAATGGCAGAAAAAAAATTGTGTATCTGAAAACTGTAGATACAGGGGGTACTTACAATTTTTTAAAGGGGTACTTTATAAAAAAAGGTTGAGAAACTCTGGTCTAGACCATCCCTGATAGACGTCTCTTTAACCTGCTCTTAAATATCTCTAGAGATGGAGATTCCACAACCCCCCTAAGCAATTTTTCCTAATGTCCAGCCTAAACCTCCCTTGCTGCAGTTTAAACCCATTGCTTTTGTCCTATCCTCAGAGGCCAAGGAGAACAATTTTTCTCCCTCCTCCTTGTGACATCCTTTTAGATACCTGAAAACCGCTATCATGCCACATTGCAATCTGGCGCTAGAGCTAAAACCTACCTAACAGCCAACTATCACTCGTTATTTGTTTTTAAATAATTGGGATTGAGAGGTACAGTTTAGAAGTAGGTTGAAAATCAAACTCAGCCATGTGAACCCCTTCATTGCCACTGTATTTCTCTGAGCACACATGTAATATATTTATAGAATGGATTAAATACAATGAGTAGTCCTGTGGCTCCTTAGAGACTAAGAAATATATAAGATCATGGAAGACTACTTATTTTTAAAGTTACAGACTAACACGGCTACCCCTCTGAGACTTTCTAGAATGGATTGTTAGAGGACAGATGAACAAGTCTGAGAGACAGGAAATTTGGCCTTTGCTATTAAATCTTCTCCACAGTTCCCATGTGACAATGAGCAGCTCACTTTATTTGCCTGTGTCTTCATTTCTGTAAAATGAGCATCACCTCTCTGCCCTCCCCTGTGTCATCCACCTCTCTGCCTTGTCGGCCAGCTAGGAACTGCTGCTATTAGCAGTGGCCACAATGCTCCTTCTGGGCTTCCCATGTCCAAAAAGGCTTTGCTCCTCCCCTGACCCAACGTTCTTCCCAGCACAGGCTATTCTGGGGGCACCATATCCAGCCTCTATGTTCTCACATGAAGTTCAGCAAGCAGAATGCTTTTTTGAAATGCCATATATGTATACACTAACTCACCAAATAGTGTGATTTTTTTAATTCTCTCTATTCCATCCTTCTTATCCAAGAGAATCAGCATCACTTTATTTTGTGAGAGTTCAGGAGAACAGTTACTTATTAAACTAGTACTTATTAAACTAATCATGCTTACTATGTTAGTTCCTAAGAGCCAAGAATGAGGATTCATTCTGCTAGGCACTGTACAAACACAAAAGATGTTCTCCACCTCAAAAAGTTTACAAATGAAATAAACAGAAAAAAATATGGGGCAGGAAAAGCGAAATAAATAAACAAGCAGGGTAACAATGGAATGGCACCAAACATCATTTCCAGGATTTTGATGCAGTGGAAGTGGGAAAAAAAGGAAAAGGAAAAGTAGTATTTTAACCACTGGATGTTTTTACTCCATCCGCTCCTGGGTCACCTGTTTCTTCTCTAACAGTGCTACCAGACTATTTGTTGTTTTTTAAGTTTTTCCTGTTACAGACTAACTCGGCTATTCCTCTTAAGCTTATCTACTCACTGTCTCCATTTTTTCTTCCTCCCCTCCATTTGTTTCCTTCTCCCCTCCCCTCCCCCTACTTCCCTTATTTATTCTTGGATCTGCTCTTTCAACACTCCTGTCATCTGATGAAGTGGGTTGAACCCATGAAAGCTCATGATGCCATCTACATGTTTTGTTAGTCTTTAAGGTGCTACTAAACTATTTGTTGTTTTTTAAGTTTTTCCTGTTACAGACTAACTCCACTACCCCTCTGAAGCTTTTGAACATACAAGGCACTGCATTCACACCAATTCCACAAGCCAAATACATAGACAAGGGTTGGAACTTAACTTCATTCACAAGTTTAATTCTTATGCAAATGGAATCAACTGGGATATGGGATGGCTCTCACATTATCTTAACCACCTGCATTCTGCTACAAAGACCTTTTACATCTGCACTTGAAAGGGAATCCTCTGAACTGTCATTCATGTTAAAATTCGACACTCTCCGAGAAGGAATGAACAAACACTCAAACTATCTTACCCATTACCAAGATAGCTTCCCCAATTATCACCTCTAATACCATTAGCTCACAGACGACCCACTCTCCCCACCTCTAATATCATCAATTCACAGACACTTACCTTCCTTCCTCCCCCCCCCCCCCGAATCCCCCTCCTGTTCTGAAATGTGATTTGTCCTTTTCATATGTGTTCATTTTTTTAAATTGTATCTTTTGGTATATATGGTTGTGACTATTTTCTTCCACTATTTGATCTTAGGAAGTGGGTCTGGCCCACGAAAGCTCATCATCTAATAAACCATCCTGTTAGTCTTTAAAGTGCTACATTGTCCTGCATTATCTTCCACATCTTAAAGACTTAACCAACCAAACAAACAATGAAGGTGCTAACGGTACTTGCTGTCTGTGTAGAATCTGGTGTTGGTCATCTTCCTTTCCAAGTGTAAACCAATGATTCTTATCAGCCTCTTGCAACTATTTAGTCTTTAAGATGCTACTAGACTGACTGTTGGTTTTTTAAGTTTTTCCAGTTACAAACTCACTGGGCTATCCCTCTGAAGCTTATCCACTCCCCTTCAATTTTTTCCTTCTCTCCCCCGCTTCCCTTATTTATTCTTGGATCTGGACTTCCAACATTCCAATCATCTGAAGTTGTGCCCATGAAAGCTCATGATACCATCTACATGTTCTGTTAGTCTGTAACAGGCAAATTTTTAAAAACAACAAATAGTCTAGTAGCATCTTAAAGACTAACTCGGCTACCCTTATGAATCTTTTCAAATGTCTTTTTAATCCTGGCTGTGGTAATATAGTGCTCTCAGCACGAGAACAATTCATTTTAATTGTGTGAGACATCTAGATGTTGGCTCTGCCTCCCTGACAAATATCTCCAACAAGACTTGATAGCCTTTGCAATGTTCAAGTGGCTATTAGTGATAAAACTATGTTAACCTTTTCAATAATTAGAAGAACATGAGTGTAAATGGTGGTACAATGGCTTCCTGAACACTAGAGCACATGGGTGAAAGATCATCCTACTGAGACATTGGTAATGGAGGCATTATTTATTCAGTATGTCTGAAGTCTATGTGAAAGATGGAATCCCTCTTTGGAATGCCTCCTCCTTTCTGTGTGATTGCTTCAACTTAGGCGCAAAAAATAGGAGAGAAAAAAAACTACCAAAATGTTTCAAAATATCAGGCAAATCCCTAATAATGTAATCTAGTAGACTAGAAGTCAGGGAAACTTGGGTCCAATCCTATGCCCAAACCTATAGTGACCAAGCAATCACACCAGAATCAATCATCCTCCATGATTTGGAACATTCAGATTTGTGGTTTGTTTTGGACCCATTCATCAGAGACTATATGCAGTTTTTAATATAGCTCTACACTGAACAACATGGGTGTGTCTAGACTACAGGGTTTTGTTGACAAAAGTCCACTTTTGTCGACAAAACTATGCCTGCGCCTACACTACCGCCGAGTTCTGTAAACAGTAAGTCAACAGAACGTGGCAGTTTTGTTGATAATGGTAAACCTCATTCTACGAGGATTAACACCTTTTGTTGACAGAGTTCTGTCGAAAAAGACACTATTGCATCCACACTGTGCTTTTTCAAAAGAGAGTGTCTAGACTTTCTGTTGACAAAGCGGCTTGCTTTGTCAACAGAACTGGCTATAGTCTAGATGCTCTTTGTCGACAGAAGTTTTGTCGACAGAATCTGTTGACAAAGCCTCTGTCGACAAAAGCCTGTAGTCTAGACGTACCCATGGCATATGTAAAGATATGGCAGAAAAGATATGGCCGCTTTTCTGGAATAAGCTGCGAGCTGTCTACACTGGCCCTTGAATTTCCGGAAAAGCAACAACGCTCTACTGTACAAAATCAGCCGCTATTCCGGAAAAACTATTCTGCTCCCGCTCGGGCATAAGTCCTTATTCCGGAACACTGTTCTGGAAAAGGGCCAGTGTACACAGCCCAGTAGTCTTTTCCGGAAAAAAGCCCCAATTGTGAAAATGGCGATCGGGGCTCATTTCCGGAAAAGCGCGTCTACATTGGCCACAGACGCTTTCCGGAAAAAGGGCTTTTCCGGAAAAGCAGCCTGCCAATGTAGACGCTCCTTTTCCGGAAAAACTGAAAACGGAATAGTATTCCGTTTTAAGCAGTTTCCGGAAATTCATGCCAGTGTAGACACAGCCCTCCGGTTTTCTTTGTTAATGTAACTTCAGTAAAAAGTCTATTTATCAGTGTTGCTGACAGATAACATAACAATACATAATAAAAATAGACAAATACCGAGAAGAAAATTGTAAAGACATATTTAACCCTTAAGGAGCTTACTTGGTTCCTGGGTCCTTGTTCTTGCAATTCAGAGAGAGGCATGCTCTCCCTGGGAGGAATCATGGGACAAGAGCAGACTCAGAATTTGCTCCACAACCAAGCAGGGAAGACACTAGTAAAAGTAATAGGGGCCACCCCTCCTTGGACCAGTATGACAGGGGGCCTGGATAGTCTCAAAGGAGAAGCAGTGTCTGAGAGAATAGAGAGAGTTTGAGTCAAATGAGTGATTAGAAGAAGCCTGGGAAGAAGATCTGCTTGACCAATAGGAAAGGGAGATATCTGCCCTGTGAAACTGGTGGGAGGGAACTAGTCATTTTGGGAGAGCTGGGAGTAACTTGCTGCTGGTCAGTCCCAGGTCTGCATGCAAGGTGCCATAAACTTGGTCCTTATCAGTGTTCCCTCTAAACTGTGAGGTAGCACAGCTTCACAGGTGATTAATCAGCCCCACCCAATCAGAGACCCAGGGCTCTGAGCACAGAGCTGACTGCCTGGGCAGGGCTGATTAATCACCCGTGAAGCCATGCTGCCCTGCAGCTTAGAGGGACACTGCTCCTTACTCCCGCTGTTTGAGAGATTTCCCAGTGCATAGAATTTTGCTGGGAAAACTCCATACCCACTCAGGCTAAATTAGGCCTTCCCTGCCTGGATAAACCAGCCACCATGCCAGGCAAGGGCTGTTTTGGCTGCTAGTTCAGGGCTGTTTGTCTGCTGTGATTACTTCAGTGCTCAGGTAGGAGATCAGCATTAGGATTTCAGTAGACATTATATTTTACATCTTGAACTCTGCATCTCTCAAGGGTGAGGGGAAATCTTGGGAACAGAAGCAGACTGATTCCTGCAGAAAGAGGATTTCTGTCTACTGAGATCATCAGCCTCTCCACAGCTCCTGAGGAGTCCAGATCCATCTCTGAACTAGAGGATCATTTGCAGATGTAAGCGGGGTAATGGTCCCGCTATAGTGGGGAACTTTTCTGGCTTCTATACCACCCCGGTGAAATGGACCAGTGAAAGGATCTGAGTGCCCTCTCCCACTTCCTTTACCCCACGGCTTCCTGATCCCGAGGGCCTCCCCTCCACGCTCTTGAGTAGCAGAGCCCTCGAAACCCCAACAAGGCTGGGCCCAGGTTTCCTGGGGCTTAATCCCCGACCCTGTAGTCACTAGGGGCAGGAGTTAGGATGTCCCCACTCCGAGGTGCTCTCTTTACACTGCAGGCCTTCTTGGCCCAGTGATCACTTCATAAGGTTCAAAGCAAATACAATTTATTAAACATCAACTGATTAAAGAGAAAAGAATAAGAAAAAATGAGAATGGTTCAATGAGAACACACAGCCCTGCTCTGTAGCACAGGGACATCAACACAGCAGTCTGCAGAGTGTAAGGACAGTCCACAGTCTCTTCCTTATAGGCCCCTTAGAGGCCCTGGATGTGCTTCAGGGGGGGCTGCAGGCAGGGCACGCTTGCTCTGGCAGTGACCACACAGCCTCAGGCTCTACGTGGCCAGACCCCTCTCCCCACACTATGCAGGTCCCAGCTGCTCACCACATCCAGCTGCAGAGTGTGCTGCTTGGCCAGTATCCAGCTCCTTGCATTGCTTCTCTGTTCCTTTTGGCTCTCTGAGCACTGCCAGTCTGCTGCTCAACACAGGGTCTGCACTCCTTGAGCTGTGTGTGTGTGGCTCTGCTGCTACAAAAACTGCCCCTAAGCACAGTTGCACTCCTCTTAGCAGTCTCTCAGCTCTCTCCTTGCTCAGAGAGACCCTGAACAATCTCAGCTCACAGGGAGGACGGGTCCTGGCCTCTTGCTTTTCTCACTGGCCTGTCCAACTTGTCAATCAGGCTGAGCTGGAGTGTTGGCTGCTTTCCATTGTCTCTGGGGTCTGTCAGTCTCATGGACCCTTCCCCTTTTGATACTGGGAGCTGGCAAGCCAAAAACTCCCACAGAGTTTAAGTAAGGGACTAACAGTCCCCTTACACAGAGCTGAGGGTGTTCCATCCTTTGGTAAGATGGTCAGGGAAAGTATCTGGAAGACACCCTTCCCCATTCCAGGAACTATGTCCTCAACTCAGAAGTAAAGATTGGGGAATTTTATTACCTGCTGCCAATTACACCTGTGGAAGGACTGATCATCTTATTCTACACGTGAATCTTTTGGGCTGTAGTGAACCCATTCAGCCACATTACTGCCACAGAAGATATCTTTGTCACAGATCAAGGGACCTTCCAACATACAGCATACCAATGGGACACTAAATTTTACTTTTGCTCTATCTGGTCATATGACTGGGAAATTCATGGATTCTATCAGCATGGGCACTTGTGACCCCAAGAATAGTGGTTTATTCTCTTACGTTTATTTAATACAATTATTCTGTTGAATATCTATTGTATGTTTGTTATTTCTTGGGGATCTCCAACTGTCTGGCAAGTAAGTTGGAGGTTACCCTGTGGTTAGAATTTTTCTTCCAAGCTGCCCTGTTGACTCTACTAGGAAGGAACAAGTTGGGTAAAGGCACCACCAAATAAATTCATATACTGAAAAAATAAGGAAATTATACCCAGCTAGGCTTGAGGTGAGATCCAGATGAACTCAGGACTGTTCATCAAAATCTGGAAGGAGAGTGGCTCTAAAGGAGATAATTGGGTGGATGGAGTACAATATAAAATTGCCAAAACACACAGGGTGCGTCTAGACTGGCAAGATTTTGTGCAAAAGCAGCTGCTTTTGTGCAAAAACTTGCCGCCTGTCTACACTGGCCGCTTGAATTTGCGCAAGAGCACTGACGTTCTATTGTCCGAAATCAGTGCTTCTTGTGCAAATACTTTGACGCTCCCATTCAGGAAAAAGCCCTCTTGCGCAAATGATTTTGCGCAAGAGGGCCAGTGTAGAAAGGCAGCTAAGATGTTTTGCGCAAAAGCAGGCTAAATGGAAAAAAGCCCTAGTGGTCGTTTGGAGGATCCATAACTGCAGGCAGCTGCTGGACTTCCTGGTAACCCGAGACCCCTTAAAGGCAGACGCAGCCTGCTAAGGCCACAAGGCAGAAGCCCTTCTGGGACCTCTGGCCAGAGCTGTGCCACATGGCCCCTGCTGTCCCCAACGCCACCCAGAGCAGGATGGCAGCTCCAGGGGGTAAGCAACCACCCACACCCCCAGCACAGGAGGCCCCAAAGGGCCAAAAAAGAAGGGCCCCATCCTGGTCCTCAGGGGAGCTGGAGGCACTGCTGGACCTGTGGCAGGAGGAGGAGGCCCTGCGTGACACCCGCTCCCATCGCCGCAATGTGGACATTTTTGCCCGCATTGCCTAGGCGCTCGCCCACCAGGGTCATACAGCCCAGACCCTGGAGCAAGTCCAGGCAAAAGTAAAAGAGCTGCACCTGGGCTATGTGTGGGCCAGCGAGGGCCAGGGGGCAGGAGCCGACACCTGCCCCCACTACCGACGGCTCCACCGCAGCCTGGGCCAGCCAGCACCGCAGGGACCGGACGTCCCTGTGGACACCAGCATGCACCCCCCCCATCACCAGGACCACCAAGGCAGAGGAAGGAGATAGCAGCAGTGGGTTGGAGGATGAGGCCAGCACTGCCACCCTGCAGGCCCCCTTCGGCAGCCCCGACGTCTCCCGTGTGTCCTCAGAGGCCAGGGAAGGATCTACTGGTGAGTGTTGCACTTTGCACTCACAAGGGCGGGGGGGGGGGGGGAAGCCAGGCGCCTGGAGCGGGGATGGGGAGAGCATGTCACTCAGGCCACGTGAGCTGCACTGGCTGTGTAGCATTAGGCAGTATGCAGCACGTGCAACCATGTGGCCGCAGCAGGCAGCTCCAGGGCATGCCTGGGACCGTGCTGCTCACATACATCCAGCAGGACCAGGGAGGAAGGGTGGATGCCGGCTGGAACCAGCCAGGGCCCCAGGGACTCAGGCCAGAGCCCGCACCTCCGCAAGGGTGCAGCGCACAGAACGGCAACACTGTCCCATGCCTGGCTGTGGGCACAGCCAGCTGCTCCTGGGAAAACTACAGCGTCACAGCCTATGAGCGTGGCCCCCACTGAGCCCCTCGCCTGCTCCCGGTGCCTTGACTGGTCCCCCGGGGGAAGTCCCCACTGCAGCCACACATGTCCCTGGGCTACGTGTGTGAGGGCTAGTGGGAGGGGGAGGGGAGAAGTGCTCGGGCCGGCCCTAGGGCCACCTGAGTTTTGCTGCAAGGATGGGACACTCCCCAGTGACTCTCCTGGTTCCGTCCGGAAGACATCCCACGTGATGGGGGACTGAGATCCCAGACCACGTCTGCCACATGTGCTCCCAGGCACTGTGTGGGGATTCATCTCGCTCCCTGTCAAACACCATTAATTAGCCCAAAGCCTCACAGCCTCCACCGGCAGGGAGTTCCACAGGTTAACACAACACAAGTGCCCTCCCATCCTCCATGGGACCAGGACACAGACCGGCGGTTACAATACATGGAGGAGGACCCTACTCCAGGGGCTGTCCTGTATGCAAACATACAATATATGGGGGGAGGGGGGTAACTGAGTGGGCCCAAGCCACACTACTGTGGTGTCACCTGGGCTCAGGGGTAGAGGGCATGAGGAGTGGGGACAGTGGCCGGTTTGCCTTACTGACCCATCCTTTCTTCTGTTCCCTGCAGCGGGACCAAGCACAAGCCGGGAACCCTCTAGCCCTTCAGCAGCAGCAGCAGCAGCAGCACCCCCAGCTGCCCAACCACTGAGGCAGCGGCTCTGCCGCTGGGACCAGCTCCTTCAGCCCCAGGTGCAGGCCGTCGAGCGTGTCGAGGCAGCCATCACTCGGCGTGTGGAGGCAGACCTGAAGTGGTGCCAGGAGGCCTGGGGCTCATTCCAGGCCCAGTACATCTGCATGGCGGATTCAATAGACACCCTCACTGCACACATTGGCCATGCCATTCATTATGGCATGGCCTTGCCCTATGCCCCCGCCATCCCTCCCCTAGCACTGCCCCTGCCCCCTCCTGCAATGGCCCCTCCTGCTCCTGTCCCTGCCCCTCCTGCAATGGCTCTTTCTGCCCCTGCTCCTGCCCCTGCCCCAGCTCCTGCCCCTCCTGCTCCTGCTCTTGCTCCTGCCCACCTCCCTCTGCTGCCTGCCCCGACTCGGCCTGCCCCCATATGCAGGTCCGCCCACGCAGAAGCAGTCACAGGGGCCACCCCTCCCAGGAGTAGCGCCTCCCCGTCCCAATTCAAGGTCTCCTCCCCCTCCCATCTTATATCTCCCCTCTCCCCATTGTAAATAAAAAGTTACAAGTTTGTATTAAAAAAAACCCGGTGTTTGTTGTTTATTGGGAGGTAAGGGGAGGGGAGGGAGAGGAGAGGGCATGGGAGGGAGTTGTAAAGGGAGACTGAGGCGACCCTACTATGGGGCCTGGGAGAACATGTCTGTCAGGGCCTCCCGGATGCGCACCCCATCCTGGTGCACCTGGTGGATGGCAGCTGTGCGGGGCTGTTCGTAGGCCTGGCCCTTGGCTGCTATCCATGCGGGAAGGAAGGCCTCCCCCTTTCGCGCCACAAGATTGTGGAGCACACAGCACACGGCCACTACCTACGGGACATTCCGCTCACCCATCTCGAGACTGGTGAGCAAACAACAGAAGCGGGCTTTCAAGCGGCCGAAGGTGCACTCCACTTGGTTGCAGGCCCTGTTGAGGCAGTCATTGAACCATGCCCGGTTCTGGTCCAGCCACCCCGTGTAGGGCAGCATTAGCCAGGGCAGTAGGGAGTAGGCCGCATCCCCCACGACACAGTTGGCACATCCCCGACAGGGGAAGTAAGTGCCCACCTCCAGCCTGCGAAACAGGCCGGAGTTCCATAGGATGCAGGACTTGTGTGCCCTGCCGGACCAGCCCGCATAAATGTCCAGGAAGCGGCCACGGTGGTACACGAGGTCCTGGAGTACGACAGAAAAGAACCCCTTTCTTTTCATAAAATGGGCCACTTGATGCTCTGGGGCATGGACGGGGATGTGGGTTGCATCCAGGGCTCCCCCGAAGTTGGGGAACCCAAGGGCAGCGAAGCCAGCCACCGTAGCATCCACATCGCGCAGGCGGATGACTCTCGGGAGCAGGACATCATTGATGGCATGGACAACCTGCAGAAGGGCGCAGAGAAACACAGGGGAACACATCATGTAATGCAGGGTGAGTGTGTGCTCCCTTGGACACCCCCTCCCCGTGATGCCCTCTGTGCTCACGCACGCACACACACCAGGGCCCCTTTGCCCCATGCCTCCCCCCCCCCCCCTGCAGCAGCAGGCCTGTGCAAGGGAGGGACGGCCCAAACCCCTGGATGACCCAGCCTGGAGTCTTGCCTGCCCCTGGGCATGGCGTGCAGCACCCTCCCCCTCACCCCACTCCCCCTGGGACGTACCTCCATCACGACAACACCGACAGTTGATCTGCTCACCCCTAACTGGTGTACCACCGATTGGTAGCTGTCCGGGGTGGCCAGCTTCCAGACTGCGATGGCGACCCTCTTGTGGACAGGGATGGGTGCCTGCAGCCGGGTGATGGCTTTCTGGAGCCCAGGGGCGAGC
This sequence comes from Pelodiscus sinensis, assembly GCF_052426305.1. Lineage (NCBI taxonomy): Eukaryota > Metazoa > Chordata > Testudines > Trionychidae > Pelodiscus > Pelodiscus sinensis. The sequence goes on along the minus strand of NC_143058.1, from coordinate 21,893,847 downwards.
CAGGCACACAGCTCTAGGAACGTCCGCTTTCGCATGTGAAAGTTTAAGGATAACACCGGGACCAATCTAGACGCGCTTTTGCGCAAATACTTTTAACGGAAAAACTTTTCCGTTAAAAATATTTCTGCAAAATCATGCTAGGCTAGACACAGCCACAGAATATTTACAAAGTCATACTTCTGTTAAAGGTGCAAGGTGTATCTGCAAGTAATTCATGGCCTTCCCACAATACCTGGTAATAGAATCATCTTAGTGATTGTGTCCTAATTAACACTTTTCCCCTTCAAGTCAGATATTTTTGTATTAGAAATCCTCAGGGGGCTGTAGTTTACACATGAAGAAAGTGAAATAGGTAAAATGGAAACCAGAAAAACCAGAGAGAGAGAGAGAGAGAGAAAGAGAGGGAGGGAGAGAGGGAGAGAAAGGAACTAGAAATATGCCAGTCTAGAAACTGTTCTATGGTTGTTATTCTCTCAATATTACTAAAATATTTTCCAAAAGTACTCAGACCAATTTCTCCCTATACATGGGAGCACAGATTTACTTCCTAAGTCTGAATTTGATCCGAAACAATGAGCAGAGAGAGTTTTCTTAGCTCTCCAACACTCAGGCCTGAGCCTTCTCTGTTTCTGATCATTAAAAGGAGCTGCTCAATGCTTGGGCTGGAAAAAGAACTTCTACTACTATTCCTCAATCCATATAGAGACTCCAGTGATTCTGGTTAGAATCCGAAGTGTGGGAATCCCATATGTTGAAGCCACATATCTCTCTTCCCTTCTCCTCTCCGACATAACAGAATCACCAGCCAGTAAAGTAAAAATAACAGCCCCCAGTCCCTGATCATAAATGAGAATGTTTACTAATTCATGCTTTTCTCCCTACCCACTACATCTGTCTAAATGAGTCCTGGGTTATAAGTATTGAACAACCTATCAAATGAAGAAGGAAGGGAATGGAAAAGCCAGTTTTGTAGGATAAGGGATCTGAATACTAGCCACACAACATATCTATACAGGCAGTTCCCGGGTTACATGGATCCGACTTACATCGGATCCCTACTTACAAACGGGGTGAGGCAACCCCACACTAGCTGCTTCCCCCCAGTAGACCAGGGAGACGCGAAGCTAGCACCCCCCCACCCCCAGCAGACCAGGAACACACAGAGCGGCTTTTCTCAGCAGACACCTCAGCTTGAGAATAAAGGACTGAGAGAAGTGAGGTGTGGGAGAATAAAACTGAGCTCTGGAGAAATGTTTGGCTAGAGTTTCCCCTACAATATGTACCAGTTCTGACTTACATACAAATTCAACTTAAGAACAAACCTACAGTCTCTATCTTGTATGTAACCCGAGGACTGCCTGTACTGCTAAAAAGAACTGCAACTGCATCATCCTGTGGCACCCTACATGACTCCACCAGCAAGACTTGGTGTAGGGGTGGGCAGAAGTTGGCACATCCATCCCACTGTCTTTATGAAAACAACTCAAGCAGGAGAGATCAGTTGAAAGAGGAAATATCTCAGGCATAACACTTCTCCTGAGACATAAATTTAGTATCATAACACTTGTATGTAAATTAGCAAATAAGAGGACAATATTAAAACTATCAGCTAGAAAATTTCTTCAATACTGTAGCATATTATTTCCCAAGCAGAGAGTCAGGTATATTGAAAAAAAAATCTATAAATCTCCTAGGTATAAAGAGTGGAATTAAAAAAATTGGGCAAAATTACATTATGTTTATAGTTGTCATCAAGATATAAAAGGGAACATTAGTCTTCTAGAATTTAATTTTACTAATTTACTGCTTTAAAATGCAAGTTGATATGCCACAATTTTAATCACACGGCAAATAAGTACTTTTCATCAGAGGGGCTCATCAGATAATTTTGACAGTAATAATGAAATGACATTGAACATTTTAAAATACCTTTGGACAAAAGATAAAAATGAATATTTACAGTTGCTGTTTCCGGAGCTGTGTCTAATTTAAAATGTAGGTAGCAACATGAAACAGAACAGAGTGAGTGCACCAGAGAGATTTGTCTGAATAAAGACTTCAGAAATGGACTTCTATTGTGTGCTGCTGCTGTGAGATTGAAATATGACCATGTATATCATTGTTGTAACCAGCTACCACAGTTATATAATTGTAACAAATCTTATGCAAAATATGTCATGTTGGGGTCAATGTAAAAGGTAAAATTTGATATGCATGTTTATATGCATCTATCATCATATCATAACTGTAGCTGAAGTTATGAATATTGACCACATAGATCTATAGCTGAAATATATTTGTTCTTGGGTGACACCCACCAGATAAACATCTGCTTTGAAACCGGACAGCTTTGTGTTGATGGCCCATCAAATGCAATCGACTCTCACAATGGTCCATAGAAGAAACTCATTCTGGCCAGATGGCTCTTCCTGCAGATGCTAGTGCTCCCTCTGAGTCAGGACTGCATTTTTGACCTCTTGTTAACCAGTGTAGCAAGTCAAAAATGTACATTTGTTACTAGCTTGTTATCTCTAATAATGGAACAACCACTAGTTTGGGGGTGATTCTGCCCTGTTTCTTGGCAAGTTTTTCCTCAATCTGGTATTTTCAGCTGTGACTCACTGAGGCACCATGACATAGTGATTATCAAATGGTAGGATACATCTGAAAGTGATCCTGAATTTCTTCAAGCTCCCTGAAGATAAAGACTAAGAAGTTTCACATCAAAGCAAATGTTGTGACTTTTGGAGATGGTGAGGTTCATTTAACTTGTTGAAGCCGCATATGTCTCTTCCCTAGTCCTCTGTGATATAACTCTTGCTAACATTAGAGGCTACATCTAGACTACAGGCTTCTTTCAGAAGAAGCTTTTTTTGGAAGAGGTCTTCCAAAAAAATGTCTTCCACAAAAGAGCAGCCACACTGCCAAAGTGCATTGAAAAAGCGATCTGCACTTTTGAAAGATAGCATCCAGACTGAATGGATGCTCTCACAAGTAAACTGTGATTGCTATGGACAGAATGGCCACCCAGATACCTGTGCTTTTTCCTTTTTCCTCTTCTTCCGAAAGAACTCCCTCATCCCTATCCACACGTGCCTTTTTTGCAAAAGAGCTCTTTCGCAAAAAAGGTTTCTTCCTTCTAGAATGAGGATTACCAATGCCGGAAAACCTCTTCTGTTCTTTCAATTTTCTTGCGGAAGAAAACAATTGCAGTGTCGACGTTTCTCGAGTTTTATTGGAAAAATGGCCATTTTTCTGACAAATCTCTGTAGTGTAGACATACCCTTAGTGGCAATATCCTTGCTAGGCATTCAGGATCATCATCACTTGACCTGGTAGAACTCTAGCTCATAGGGAAGAAGGAGATGCAGAGATGATTGGGCCAGCTAGGGTATATAAGGATGACATAGTACAGCTTCAAATGGCAGAGTGTGAGAAGAGGGTCAGAGCTCCCCAGTCTCCTATTGTGGGTTGGGGATGGCGGGTTTGTGGGAAGGCTGTCATAAGTGGGGTGGGGGCATTGGGAAAAGTCTTTATATGGGCCAAGAGAGTTCATGATCTGAATAGAAAATATGATATTTCAGGCACTCCAAAATAGCAAGGGTGGAAGTCTCTATATTCCTAAGAAGACACTGTTCTCTCTGTTCTGCATTTTATTAATTTGGTCTCCTTTTTCTTAACCTTAATTCTAAATAGCTAGTACCAAAAGGAGATAGGCAGAGACTATTATTGTTGCACTAAGGGCCTGTGTACACAGGGAGTTATTCCAGAATAACTCCACATCTGCATATCTTTATTCAGGAATAAGCAAGTTCAATCCATTTTAAAAATCACATCCCACTTTATTCTGGATTAATTTTCATGTGCAGAGAAGTCCTAAACAGCTATCAGTGATGGGATGTTGTTTCTTGGTGGTTTGCCCTGAAAAATGTGTCAAGAAAGGATAGCTCACACTGCTGAGGAACTCAGAATAAAGGTAGATTCTACCAAAAATATCTTTCCGCCAGCCTAAAGTCACACACTACAGTTAAGTTAGTAGTCACTGTACCTATGCTGATGGTCTATAAAATGAGACTTAATTGTACACTGTTATTATCTAAATATAAAAGTGAGAGAGAACAGTCACCATCTGCTACATCTCCTAGAAGCTGTGCTACATTTGTCTCAGCTGAAAGCTCCTCTTTGCATATCTTACACAGAACATATGGGTCAATTGTACATCATAATACCAATGTGTCTCCAATTATGATTAAAACAGAATCTTAAAGATCAGGTCATTTCATTTCTAAAGTTGGAATTGTGTTACTAGTTATTAGATAAAATGTAAAGATAATTTGATTTTGTGTGTGTGTGTGAGAGAGAGAGAGAGAGAGAGAGAGAGAGAGAACTTAAGCATCTGGAAAACTATAGAACCTGGCAAATTTCTGATGCCGGGAAATGCAAAAAAGAAAAAAAAAGGAACTGGCCTTTTAAGTGCCGGGCCACTCCTCAGATGAGCGTGCAGCATGTACCTGGGGAGGGGCAAACAGCAGCCGGAAGGAAGCAAAAAGCAGTAAGCACCTAGACTCCCCCCACAGCTCCTGGCACCCCCAGCAGGCCAGGCCCCTCGCAGATCCTGCCCCTGCCATCTCCGCCTCCTGCCCTCTGGCTTCCACCTTCCTCACCAGACTGCATCTCTGCAGCTTGTGGCCCCCTCTAGCAGGCCACATCCTGGCCCTCACACTACTCCCATACCCCTTCCACCAGTAGGCCCCGCACAGCTCCTCCCCCCTCAGATAACCAGAATTTTTAGGTTACCGGCACACCTCAATCCAGATAACATGCCAGATAACACAAGTTTTACTGTATCTAGTTTAACTGCATGCAGACAACTAATGTACAGAGAACAGGACATTTAAAATGCATTTCAGTTAACAATGGATTTTTGAGTGTGCTCAAAATAGGGATGTTAAAACAGTTAACTGGTTAACCAGTTTAATTGAGGACCTGCCACCAGGCCCACCACCTGGCTCCACAGAAGCCAGTGTTGTCGCACTGCAGTCATGAAGTCCTGCCTCCTGACCCAGAAGCTCCTCAGTGGTTAGGGTTGCTCTGGACAAATGATGCTAGCCACCACCAGAGTTCAGTGGCAAGGGCCAGTTAACTAGTAAGCATACCAGTAAGTCTCATTGGTTGCAAAAGGAGAGGAACTGGGCTGATACGAGAAACAACACAGAAGGAGATGCCAATAAACCAAGGGGAGGGCTACAAAGGGAAGGGCTACAAAGGGTAAAACAGGATGTCGGAAAGAAGCTTGAGGTCTGCTTCTGGTTCCACTGAAGTCAGTGAGTGGGAGTCTTGCCATTAGCAAAGGGAATAGGATTTTGCAAAGTGCTAAAGATTAAGCAAAGGCGAAATGGCCTGCATTCAAGGAATGCTGTATTTCATTTCACAGCATTGTTTTGCTGTGCATGTTTTCAACAGCATTAAACATGGTGATGATATTTAGTGCCAAGGAGGGCCTGAGCATGGCAGGCCCAAAATTAAAGAAATGCAAACAGGCCTACCAACAGAGGAGGGGGGACAAAGAGAACTGTTGCTCCAGGCCCTAAGTGATAAAAAGGGCCTGGGACAGCAGCAGCCGGAGCCCTGAACCCTTTAAATTGCTTCCAGAGCGCCATACTGCATGCTCAGTGTGGCTCTGAGGGCTGAAGAGGGTGTGGCACTCCAGGCAATGCTTTGGGCTGGCTACCCTCAGTCCAGCCCCTTCCATCTGAAGCCCCGCCCCTTCTGAGAGAACCAGACCCCCTCACCTTGCAGACCACAGAGGTTATCAGATCTCCTGGATGCAAATATACTTATTTCTAAAGGAACCATCACTGCACTCACGTCTGCTGCTTTGTGCACTTCTTCCATGAAGCTAGGCTAGGGAAATAATTCACTCTGTGTTAGTAGTCATAAGTATATGACATAAATATCTACTCCCCCAATAGTCTGAGTCTCAAGAAACACATTTTTTCTGGGTTATATCATAGCGCCTTATTACTCCAGTTGTTATGTTAATATAAACAGGGCCAATACACAATCTATTTATAGCGGTATAAACAATGGTGAAGGGCTTCCAGTAAGGCAAACTTCGCTCCAGAAATCTGCCCACACAACAATGCCTCTTTGAAACTTGAATGGCAGAGTTCCTATGGATCCTTGTGAGTTAAAGCTGCCTGCCCCAAGTCCAGCCTGAAAGAGACAGAATTGCCCTTCAGGGGGTGAAACCTCCCCACCAAGGTGTAGTAAAAATGCAGTACACAAAAGAACGTGTGCTGCATACCCTACTGAACCATCTTTGTTGGGTTTTGTCCACAGCTCAGTTACACACATTCAGATTGTCATCAACCTATATAATGCATTGCTAGTCCTACTATAAGAAATATACTCAGTACTGATCACTGAATTTCTCTCAAAAATATGTATAAAATAAAAAATAGCATTAAACATTTAGACCTGCTGGGGTTTTTTATATATATTATATCAAAAGAGACTACATACAGTAGTGAAAAGTGTGACAATAGAAATATTTTCTTTGTCAGAAAACATGTACCAATTTTAATGTTCATTTTATATATGATCCCATAAAATTTACACAGGGAAAAATTAAATGTATAAAATGATTTATAGGTGGATTAAAAAAAGCTTGCAGTTTCTTAGTTTCATACATCTTCATGAAAACTGTGATAAATCTCTGTAACCTAAATTGCTTACCCAAGTTCTACAGAAACAGCATAAACAGACCAAGCAATTATCTGTAATAAACTTTTTCTTTAATACAGTGGCACTCACACCTTTGCAGGACACAGGTTTTAATTCATCTTGTGCGGTATCACAGTCAGAGTTTGTATGCTAATCCCACACATTTCTTACAGTTGTGCAGAAACTATTCTCTGCAGAAAGATAATCCAGTCATAAAACTCTGCAGGAATATACTCTGTAAAGCTCCAAATTTTTTCTTTGGACAATGCTGCTTCTCCCTCTACCCCCCAATCCAGCTCTACAAAGTTCCTCCTTTAACAGTGTCAACTGAATTATTTCAAAATTCAGTTTTCACAACTCAATTTAGACATGGGTTTATCCAGTCAATGTGTTCTGGGTGTCAGACCAAGGATAGAGAATGATTTCTTTGCTACATTTAAGAGCATTTGGTGCCTTTCACAGCAACCACCAGACATGTTCAGATTAAATCACCATGAACTGTGTTAAAGTAGAGTTCTATGACGATTCATACTAAAAAAAGTTTAAAGGTGAAATTTTCAAAAAATGCATAATGCTGCTTCCAATGAAGTCAGTGAAAGTTTTACCATTGACTTCAATGTTGTGAATGTTATTTGTACAGTATTGCAATGATGCCCAAGATCCCAAATCATGAATTCAAATGAAATACAGAGCAAAAAGATAGTCCATGCCTTCGTGAGCTTTCAATTGTGGGAGCAGAGTCAGGCCAACACCAAGTACTTTTCAAATTCCCATCCTAAAGTTCCAAAGAAAATACTTTGTTGTCTGTTTGTTGAAAATTACAGAGTTGTGGAGTCTTCAGTTGAGTTTGATGAAAATCTCTTTCTTTATAGACTGAATAAAATTCTGATCTCTTCTGATATACATGATATCAAAGTTTGTATCCAAGGGCTAATGAAACAACAATAGACAATAAAGAGCATCAAATCGGAGATGAATATTACATAGATGTATGTGAGTATAAATCATTATATTTTACAATGATAGTATTTTAAAAGGACCAAAAAGACAATAAAAGTTTGATTGAAACCAAGGAAAAAGTGATTCAGAATAAATTTATATCATCGCCTATAATTTCCATGTGCAGTCTGAGGCCAAACTTGACAATTTAACATAAATGATATTTTCCCTCTAACCATGTGCCTGCACAAACAGATATTACAGTGGATGGCATCAGAAATGGAATTGTCAGCTGCCAAAAGGCAAGCCACAAAAAAAGACAAATATTTGTAGTCACATCAGTAATTGCAGAGATCCTGTAGCTTCCACAAACTAGAACTTTACACTGGTCACTTAGATGACAGTGATATAAACACATGCATATTACAGGATATATTTTATTATTAATAATAATAATAATAATAATAATAATAATAATAATTATTATTATTATTATTAACTCATCATTGGAAAAGAGCAGGATACACAAATTATAGGGTAAATCTGCTCATGCAATATACAAAATGCTGCAACAACAGTCAGATTGGAATAAGACCATGCTTAATTTGTGCCATGGCTTGCCACGACTCAGCACCAGCACTGCTAGGCTTGGCAGTTTATAGCCCTGACACCTCTGAACTTGCCATGTCATTTAAAAAAGTAAAAAAACAAATTGTTTGAGGCCCAGAACCTCTTACATCATAAACTAAACACTGTAACAAGCCAAATATCCTGCCAGACAAACCAGTTTATACCAACGATAACAGTTTGCACTGTTTTTAATGACTCTCAGTTTCAAGTTTATCTGCACCTAAAACCCAGAGGCAAAGGTTTGTAGAACAAAATGTACACCAGAGAATTTCTAGTGTTCCTATACAAAACTGATGAAACTATGAGCAAGCCATTAAACATCCAAAACCAGAACCACCATAAATAAGAATGTTAGAAACCACACTACTATAAATACTATCATAATGTTTGATCTGTGCTCCCAAACTCCAAATTACACCACTTCATCTATCAGGGAATTCAGAAACTGTATCTGGATTGACCTCTCTGCTGGATGTGCTTTCATCTTGCTCTGTGACAGGGTCCATTTCTGGAACAATTTGGGGAGGTGAGCATGCATCCCAAAACTTTTACCCTTGACCTCTCAGATGAAAATTTTCTGCATTGAACCAACTTTTACTAGTGCTAGATCATAAAATAAAGCTTGGTGTCAATTATGGAGTTCTCTTTGCACTGCATGCTGGGGCTGGGCCTTCCCATATTGCAAATGCAGTATGAAGAAATTTTGATGTACTCTGCTCAGTGGTGACTTGTAATATGTGTACAGTCAACGAATGGATCATTATAATTCAAAATGCTTGACAACCCTCCAAGCCTCAAAAATAAGGAGTCAGTGTTCAAAAACAATGACAAGTGGCTTAAAATATTTTATTTAAACAAAAAAAAATGTGTTGTCTGCCTTCTGAGTTTTGAATCTTTAGGGGAAACCTTCAGCTCTCAATTTGAGTGATCATTTTCAGATTAAAAATTCCATCTTAAATGTATAAAGAATTTATACACAATATGTAGGCTTCATCTCTGCATGTTTCAAGGGGCAAAAAACCCTCTAAGCCATGGGAGAAAGAGAAATTGGGATGGGGAGGGGAGGGGGAATGAACAACAGTCCTCCATGCACAGATCTGCTCCTTTTCATAATCATTAGGTCCCTATCACACCAGAATGGCCGGAGTACACTTTTAAAACTAAAATTACCACTGGTTTAAGCTTACTCCCAGAATGTATGGGATTGCTGACTGCCTTTACTGGGCATAATCAGATTGATCACTTTCCCTTGCAAGCCCTGAGTCTGTATATGAAACAGGGTAAACTTTAGTGGGGAGGAAGGGAGCACAGCATCAATTTAGGAAAATATATTAACAACGTATCTATGTGCATGACAAATAGTAGTCAATCAACTCCATTCTCACATACCAGTGGGTATGTTCAATGTGCAAATGTCCCTTTACTTCACCACTGCTTTCTTCCCTACCCCCTAAACCTCACTCACAGTTTGATGACAGCAGGTAGTATAGCTCCACAGCCCTAAGCATACTCAGCGAGGCCTCTTTCCAGTACCTTGGAATGTATTCCGCCGTCTGTCCTGAGACTCTACCACCTTTGGTGATTTCAGTTTGTTTAGTGTCTGGGTAAAAGAAACCTCACTAGATTTTACTCAGCGGATATCTTATGCTGCTTCATCAAAGAGTTCTCTTTGCAGTACACTCCATTACATAATTACTTCTCATTGTCTCCCATCAAAGAGTCCTCTTGACAGTGAAAGATCCTCAGTGAAGACACACTTGTAACATCTAGCACTATTAAACAGAATGCTTGACACATATCTCACTCCTCAAAGCTTCTGAGTTCAGTTCCACTACCCAATTGATATGGGGTTTGTGTATAGTTATGGTGTCTCTCAAGTGTCTCTGGCAGAATTCTGGGTAGAAGAAATCTTATGCAAATGAAACCCTGGTTTCATATTTCCCTGTTCAGAAATAGATATTGGCAGAGAGCTCCTTTCCCTTTGGAGTTTCTAACTGTTTGAAATTCTGGACAAATTGCTTATGAAGTAGATCTTTGTCCATTCTTCCCCCTATTCATGAAGAGAAGGGAACAGAAGGTTTTCAAGCAAAAGGCTTAAATGTGCCTAGCCGTATATCTTCCCATTATGCTAAGTAATGTTTAAGATTCAGGAATCACCTTCATTTCACATTCAGACCTCTCACTAGGTAAGTACTTTAATCAAACAGAGAGAATTTATTAACAATTCCAAAAGAATATTTCCTGGTTTTAGTTTTCAAATTTGAAAGCTATAGCAAGTTACTGTTACTGTTTAAGAATACTATCATTTGACCTATACATGCTCAGTGAAAATATTTCTCAAAGGTATAAATTAGTAAGCTTAACTGAGAATAAAAGTTATAACCCCGTGTGTAAATATTTTATCATTTATCAGCACAAAAAAAGGGAAGAGAATTTAAAAAATGTAATGCTTTTCAAAAGAGATGTTTAAATGTAAATAGATAATGTTTAAATATATGTTTTTGTCATTAGGCCAAAGCTAAATGCAGATCTTAACAGGATATACTGTATTTCACCAACAAAGCATCTCTGAATTGAATGTTTCTTAAGTTTCACACTGGGGGAGAATGGGAAAAGCACAATGAATACATTTCTCTTGTCTCTCCATCTCCCCAAAGGAATTGAAATCAAGATTAAACAGGTAACCTAATTGGTTAAAAATATCAAACTTATTACATATAGGAAAATTACAAAAGTGTCCGAGGAAAGAATAAAGGAAATTTTAATCACTGTGGAGATTTGAAGTGAATGTAAAATTTAAAAAGTCTTAAAACTGCTCATGAACTTTCCTGGAGCTGAGATTTTCCCTTGGTGAGTTTTCCAAGGAGACAGAACCAGGAAGTTAGAATAAAGCAAGTTTGGCATGCATGACTTGCATTTCATTAATCCAATTAATGATTAATTCCTGAAACTCTAATCCAAGATAAATCCCTTTATTACAACAGTGTTGACTAGGACTGCAGCCATTAAGGGGCTGTCAGCAAATCCACTGTAAACCCCTAGTTTCAGAGCCTATATCCACAATGCTGCCCATACATGATTGTAGCTTTAGAGATAACATTATTTTCTAAGAAAGAGGACAAAGCCCCTTTTTGGCCAGTTTCATGTTAACAAAGTACAAAAAAAAAGACACTCTGAAGCTTTTGAAGGACGTTCTCAAGCCGAATTTAATTTATCTTACGTTATTTATAATCTGGTCTACTTTAGAAGGCACACAAGTGTTTCAGAGCCCCCCCCCCCAACTAATTTTGTATAATCTTATGTATGTGTGTTACCGCAACATGAGCTTCTCACTCCTTTCAGTGGTGGTGAGGAATGAGCAATCAGCCAATGTACACTTCTCTTTACTTATGGATGGAACAAGTGGGTATTTAAGCAGAACTTAAACATGGACAAGGGTTAGAGGCCTACAGATAAGCATAAGAAGATCAAACTGTGAATATGGGGCTGTACTGAAGATGTGAAAATACAGGGTCTCTCCAGTAAATACCCTCAAGCACCTACCAAAGTCTACTCCTCCCAAACTAGTCCAGCATCCACCTATTTAACATGTGCCTCAAAATCTACCTACCTTTACAATCCTGGCCCCCATCCAGCACCTGCCCATCCCAATGTATTTCAGCAGCCCCCAAATATCCTGTATTCCTCAGTAGCTCCACTCAAGAGCCCAGGAACATACATATCTCTCAGGAACCACAACCACCCCCTATTCTCAGCTGCTCCACTGACTCCAGAAGCCACTCATTCAGTCACTTCCCCCATAGATATCCTCCTTAATTCACCGTCCAGCAACCTCACAGCACCACCACTAAGTTGTATGCACCTTTGTCTCCTATCACCAACTGAGTTTGACACAGGGTGTGTTGAAGATAACCTTAGGGGCTTGTCTAGACTACGGAGAAGATTTGAAAGAGGATATGCAAATTCAGCAGGAATTTGCATATCTTCTTCCGATATCTGACTTTTGAAAGTGGAGCTTTTGAAAGTGAAACTAGTCAGGACGCAGCTTTTTCAGCAGCCCCCCACTCCCTCCCCTTTTTTCAAAAAGCCACATAAACCTCTGCTTTTGAAAGTAAGATTGGAAGGAGATATGCAAATTCCCATGGAATTTGCCTATTTTTTTTGAATATTTCACATAGTCTAGATATAGCCTAAATATTTGTAATTGGAATATTTAAATAAAACATTCACAGAGCTGCACAAACATTAGCCGGTATCTAACCCCCCCGGTTTTTCAGACCCTAGGAACACCTAACTACCAACCATCAAAGAAGTTACAAGAATATCCTGAGTCTAGTATGAACATTCTGGTATGTGAGGTCTCAAATGAAAGCCAGGGTCACAATGGTCACTGCTTTTAGTATGAAATTAACGTGCAAAGATTATTTAAGGAATTTTGCACATATATTGGAAATATGTTCCTAGTTCTATATCACAGCAGGGGTAGAGAACCATGGTTTCCTGTCAGACAAGGGATTTTTATTTATCTCTTTCTGTTGTATTTGTGTTTGACTGTGGTCTTGGGAGAAACTTTACTTCAGGAACTTGAGCACTGAGCAAGAGGTTAGCTGATGAAACCAAGTAACTGTGGAGGTCATGTAAATGAAGAAACAATTGTTTCAAGAAGAATTTAACTTGGAACAGTTTCTACAAGCCCTGGTCTGTACTAGGAAGTTATTTCAAAATAACTCCACACTACCATGCCCGTTGTTTTGAAATAATGGGCTGATTATTTTGAAACCTGTACTCCTGCCTTCCAGGAGGAATAATACGTATTTCAGAATTAGTGTGAGTGTGGATGCTCAGCTGGTGTCATTTCAAAATAATTGGCCTCTAGAGGTCTCTCACAGCTGCACGTGTGGCCCCCCATGCCACACCTGCCATCTTCACCACTCCCCTTCTCCAGCGGAGCCTTTAAAGCAACAGGCTGCAGGAAAAGGGCCTGTGGCATATGCAGACTTTGCCCAGCCCTGAGCTACTCCTGCAGCATCCTCAGCTGCACCTGGCCTGGGACGCAAGTGAGCACTGGCCTGGCCTGGTGCAGAGATCCTGGATCTCATCGAGGTCTTGGGTGAGGAGACCAATCTCCAGGATCTCTGCACCAGAAGGCTCAACACCAGTGTCTACAGCTAGATGGCTGCCAGCCTGGCCAAGCGGGGAAACACATGGACCCTCGACCCAGTTCACATAAAGATTGAGCTCAGGCTAGGGATGTTAGATTTAGTTTAATCAACTAATCGACTAGTCGATGGATTTTTCATTGACTAGTCAATTAGTCAATAAGTAGAGGAGCAGCAGCAGGGTTGACTCCCGCCCCAATCGCTAACCCCACTACGGCTCTTCTTTTTAATGTATTAAGAGCCAGCAGTCTCTTAATACATTTAAAAGGCTGAAGCGCAGTAGGGGGGACCCAGCACGAGCTGGAACAACTGATTCCGAGCTTGTGCTGGGTCCTCCCCACTGTGCTTTTGCCTTTTAAATGTATTAAGAGACTGCTGGCTCTTAATATATTTAAAAAGCTGGTATACAGCGGGGGGTGGGGGGGAGGAACATAGCTCATGCCGGGTTCTCCTTCCTGCGCTTCTGATTTTTAACTGTATTAAGAGCCAGCAAATACATTTAAAAATCAGCGGCACAGTATCTGTGACTGGGTGTGAGCCAGGAATCAGTTGATTCTTGGCTTGCGCCCAGTCCCTGCTAGCCTCTGCCTCCCCTGTCCCTTACGGAGATGGTGCTGGGGGGTACTGGTTTTTAATCTGGCTCCGCCCAGCATTGGCTTCTGCTCCCCTCCCTTGCTGCCTCTAATAGAAGCAGCCAGGGGGAAAGCGATTAGCCGACTAGTCGATTATATCCCTAGCTCAGGAAGACCTACAATAAAGCCAAGGAACAGAACGGACGCTCTGAGGCAACACAGTGCACTGTGCTGCTACTATGAAGAGCTCAATGCTTGTCACCTTCCTCACCATTGTTGCTCAAGGTCTGACCAAGACACTCCTGGCATTAGTCTGCATGAGGGCGGGGTGGCAGAGGACAACGATGATGCTGAGGAAAAGGAGGGGGCCAGCCAGGTGACCATGCCCTCCAGCAGGCAGGGATAGCAGTACTCTCTGCGAGATGCTTCCAGTACCAGACCCAGCATGTATGGGACACAGAAGGAGGCCAAGCCACCCCTTCACACCCCTCCCGCCCGCAGGCTCCTGGCCTGGCTGGCACCTTCTCATGCTTGCTTGTGCCTGGGACATGGGTGTAGCATGGCTCCCCTGGGACATCCTTGTCCCTGCAGGAAAGTGCCAGCTGTCTAGGCAACAGATGACTTTGCTCAAAGCACATTGCCATCATCTGAACAGAGACCTTCGGTGTCACCTCAGAGATTAGGGCTATGCTTCATGCAGTGTTTCCTGGAATGACTGGCCTTGTAATTGTTCTCCACAGCTGGACCAGCTGCGAGGTGGTGTGTGCCATACTCCTGACTCCGCAGGATCCACTGGAGAAAGGGAACCGGCAAAGATCTGCTGTGGGAGCAGATGGCCTGTCCCCAGTTCCTCATCCAAGGGCTTGATGACAAATGCCAGGAGCAGGTTGCTGACTGGGAGGAGCATTGGGATGATCGGGAGAAGTGGAAGGCTGGCTGGGACCAGCTGCTGAGTTGAAGCCATGTGCTCCCCCCTCACCTCAGAGATGGAGAGCATAACCTCATGCATTAAGTGGGCTACCAGCCACCTCCCCCCACTTCCTCATCTGCATCTGTTCCCCTGGCATCTCCTCCTTGCCTCCCAGGAGCCACT
Organism: Pelodiscus sinensis; assembly: GCF_052426305.1. Lineage (NCBI taxonomy): Eukaryota > Metazoa > Chordata > Testudines > Trionychidae > Pelodiscus > Pelodiscus sinensis. The sequence continues at coordinate 21,878,728 of NC_143058.1, read as the reverse complement.
GGGGCTCATAAACACAGGTCAGTGGGAGCTCAAGAATAGCTGAAGCCTCCCAACCACCTGGAGGCAGGCACCAGTCCCACCCCCATCTCTGAGCTCCCCCTCTCACTGCCCCCCCCATTCCAGGTTCTTTCCCCAGACCCTCCCCTGTTTTATATCCCCCAGATAAAGACAATTGTTTGTTAACCCCCCAAAAAAGCCTTTTTTATTTGATTTGCAGGGGGGGGGGGGAGATGGGAAGGGAGGGGTGAGAGAGGAAAGGCACACAGGGGCCCTCTGTGGTGATGCCCAGGGGAGAATCTCACAGCTGGCCTTGGCTGAAACACTCCCTCAAAGCTTTCTTGAGGAGCACAGTTCCCTGATGTGCTTACCGCATGGCACTGGTGTCCGACTGCTCATAATCCCTGGCCAGCCATTCAGTCTCTGGCCGCCACCCTGGCAGGAAAGTCTCCCCCTTGCTCTCACAAAGGTTGTGGCGCACACAGCAAGTTGCCACCATAAAGGGGATGTTTTGCTCACTGAGGTCCAGGTGAGACTCCTGAAACTCCCCTTCAAGTGGCCGGACACATACTTGACCATTTGGCAACTAGTGAGCCTGGCATTGAAGGTCTCCTTGGTGGGGTCCAGGCTGCCCAGGTAAGGTTTCTTTAGCCAGGGAAGCAAACGGTAGGTGTGTGTCACCCAGAATGCACATGGGCACAACCACGTCCTTGACCTCGATGGTGTGGTCAGGGAAAAAAGTTCCAGCATGCATCTTCTGGAACAGGCATGAGTTTCGGAATACCTGGGCATCATGTGCTTTCCCTGACCACCTGACATTGATGTTGGTGAACCGATGCTTGTGGTCCACCTGGGCTGGCACCACCATCGAAAAGTACCCCTTCCTGTTTATATAGTCTGAGGCATAGTGGTCGGGGGCCAAGATCAGGATATGAGTGCGGTCTATTGTCCCTCCCAGAGTTGGGGTAACCCATGGTGACAAAGCCATCAATGATTGTGTCGATATTGTGCAAAGTAATGACCCTCCATAGCAACATGTGGTTTATGATCTTGGCTACTTACAGAAGCATGGCCCCCACTGTGGATTTCCCCACACTGAACTGGTTTCCGATGGAGTGGTAGCTGTCCGGCGTGGTGAACTTCCAAAGAGCCATGGTGACATGCTTCTGCAGGGGGATGGCAGGTTGCAGTCGGGTGTCCTGTCACCTGAGGGCAGGGGCAAACCATTCACAGAACTGCAGGAAGGTGGCCTTCTGCATGCAGAAATTCTGGAGCCACTGCTGGTTGTCCCATCGCTGGAGGATGATGCAGTCCCACCAGTTGGAACTGGTCTCCTTCCACCAGAAGTAGTATTCAATGGTGTCCAGGAGGTTTAAGGTCATTTGCAGCTGTAGAAGCCCTAGAACCTGGGTGAAAGGGTCCTCTGGATGGGGCTGGTCATTTGGGCTGGAGTATTATGTAGGCAGTGGGGATGAAGTGCACCATGAGGCACAGCATGAGGCCAATGATCATGGCACTGCTTTGCAGCAGCTCTGGCTCCATGATGTCGGTGCTCTGGCATCCACAAAGGCAACCAGAGCATACTGCATTGGTTTGGTGTCCCACAAGGGGGTAGGCAGTATAGGAAGGGCATGTGAGACTCAGCCATTGAGAGGAACCCCCGTAAGCATGTGTCTCAGCTGGTCTGACCAAGCAGACACAGAAAGTGTCAGACCTCCTAGTACCCTCCTGGAGAGCTTCCAGAGACTGTAAGTCCGAGGCAGGCTCCAATCAGTGTGGATGCAGTATTTTGAAATAATTCTGAGCTATTTCAATGCTGCCTTGTAGTGTGGACATGCTATTTCGATTCTGTTATTTGGGGAGTTATTTTTTTATGTTACGTATTTTGAAATTATTTCCTAGGATAGACACGCCCCAACAGACCTATCTTGGCAGAGCACAACAGTACTTGGACTTAATGGAACAATGTAACAGTGCAGGATCATGAGCTAGCAGTAACATAATATTTCTAGAACTACAGTCTTATAGAACTGCTAACCCAAAGACTCGAGCTTTTAGATTAAGACACAGTGCACTGGGACTACATACATGTGTAGAGCTAGACTCATTCTTAAGTACCTTGTTCAATTAGGGCCACAGAAAAGATAGTTTAATACCTGGTGTTCTATATATGAAGTATTGATTTTTTTAAATCCTCAGGGCTAAAACCAAAGAGTATCTCCATTCATAGGTCCTTTAATACCATTCTCGAGACACAGCAGCCTAAAGAACCCTAACAAATTTGATCCTGTGTCACCGTCCTGTTGTATAAATATTATCACCACAGGAAGAGGTAAGTACAGAGGAAATATAATGTAGATCAACAATCAGTCAATCCAAAAGCAGGCCAAAAATATTTTCTTAAATCCCCATGGCCCTGAGTTTTCCCAAGCAGCAGGCTGAGCACATATCAGCATTGTCCAGAAGATTAGGAAAACAATTGAAAATCAGAGCCACTGTGAACTGAAAGGCTAAAACCACCAGCTCCTATAGAGAGAAAACAGAAATTTAGTGCATGCAGTTGCAAACGTGGACCAGCATCAGAAATGAAAATTCCAGTAGTCAGTTTAACTATTTGAGGACCAGTTCTTCCAAGTCAGTGAGGCCCAGAGCCATAAACATGGACAGGCACTTAATCCCCAGACTTTATAGACTCATAGACTTTAAGGTCAGAAGGGACCATTATGATAATCTAGTCTGACCCCCTGCACAGTGCAGGCCACAAAATCTCACCCACCCCTCCTAGAATAATCCTCTCACCTATATCTCAGATATTAAAGCCTTCAAATACTTTGAAGACCCCAAGATGCAGAGAATCCTCTAGCTGTGATCTGTAGCCCATGCTACAGAGGAAGGCAAAAAACCTTCAGGGCCTCTGCCAATCTACCCAGGAGGAAAATTCCTTCCCGACCCCAAATATGGCAATCAGCTAAACCCTGAGCATGTGGGCAAGACCCATCAGCCAGACACCCAGAAAGTTCTCTATAGTAACTCCTATCATCCCTCCATTGACCTATTTCCCACTGATAATGAATGGTCAATTAGTTACCAAGATCATGTTATCTCATCAAACCATCCCCTTCATAAACCCATCTAGTTTAATCTTGAAACCAGATAGATCTTTTGCCCCACTACTTCCCTTGGAAGGCCGTTCCAGAACTTCACTCCTCTAATGGTTAGAAACCTTCGTCTAATCTCAAGTCTAAACTTCCTACTAGCCAGCTTATATCCATTTGTTCTTGTGTCCACATTGGTATTAAACTTAAATAATTCCTCTCCCTCCCTGGTATTTATCCCTCTAATATATTTAAAAAGTGCAATCATGTGCCTAACTCCCAGTTTTAGGCTCCACTTCATCTTGACTACCACCTAATCCTGTAAACACCTAAACGAATCTGTTACTTATGCAAAATGCCCCCCATCCCATACATTTCTGCCTCTGTGCATGCATGCTACTGTCTCTCTCCAAGCATCTGGACACATATCTCCCAGAGCAATCCACAAACTGGAGGAAGATAGGCATTTGTCTGTCTGACCCGTTTATTGGGTTCAAAATGGTAGGAATGTTCAAAACCTGCCTGCCAAATGAAGTCCCAATCAAAAACCTTAGAACAGGAGGAGCTAGTGCCCCCTTTAGCTAGTGGTTAGATCCAGGTTCAATTCTTCATAGTCCTTCCTTCTCCTCAGGTAGAGTGAACAAGGTCTTCTTCCACTCAGAAGAGTGCTTCTTCTGATTTGTGGCTCCTTTCATCTTCTCTTCTGAAGCAGTTCCTCTTTGGATAAATAATGAAGGACTCAATCCAGCAACGGGGCTGGGGCTGCATCCCACCTCCCAGGTAAGTAACTACCACCAAGCCACAGTAGTGTTCTCACTGTTACTCTCTGTCTGGCCTAATCACTATAAACACCATCAAACAACTTCAACAGGAAAAAGTCCCAAATTTGAGTAGCCATAAGGTCAGTGGGAAAACCCCAGTCACACCCTTTCTTTTCATTATATGAAGGGAAAGATGAACTTTTGCCTCCTACATCTGAGGTAAGTTCCAAAAATACTGTGCTAAAGTTGCTAGGAGGTCACCTATTCCTCCTGCCATTTTGTGGGGAGTGAGGCAGGCATTTAACTCTTTCTCACAAGTAATAAATTAGGTGCTGAGGCCACCTGACTCCAGGAGATGGCTTCCCTTTGTGGATTGCAAGCAGAGCAAGTCTAGGCCACAAGAAGGTATCCAAGTACAATGTCTAGGAGAGGAACGGGAAGCTTAGGACATACCTCTCTTCTTGGCAGCTCCCATTGCTTGGCATAGGCAGCTGCTCACACGGCATACTGGCCTTTTGGGGGAGTGGATAAATGGAAAGAGAGAGAAATCCTTTGATCATGTCAGGCTACGGAAGCCACAGCAGAGTGTTTCTGGAACATTACTGTAGCACATAGGAATGGCCAACAGCTGAGCACTTAATTCTGCTGCCACTCCTATGCCAACCCATTGGGAGTGGTGACTCCCACCACAGGGCATGGAGGGCTCTGACAAGCTGTCCAATTTGCACAGCAGAATTGGTTTATTTCTGCTGTTGTCAAATATCTCCACAACCCACGGGATGGGGCAAAGGGTATATCTGACTCTTAGTGAAGCAGCAATATTAGCATTTTCAGTGATCAAAGAGGAATCACAATATATACAATGAGTCACAGAAGTCACAAGGCCTTGACCCTAAACAATATGAGAGCTGCTTCAGTGGATAGATGCATTATATTCTACAGCATTAAAGAAAAGAAGAGAGTGAATGAATGGTTGTATTTAAAGTGGGGAGACAGAGAAATCCAGGTGACAGTGAAAAATAAAAATCAATAAGAGAGGAGAGATTAAAACATAGCAACCAAGGAACAAACAAATGACCACAATTGTTTAGTTGGAGGATAGAGGCTACTATGATTTAGAGAGCATGTTTTCAGAGTAAATATTTGTTCTATCTGAGTCTCATCAGTTTACACTTCTTTTCTTGCCTCTCCAAAACTTTAATGATGAAGGGCAACTGACAGTTATTCTACAAAAACAAAAACCATATTCAGTCTCATTTGATATTTTGCTGGTAGTGAAACCCATCTAAAATTATCTATTGTAAATAATTAAATGTTACCACTTGCAAAGCTGTTATTAATTAGGAAATCGAATATGTAACATGAGTAAAAATAATAAAACACTTTGCATGTGGATTCCAAGCACTTTATAAATAGCATCTAAATCCCTCTCACATTTTATTTCAGGCCCCTGTCTTACTGAATAATAGAGACTCAGAATATCTCTTTGGGCTGACATTATTATCTCAATTTTTCATTGGAGGAAACAGAGACCCAAGAGGCTAAGAGTCTTACCCCAGGACATGGTGCCTGTTAGTTGCAGAGCCAGGACTTAATTTTATATAGCCCCTGTCCATTATTATTTATAGAACATGGGATATTATGCTGTATTTTGACATGACATTTTTCAGCACTGTTATAAACGTCAACATTAGAGATGACCTGATCTACTGATATTGCAGTAGCCAAGCTGACCAAATAATGATGGCCAGGTATAAAATTATCTTAGCAATTGGATAGCCCACTTCAGCTCTTATGATAATTAGAGTAATAATCTTTCTCCTCTGAATTCTTCCTTTCTAAGAAGCTCAGTGTTTGTACCAAACGCGTTACTCCTTATGCTTACCTGATCAATCTTTTTATAAATCAGATGCTATCTTTTACCTTTCTTCTAAACTGGGATGCAGTTTCTTAGGAGGAGTGTGACGATTATTGACAGTGTAATCAGACTCTTTATCTTTTAGGGTACATCTACACAGCAGTGTAGACTGCTGATGTTATTCCAAAATAACGAAGAGTGTATCTTCTCTGCAAGCCATTATTTCAAAATAATGGTGAGCTAGAGGACTTCTTACTCTGACTCCTGTAACCCTCATTTTACAAGGAGCAAGGAAAGTCGAAGGAAGAGTGTTCTTCCTTCAACTTCCTGCTGTGTAGATAGTGCCAAAAGCCAAAGTAAGCTATTTCTACTTAAGCTACACAATTGATGTAGTTGCGTTGCTTAATTCAACATTAGCCCTGTTATGTAGACATACCCTTAGTAAATGCTAGGGAAGCTCTTAGATTTTATAGAATTAATTCAGAAGAGGAAGAAGAATAAGACTAGGGTGTAGTCTACATTAAAAGGGAAAGTCAACTTAAGATATGCAAATCCAGTATGTTAATTACATATCTGGAGTCAACTTATCTTAAATTGTTTTCACTCCATCCACACAGCGGGAGGTTGATGGGAGCAAATGCTCCTATCTACTTCCCTTACTCCTCATGAGGAGCAGGACTACTGGCACTGAGGGGAACACCCTCTCAGTTTGACTTAGAGGGTCTTCACTAGACCTACTAATTCGAACCCTGGAAGATTGACTGTGGCAGAGTTGATCTTCTGTGTAGCTCCCTGAGAGCTTCACAATGGTTTCTCAGTTTGCTCAGTCTATTTTTATATGGATGCTCTGCTAATATTTGGCTCCTTTTTTACAATGAGGATAAATGGCACTCTTCCTCTCCTATCAGGCTTTCTCTTTAAAAGAATCCAAACAAACCTAGTATTCCTCAGAAAAGAATGAATAGTACTTCCCCCCACCCATACCTCAGATTTGAGATATATTATCCACTCTGAGGAACTGACTAGTTATTAGGACTTCTGTTGCTATCAAAGCAGGATTTAGCAGAACTCGTAAATATTTTCAACCTCTTTGGAGTATATATAATATTTGTTGTATACAATATAAGGTCATATTCTTTTGCCTTTTCTTGTAATTATATTTTCCCCAATACCAACTAGGGCCTAGGCCACTGTCTTTTGAAGTCAGTAAAAAACTGAATCAGGTCCATCTTGTCTTCAAACTAAAGTGAACGATATTTTTTTTTAAAGTTCAGTCCAGCTATGCAAGACGGTTAGTCCTAAGGATGTTTGGTTACCCTTCACAGAGATATCTGATGAAAATACTTTCAATGAACTATTCTAAAGAGAATGGATTTATATTTTGAATCATTGAGTAGTTTCTGAAGTATGGTATAGAAATCAATTTTCTTATGTTAATGACCCATAAGAGACTCTAGGCATAAATCTCAAAATTGCCTATATGACTTAAAAAAACTAAGTTTAATCAAAAGTCAATGGGACTTGTATGTATGTAAACTCTTTTTAAAATCTCACTCTAATGTTTATCGAAGAAAAAAAATCCTTCCCTCTAAAATATGGAGAGCCTTGGTTAATACATGAATGCTTACACAGCTGGTTTCATCCATGATTTATTCTACACAAATATGGTTAATAATTTCTTTTTTGGGTCATTGCAAAAGAATGATTGACTTATGATAGCAGCTTTTCTGCAAAGGAAATTATTAATCACAATTTCATTTTGAAATGCACCTATGCATGGCACACCTGATTGCTACCACTCCCAAGTAGTTCAGTATCTCAGAAAGGATATTAATTAATTCAAGTAGGTCCAAATGAATAAAATGAAGTTCCTTCATACATCTATTTGTGAACCCCATGATTTTTAAGCAATAATTTCAAGGGTATTTTTCCACTTATTTTCTTCATAAAACCTCTGGTTCTTCAACTGGCTTATCCAAATTTATACATTTCAGATATTTACAAGATTATTTGCATTAAATATCACTGATATTAATGAAAAAAATTCTGACACCAAGATCCATTCTGTCAGGGGAAGTGGTGGAAGTCTAGTTTAAAATGTCGCAGACTGGGAGACACTATAAAACACTAAACAAAACAATCCTACATTGGCAGAAAGATGGATGGAATGAGTTAGTAGGTGTTTTCTATTTCTAACAACTGTGGTTATAACTAGATCAATGTTTGATGACAATCAATTCTATTGATAAAGTCTCTCAATGTCCTTTAAGGGCAGGTTTTACCTTATCTCTTTACAGAATATTTTGGTGGATGATTTTTTATAAGATGTGGTATGAGTAGACCTTCATTGATATAGAAACAAAGTTAATAATTATAATTGAGAATTATTCATTTATTTATTCTTGACATAGACTAAGGTTGTTAATATTGAATTGTATTTATAATTTCTAAAGACAAATATCTTCTGGACATGGCATGTGAGCATGCAAAACTATATATGCCTACATATTCTGAAAAAGAAGCACTTGTATACATGAAGGTAACTCAAATTCTAAGTAATCTCTTCACATACTGACAAGTTTCTGTTCCCTGATTGCATTTCCCAGATGTGTTCTTCTAGGTTATGAATTCTGACTTTGCATGAAATGACTCAATTCAACTGGATGAAAAAAAAAGTCCCAGCTGTGAGGGAAGCCTGAAGCATAGAATCCTCCAATTCAGTTAACTCCAAGTACAAGTTCATATTTTATCCCAGTACAGGGTATCTCGTTTCATAATCCAGTGTTTGGATTCCAACAGAAGATGTGCAATGAACTTATCAACAGTCTTGCTGTAATAGACAAATCATTACACTAAAAAATTAAATTTGACAGAACAAAGTTAAAAATTGGTAATGGACTGTGAGGTACAATATAGATTTTGAGCTAGAGCCACAAAGTGATTTAGGCACCTACCTGCCACTCATTAGACCCCTAAATCTAAAATTTATATCCATCAGCTGTTGCTTTGCCTATCCTACAGACACTTACATGTGTAGGTGCCTAAAACCTTGTCACTGGGCATGTACACAGTTGTTTCAGTCTAGGTGCCCAGGCACCAAAGCTCCAGAAGACTCTTCAGATTCAGCATTACACTGCCTATCTCACACATCAGGCCTGATCCAAAAGGCATTCTCAAAGGCTGGCAGAGGTGTTGGCCATATTAGCTTTGGCCCATTGTTTAGGATATGGGGGACTCAGGTTTAATACCCCCTCTGCCTGATCTGATCATGTCACTTCCCTCTCAGGAGAATGCCCTAACCATTGGGGTACAGATCTCAATCACTTGTGTTGAAGCTATTTCATTTTCTATAAATATTTAATAGCCATTTAGAAGAGGGACTTGAGTCTTAGGGTATGTCTACACTACCCCGCTAGTTCGAACTAGCGGGGTAATGTAGGCATACCGCACTTGCAAATGAAGCCCGGGATTTGAATTTCCCGGGCTTCATTTGCATAAGCGGGGAGCCGCCATTTTTAAAACCCCGCTGGTTCAAACCCCGTGCAGCGCGGCTACACGGGGCACGAACTAGGTAGTTCGAACTAGGCTTCCTAGTTCGAACTACCGTTACTCCTCGTGGAATGAGGAGTAACGGTAGTTCGAACTAGGAAGCCTAGTTCGAACTACCTGGTTCGTGCCCCGTGTAGCCGCGCTGCACGGGGTTCGAACCAGCGGGGTTTCAAAAATGTCGGCTCCCCGCTTATGCAAATGAAGCCCGGGAAATTCAAATCCCGGGCTTCATTTGCAATTGCGGTATGCCTACATTACCCCGATAGTTCGAACTAGCGGGGTAGTGTAGACATACCCTCAGAGAAGTACTCGGACAAGGCTTGTCTCCTGTTTCTGTTGGCCCAGGGATGATTTCTTCGCTTATATAAAGTGGAAGGAAACAGAACCAGAAAGTGAAATTGACTGTAAGAGGCAGTGAAACTCCCCATTCTGATTTCCTTGTGCAAATTCAACCTAATTCCCAAAATAGGCAAAGAGCTTAAGTGCTAAGGATTAATTGATATTCATATTTAATACATTGAAAATGCTACCGGCAATGCAGATAGAGACATTTAAAAATACCACATGGTAAAAGTTGGTATTAGGACTATGGAAAACATCGCACATTCAAGGCTTCATTTGCCCTGTCTTAAAAAAAAATGATGAAGATCTCCCCCAGGGTTTAGAGGAACTCTTGGTGGGGGTGGGAAGGAAATAAAAGATGGCTTTAAAGCAGTGGTGAACAATAAACAGCCCATGGGCTAACCCTGGCAAACTGTATCTGCTTTATTGCTCACCTCTGCTTCAAGCCATTTGTTTGCTACCCAGTTCTGGTTCTAGCCAGCATACAGAAGTTGGAAGCTAGAGCAGCTTTTCTAGGTGACCGCTCTTGATTAGCAGGGAGCATTCCAGCTGAGGGGAATTAGTAGGGTACAGGAATATCCTGATTACACATCCCTTTTGCCACAGCCACTCCAGCTTCAGCAGGACCAAAAGTGGAGGTGGTAAAGGCTATCCTCCCTCTTTCCACCACCTGAGGATTTCCCTCACTAGGGTGTGAAGAGGAACCCTCATCATTAATGCCACTGGGTGATCAAACAGGGGAACAGCAGTTTGTCTTACTCTTGGACATCCACCTTTTTATACTATAGCTCTACCCTACGGTGATCTGTTTCTTTTTCATGACTCAGCCATCCAGCCAGGTCACACATTCCAGTTTACTCCTTTCAGGGTATACAAAAACAAAGTGCAATTATGGGAAAATCGTAACAATCCTGCAAGGGCTTCAGGATTTTCTCCTTAGCTCAGACCTGGGATCTGGAACTTTGTGTATTCAAGTTGTTCTCCAACTCTGTTCCCCACTTATGAACAGCCTTCTATCATAGTCTCCTATTTAGGGGTTGTCAGGAAAGCCCAGGGCCACACATTCCCTTGGGCTCCAATCCAGTGCATAGTGATGGGGAGCTAAGTCCTGCATTTTGGGGTGCAATGAAGATCACTCCACTTTCTAGCCAAGTCCCTTTTTACCTGTAGGAGAAACTAGTACCTTGGATGAACTTTACAGGCTTGCTTAGGTCTCAGTATTGCCAGGCCTGAAGCAGTAAGCAGTCCTGTCCCTTCCAAAGAGTCCAACTCTGTGCCCTTCCACTCCTCTGAGATGCTCCACCTCCCTCGTAAAGCTCCCCCTTCAGCTTGAGCAGATGTGGTAGGACAAAGTCTCCTGGGCCCAGAGTTGTTCCTTAAACCATTTTCAAGTGTGAGGTTTGTATGTCCCCTATTCACTATGGGCAAGGAGGAGTTCACAGAAGACTGAGCTTTCAGGAAGTGGCCAATGCATCCATCACTTTCACTGCCCACTCTGCACCAGCCAACATTAGTAACAAAGGTGGTCAACATTCAATATGAAATACTATTTAAAAGCAAAAAACAAACAAAAAAAACCCCAAAAAACCATGACATTTTTTAAGTGTTCATTTTTTTTTCTCCTAAAGTGTTTGAATTTTTTCAGAGAAATCAAAGGTTTGGGTTGTGATTTTCAGTTTTTCTCCCCAGGCTGGAATATCTTTTCTTCTATTTTTTCCTTTCAGAATGGAGGGGAAAAAAGAAAGTAGGGAGCAAAGGAAAAAGTAAAAGAAGTAGAGTGAGGGAATGAAAAACAAAACAGCTCTTTCAGTTTAAATTTTCTTTAAATGGTAAAAATGTTTACTAAAAATGTTCAAAGTACAAAGAAATGTCATTCCTTTCATAGCCAGTAGAATTCAAGATTTAAATTTTTCATCAGCTCCACTTCAAAATGCAAATAAACAAATACGGAGAACTCCATTATTCCTCCCATCACCTAATTACCCTCCTGGTTGCATGAAGAACAATGTATATATCAATCTCACACCTGACAGATTACATAGCAATGCTGTTTGTAGCAAAGACAAGTACTATTACAGCTGGGTTTTTACAATCTTAAAGTACCAAAGCATACTACAATTTTATAAAATTAAGACAGATGAAAAGTCCTCAATCAACAGTCAATGCTGCATAATTACATAGTAATGTGTGTTTTTTTGACATACCTACATGACAGGAATGTCGGAAGCTCCCTAAAAGTGCAGGGGTCATGAGTACTCAAACTGTGCTCTCCTTGCCACCCTCTCAAGTCCCTGCCCCCTCTTCTGGAGGCCCCATGCTCAGGAAGTTTTTCCCCTCAAGGCACTGTTGACAGGGTCCTCTGTTCTCTCCTGCCCCCACCCTAAACACTCGCTCTTATGGATGATAACAAATGATGGAATCATGGCCTCCTAACTCCCCCCCCCCCACACACACACAATTCTGGCAACCAAGACAGATGATAGGTGGAATGGTATGGCCTGTGTTCCACAGGCAGTGAGACTAGGTCATAATAATGTACCTTTCTGACCTTAAAATCTATGAACAGTAGCACAGTAGAGAGGACCTACGCAAGTCCCTCTGTACCACTGACAGAGCTGCCAATGGCAAAGCAAAAGGGGCAGTTGTCTCAGGGCCTGGCCAATCAAAGGGGCCTGGTACTTCTGATCACTACTACTACTGTGACAGCAGAGGCAGCTGGAGCTCCAAGCCCTTTACATTTCCACGAGCATGCTGCACTCTGGGCAGCATGTAGGTCTGGCTGGGATGGGGAGGGGCATGTGGATGGTGCATTCTGGGCAGTGCTGAAGGCTGGCTGCCCCCAGTCCTGTCCCTTATGTCCTAGGTCCCACCCGTTCCAGGAGTGTGGACCCACCACCACCTTGCCCAGGGGCCAAACAGGACCTGAACACTGAAGATGGGCTTAAGTATTTAAAGGGAATTTATGCAAGTCTTTTGCATGAGGGTAAATATGGGTACTTAGTGCCTCATTTCCTTTGCACAAAAATTGTAGTTAACAATGGTGTAAAACTATATTTCAGTACCTCATTTACACTGGTGTGAAAGAAGAGAGAGTAAAGCCTTTAATACTTTAATTATTCATCTATTTATACTGATATAAGAGAAAAATTCTTTCATCATAACAAAAAAAAAAACCCAACATAGTGATGCTTGGGCAAATCACACAAACTAAAATTTTCACAGGTGACCACTGTACGTCCCTCATGTTCCTGGGTGCCCAACTTGAGATCCCTGGGGTCTGATTTGCAGAAGAGCTGAGTAATCACAGTTAACAGAAGCGCTAAACATAAAAAGGGCCACAAAATGCTAAGCACTGCAAAAAAATCCAGGTCCAATAATCTAAAAGTGACCACCTAAAATTAACTGATACTTTTGACAATTTGGCCTTAATTTCTCTGTTTTGATTCCCCATGTTTAAAACAGAGCTAATACCACGTCCTCCGAAGTAAAGATAATGTCATTAACATTTGTAAAAATACAAAAATAGTACAGCAATAGCGCCATAGGAAAAAACTCCTGATGATATTAGCAAATTTTTATTCAGTGCAGGGTTTGGCTGGTAGGCAGTAAATAATGCATGGGCCATTTGCTGAATAATGAGGATAAAAATAGTAGAAATATCAGGGAGCTACCTGTTCAGTCAGCAATGTCCACCCTGTTCACTGAATGAGAAAGGAGTCCTATGGCAAAACATAATCATGTAGAGCTGAAGACTGTATTATAATGCAATGGGGTGGGGGAGTGGGGGGGAGAGGAAGGCAGGGATATGGTAGAGTGACAGAGGCCTGGAAAATCTGGCATTTCCTAATTTGTGTGTGCTTGACTGTGCAACCTTCATAATGTTCTTTTTGTGTATTGAAGACCCTGTTGCTGTTTTGCTTCAGGGTTTGACCCTCCCCTCTCTAATCCCTTCCACCAGTAACTGAGGGTAGGATGCATGGATGAGCCATCCTTCACATAAATCTCTGTGGGCAGCACTTATTAATCCCATTCTTGTTCAGGATAGTAGATCGTAATGGTGTAACTCTCTCCTAAGGATACCCATTATGACTATAATCATCTGCATTCTGCATTCAAGTATGAGTAGTCAATCAAATATCCTCTCCCCGGCCAGCTAGTGCATACATATATTCTCACTGTTTTTTATTCTACAAGGGAATGTTTGGATTTTCTGATTATATGCAGTGACATAGTGTTTAAAATAATCACGGACTCAAATGCAAAATTCAGCACTTAGAGAATATCAGCTTAAATTGTCTTCAGAGTGATAAGCAAAACAAAGAAAAAAATAAAACATCTGTCAGTCAAGGGAAAAAGTTCAAAGTGGTGAGTTAGATTTGAGTTATATAGAGTCCAGTGATTATAGGATTCTTATGGCTAAAAGTCTTTGTGCTTTGAAAACTGATCCTTTAAAAATTGATCTTTCCCATCCCCCTGATCAGTCTCTCTTTTCCATTAGGTGAACCACACTATTACTTCAGGACCTAATCCTATGACTGCCTTCCATTCCCACTCACATCAATGAAACGGTTACTAGAGGTACACAGCTGCTCACAGGATAGAGCCATAGAACTTGCTGACTGAAAACATTAAATTGAGTTTGATACAGTTGAACCTATGTAATCAAACAGGAGAATGATCTCACATTTAGCTAGTGACTTTCATCGAGGAGGATCCCAAAGCATTTGATGAATTTAATTGTAATGAAATATATAACAATCTTTTTGCCTACCTCTGGGAAGAAATAGAGCCATTTTCATGGAGCACAGCCCAAAAGAAGTGAAAAATAGGTATCCAAATGAAATCAGCTAGAAATTGACCATGACACCAGAGCTGTAATATGTGCTATATGACATAGACTGTTTGTTCTTTGAAGCAATTATTTTTTTCCTGTTTCTCTATTAAAATTCTTGTGATTTTTTTGGTACACATGTACTTGATATGACTTTCTTAAAAATTTGGGAATGCAGGTTGGACCTCCCTGGTCTGGCACCCTTGGGATCTGAGCAGTCCTGGATGAGGGAATTTGCTGGACCAGGGAAGGTCCCCTGCCACCAGCCCTCTCAGACTGCCACCCCTCCCCACCTCCAGCTCCGCTGAGGGCTGGGCAACACAGCTGTCCCTACCCCTGTCAAAACTGCTGCCCCAGCACCAGTGCCAGCATGGCAGCACTCAGCCTCAGCCCCATTACAGCAGCATCAGCTCCACTGCCAAGCTGACAAGGCCTTGCCCCAACTGGGTGTCTGTGGCCACATCTGCACTGCCGCTGTCCCAGATGGGCTTCCCCTGCTGGGCTGCCATGGCCTGGCCTTACTGCCAGTCAGGATGCCATGGCTCTAACCCTGCTGTCAGGCTGGCACACACAGGCTGCTTTGGTCCCAGCTGGGTTGCCTGGCTGCCTGGCTACCACGGCCTTCTACCACTATGAGTAGGGCTCAGCTGACGGCCTTCTTGTCCTGGGCTCTCATGTTCAGGAACATCCCCCTTCCAGACCACAGATGTTCCCAGATGAGAGAGTCCCCATCTTGGGAGGTGTAACCTGTACTTTACTTTTGTAAATGGCCAATACAAAAGCTGTGCCTACAAAATCTCATGATACAATCTACATGTTAGTCTTTAAGGTGCTGCAAGACTATTCGTTGGTTTTTAAGTTTTTCCAGTTACAGGCTAACTCAGCTATCCCTCTGAAGCTTTTTTCATGTGGGTAGTCTCACTGAAATCAACATGTAGACAATCATGGAAGGTTAAGCATATAAACGTATTTGCAGGATCAGGGCATACATTTTTTCCAATCATGAAAGGTGTTGGTAGGGTCACTTTATAAAGGGTTGAGCATTTAATGTTTTCTGATACGATCTCACCAACAGAACAGAATTAAAGACACTCACCTTTGCATTAAGTTGTAATAGAATATAGAACAGGCAATGATTTCTCTGCAGCAATGGATAACCAGGTTGAATGGGCCTTATTATTACTTATTTCTTTGGGGTCAAGAAGATCCACAAGTATAATATACTTTTGCCTAATTTCTTTACATAAGTGACTCTCTCTTATTACTGTATTCCTATGCTGTCTGTGTCTAAAGATTTGCATGTATATAAATTGTGCAGTGGCCAGATCTATTTACATTCTTTATTTTAAGCCTGTCCTATCATTAAAAGTTAGCTTGGCATAGCTGTAGGGCTCAAGGGATGAAAAAATTCACACCCTTGAGCCTCATAATTAAGCCAGCCTATCTCTTCCTGTCTTCTTCCCTGCTCCCCCGCCCCCCCCCCCCCCCAATTGATTCTTCTGTAGACAGGCTGTTACAGACTGGGGAGGTGGATTACCTATCCTGATGGAGGAAATTATTTCTCTTGCAATAGAAAACATCTACACTTTAATGTTACAGCAGTGCTGCAGCTGGGCCACTGTTGCACCTGTAGTGTAAACAAGGCCTAGACAATAATTTAGATCAGGATGAAACACCAAATTTAGATCTCAGCTCTAGCCCCGTGCTTCTACTGCATATTATTTATCCTGTTGTAGTACCAGAACAGATTTGATAATATTGTCACAATCAAAAAGAGAAAGCAGAGAAGAGCCAACTCTATATCTCTTTTTAAAATATTAGTGTGGTGGAGAAGCTGTTACAAAGTCTTAAGGAAGCAATGCTGTATTCAGAGAGGGGGGATTCAATAACAGTGAACATCTGAAAATGTATTTTATACCTGATAGTTTTAAATTAATTTTAAATGTCTCCCCTGGAATATCTCTCCTTGACTTCAGCTGCAGATTTTAGAGCACAGCTACCAGTTTGGGAGGAAAAGGGACCAATCTCTGGATGAAGGGAGATGCCCTAATGAGGAATGTATGGGAGCATGGCAGATACATAACCTCTCCTTCAAATATGGATTATATGGAGATAAGATTGAAAGGATGTCCTCCCCTAGCAACAGCTACCATCAGAGGGCATGTCTATACCGTGTTCAAGGAACGCAGACGCTATTTTGAGAAAAAAAAATGAAATAATTTCATTTTCACCATCCCTATAAAGCTTATTCTTCAAGGAATAAGGGATAGCTCAAAAGAGCACTTTATTTCAAAATTTGGAGCTGTATAGATGTGCCAAACTTTGAAATAGCCTCTTCCGAAATTAAATTGAAAAAAGATACACAATTTGCTTCTCACAAATTGCATATCTTTTTTCGATTTTAGAGTGTTGTCTAGACATATGAAAGTTTTGGTAACAGCCTTTGGGACCAATACAGAGGTACAAAGAATAAAGCAAGAAGTAGAATAGGGCATGTAAGTACTGTGCAGTATCTTAAAGATACATCTGAGGTAGAACTGTCCAGAGAAGTTTCAACAGAAGCATCATTTGTCAACTCCATCTGTCACACTGTCTGAAGTGGTTCACAACCTCAGGGCAAACAGTCAAGAAGCAGGCCAGAGACCCCAACTGGTGATGTGTTCTATAGTTGGATTTCATCAGCAACAAGCATGAACTAATAACATAGTGTAACAGTCTTATCATGGAGTCCCAGACTGGACCTTTGGGCATTTTAGTATTACCTTGCCACATAGGCAAGCTGGACTTAGCGATGGTTGGTTGTTATACACCAAAGCTCACAAAGTATTCAGATTGCTCCCAGTCCCATGAGACCAGTCATTTAGCACAGGCCAATTTGTACTTTAGATCTAATATAAAAAACGATGTTTGCAGCCAATCCTATTTTAAGATATCTAAGGATTTACTAAGGCTTTGTTGACATTTAAAAATTTAATATGAAGCCATGTCAGTGCTTTAAATTGAAAGTGTGGCCATGGCACAAGTGCTAAGAGAGAGATCTCCCAGAACTCTACATAAACCACCTCCACAGGTCTAGTAGCTATGGGTATGTCTACACTACCCCGCTAGTTCGAACTAGCAGGTTAATGTAGGCATACCGCACTTGCAAATGAAGCCCGGGATTTGAATTTCCCGGGCTTCATTTGCGTAAGCGGGGAGCCGCCATTTTTAAAACCCCGCTGGTTCGAACCCCGGGCAGTGCGGCTACACGGGGCTCGAACTAGGTAGTTTGGACTAGGCTTTCTATTCCAAACTACCGGTACACCTTGTTCCTAGTCCAAACTACCTAGTTCGAGCCCCGTGTAGCCGCGCTGCATGGGGTTCGAACCAGCAGGGTTTTAAAAATGGCGGCTCCCCGCTTATGCAAATGAAGCCCGGGAAATTCAAATCCCGGGCTTCATTTGCAAGTGCGGTATGCCTACATTACCCTCCTAGTTCAAACTAGGAGGGTAGTGTAGACATACCCTAAGAGCGCTGTAGCCTGGTTTACACTGATGTTTTACAGCACTGTAACTTGCTGCGCTGGGGGGTATTTTTTCACATCCATGAGCCAGAACATTACAGCTTTGAAAAGTACCAGAACAGACTTAGCCTAAGGAAAGAAATGAGAGAGTTACTACAGATTGAACCTCTGTAAACTGGGACTGTCTGGTCTTGCAACATTCATAGTGCTGCTGGACCATGGGTATTCCTTGACTAGAGAGATCCGGTGGCTGGGAATATACTGGCAGGGGAGCGGGTGGCTGTGAGCCTTGCCGGTGGCTGGCAGCAAGTCCATCAGCTCTACCCAGGTGGCAGCATAGCACTCATTGTGTGTGTAAATGTATTCTAGGATTAGGACCTTTGTTACGCTGCCATAGTATGGCCATGGCTGCCACGATTCCATGGAGTGTGTTTAAGTGTCCTGCTCTGATATTAGATGCAGCCTTTATATTAATCATTTCTCTTTGCCTCCAGAAAAGCTCTGTAAGAATTATTAAAAGTGGAAAGAGAGGGTCTTAAATTTTTAATAGTTATCGGCTTCTTTCATTTTATTAACCACTTGTTTTAGGCAGCTACAAAAGAGCTTATTATTAAATAATACAAAGCCAAAAATATCTTTTGCCTCATGAATATATAGCTCATATAGAATTTTTTGTTTGTGATACAATATGCAAATATTAGCTGAGCAAAAAATGATATTCAGAAACTATTTTATTTTATAATTCATATTTCTAAGAAATATAAATGGATGCTGTATCCAGTTTTCATTGAGATCCTATCAATTTTCCAGCTCGTTTGAGTGAGGTAAAAAGAGGTCAAGATACTTGCCCAAAATTACACAGCTATTCACTAGCTCAGCTGGCTACTAGGATTGGCTTTTTCTGATAGACAACATGTTCTCTTTAAACCACGCAGCTTCCCACAAAGCAGCAATAGAAAATGACAGTGTAATTGCTGGGTATTTTTCTTTCTCGAAGTCTTATCATATATATTTAAACTATTTTTTTTCCAAAATTCTGTGCTAAATAGCATTCTTAAACTGGACAAAGTACTATAAAATGTGTTCTGTAGGGAATAATACCAGACGGACAAAGGAATTAACTAAAGGCCCAATTTTGCTTCCTTAAAATCAGTGATAAATTTTCTAATTTAGCCCAATGGATTATACAGGATCAATCCAGAATGACTCAATGTAATAAACCTTTTTCACCTTCAGTTTATATGGCCTCTTCCTCAAGCACTGTTAAATCTGTGGCGTGGAATGTGTAGTATAACCTGCTTACAAGGCTATCACCAAAATGTCTACAATCACACTTAGCAGAGATTAGGAGGAGCAAAAATTAACATTGCTGGGGTTTAAGTTTTTAAAGTCTGGATTCACTTTGTAACTGTGAAAAGGCTGACATGCTAAACTAGTACTATCAGCATGCAAGCATTACAATTTGTGTTCTAGGCTTTCTGGGTGTAAACAATATGGATACTAAATATAGAGCTGTTTCTAGTGAAAACCTACTCTCTGAGGAAAAACACTATCTACCGCTTCTTCTACCTAAATATGCCTTAAATGACCAAGTAATGATCCAATTTCTAATGAAACTGCTATTCAGGGTGGTATAGCTATAGGCCCTAGTACATTATGTTCTGGAACGTTTTTTAAGCACAGGATTAAGTCTTGAAACATATTCAACTCTTGGTCTTCATAGCTATCTACAAATCTCTCTTTTTTAGTTTGAGTAAAATGGTATGCGACATCCTAATTCTTCTATGGCACCTGTCACTGGTGGGAAGAGGGAAAAGAGGGATGGTAAAAAAATAAAATCTTGAAACACAATGAAATATGCATCCAAAAAGGGTGAATCTGTATCTCCCCCTTCTGCCTGCTCTTTCATGTGGGGAGGGGAGCTCGGGTCAGCCCTAGCGGTATTCAATTTTTTTCTTTGGAAATTATGCTTTCTCTAAGGAGGTCAAACTATATGGACATGATGGTCCCTTCTGACCTTAAAGTCTGTGAGTCCAATTTGTTCTAAAAATCAATTTGAATAAATGTGAACATTGTTTTGAAGTGTTAGGTTTAAGCTAAGAAGAATTGTGTTACTGAAATTAGGATCAGAATGATGGTAAATGAAAACCTCTTTTGTGATAGGCATTTCAAATACCCTAAAGTTCTGGTACTGCCATATAATAATATTAAACTCCTGGGCAATACTTTGCAAAAATGGCAAAATGACTGAATATTTATTGAAATAAAACCTGAAGTATTACTTTCTAATAATGTAGCCTTATATCTTTAATTCTTTTACAATTCCCTGACTGGTTGATGGCAAAGTGGCACTTCAGCTGTTAAAACTTCAGTGCCATTGCTTTAAACACAAGTTAGCAGAAGAGCTGCACCTTAGGCCACCAGTCTAGTCTAATAGGACATTCCCTTTGGGTATGTCTACACTACCCTCCTAGTTCGAACTAGGAGGGTAATGTAGGCATACCGCACTTGCAAATGAAGCCCGGGATTTGAATTTCCCGGGCTTCATTTGCATAAACGGAGCGCCGCCATTTTTAAAACACCGCTAGTTCGAACCCCGTGCAGCGTAGCTACATGGGGCACGAACTAGGTAGTTTGAACTAGGCTTCCTAGTTCGAACTACCGTTACTCCTCGTGAAATGAGGAGTAACGGTAGTTTGAACTAGGAAGCTTAGTTCGAACTACCTAGTTCATGCCCCGTGTAGCCGCGCTGCACGGGGTTCGAACTAGTGGGGTTTTAAAAATGGCGGCGCCCCACTTATGCAAATGAGGCCCGGGAAATTCAAATCCCGGGCTTCATTTGCAAGTGCGGTATGCCTACATTACCCCGCTAGTTCGAACTAGCGGGGTAGTGTAGACATACCCTGAGTTCCTAGAATTGCATCATTGTGCAGAGAAGCAGAGAGGCTTGCACATGCTCACTGAAACGCCCTTTCAAACAGGAATATAGAGGGCTAGTGTAGGATGTGCACCTGTTGCCAAATCCCTTTGTGAGTCTGCCCTATAGGTGCTTTCTTAGGCCAGGTCTACCTGGAAGGTCAGCTTAAGGAAAACAACTCCAGCTATGTAAAATGAATAGCTGGAGTTGGCTTACTTTAGGTCACGGGTAGGCAATAATTTTAGCTGCCAGGGGGAGGGATTTCACTTCAGAAATTTTTTAAGTGGCCCCGGGCTGCCCCAGAAGTGCTGGGGCCTTGGGCAGAAGGGGTGAAGCCAGGACACTTTTGTGCTTCCCCGCCCGCAGATGCTGATTGGCCTGGGAGTGGGGGGAGCGTGTGATGTCTTTGCCACTCCCCAGAGAGAACCACCAGCTGTTTTGAACATCAACCAGGGCCTGGGGAGCAGGAGAACCACAGGAAGTTTCTTGCTTCCTGCCCCTACCCTCAAGGGGCACACAGTACTGGAGTGGGAGAAGATTTTGCGTGCTTCCCTGTCTCCAGGCCCTGATTAGCTTTGGGGGCCAGGGAGCAGCAGGGCATCTGGAGGCTGGAAAAACCCACTTGGTGGTCTAGATCCAGCTTGTTGTGGACCTTTTGCCCACTCCTGTCTTAAGTTGAGCCGTGGCGGCATCCACACACTAGGAGTCCAACAAGAGCAAATGCTCTTATCGACTTCCCTCACTTCTTGCAAAAGGAGAAGTACCGGATTCCGGCAGGATCTGTCCCAAGCATTCAATTTACAAGTCTATACTAAACCCACTAAATCAAACACCAGAAATTCAACCTCCGGATTGTCAATCTTCCAATAAGTATAAAAGTGTCCTTACTAAGAAATGGAACCACTTCATTTTTGCTGGACTGGGGATGCTCTTTATTGCAAACAGGTTCCTGGTTATCTTAATAGTAATGATTAAAAACAGAAGGTCACCTTCATCACTAGAGAAACGTCATTCAGATTCTTCTTATTGAGTGAGCTGATGCATGAGGTGCAATTGAGGAAAATCACTTTGTTTTCTGACTTGATACAAAAAGAATGAAAAATTAGTAAATGGTTCTTCTTAGACCCTATTGGTGGACAGAATTCACCATTTGACTAGTAGGCTGTGTCTACATTGGCATGATCTTGTGCAAATACTCTTTAACACAAGAGTTCTTGCGTTAAAGTATTTGCACAAGAGAGCGTCTACACTGGCATGTGCCTTTGCGCAAGAGAAGTGCTTTTGTGCAAGAACATCCGTGCCAGTGTAGATGCTCTCTTGAGCAAGAAAGCGCCGATGGCCATTTTAGCCATCAGGCTTTCTTGTGCAAGAAATTCATGTTGCCTGTCTACACTGGCCTCTTGCACAAGAACAGTTGCGCAAGAGGGCTTATTCCTGAGCGGGCGCATCATAGTTCTCGCGCAAGAAGCCCTGATTTCACACATTAGAACGTCGGTGTTCTTGTGGAAGAACTCCCCGCCAGTGTAGACAGGCAGCATGTTTTTGTGCAAAAGCAGCCGCTTTGGCGCAAGATCATGCCAATGTAGACACAGCCGTAAGGTGTCAAGTTAATGGTCCAACACTTACTACTGGGTATTCCCAATGATGTTCCCATAGAGCCTAGTGCTGCTTACTGCAGTGCTGCTGGCTGTTTGTATACCTTCTCAGCTCTCCTACTATAGTTGCAGGTGATATATGCCAGCCATGTGTTACTTCCCTTGTTTGTCTCACCACTATTTAACTCCACATTAGGAACCTTGTTTCCCTTGCAAAGAACATCTGCTGGTGTGAGAGGCATGCTTTTAATATGTTGATTTATCATTGTCAGATGCGGGGCTTTAATGCTGGAATTTGAATATTGTATTTAAGGCACTTTTGTGATTACAGATGTTTTACATATAAATTGCTTTATATTACCCAAAAAAATCTTTTGTTATTATAAGGCAGCCTCATGCCCACACATTTTACATTTTAATATCTTACTCTGCATTGCTAAATGGATGTGAATTGCTTTCTGTTTAAAATGGATGGGTGTGTGAAATAAAGGATCTGCAACTGCTGCTGCTATCAGAGGCAAAATTTTAATATCCTGGTTATTTTTCAGTTATTTTACTGATTGGACATAAAGTTATGGGTGATATTTATTACAAGAATGGATATCAGAAGACACCAGGTAGTGATCTGCAACTGCTACCCTAAGACTTTTATAAACCTAAAATCAACTTTCCACACATTTACTCTAGCTCATCTGGATTGTTTCACAGAGACTGCAATGCTGAGTACTGTAGTTGAAATAACACCACCATCTACTGGACATTCTATAAGTGTAGCAGATGCTTTAGGTAACAAAAAGGAAAGCATGTCAAATTTCCAAGATGTCTGCTTTTGAAATTATGGATACATTGTTTTGGCAAATCCTAGCTGCCTAATTATTATTTTTCACTAACAGTCTGTACTGATATGATTATAGAATGCTTTGTTATATTCTATTTAAGACACATAATTAATAAAGGCTAGCTAATAGGGTTGAGCTGACAGTGTGGGATGAGAAGAAAGCAGAGAGCCTTTCCCACAGCAATTATGCTCCACGAAAAATACATTATTGTTATTGTTTCTGCTGATCCACTGCTAAGTCATGAGTGTTTGTTCACATGAACCCTGGAAACATCAAGGCCCAAATATAGGAAGTAATGTATGACAAAGACCCAAAAAGAGGGACACACAAATTATTCATGCAAGAAACCTCAGAGTTGCAGGATTTTTTGCTATGGTATGTATGTCTTTCTGTAATCTGTTTCAGGATTATTTCTGACATAAATAATAAAGAAGGCCAGATGTGTTTGGATGTAGGTAGTTTTGTGATTGAAATGAGTAATATCCCCAGAAAGGAGGCACGATGGAGAAGTATGGCTACTGAAGCCATGCAAAGATTCCCTCATGGATCCAAGAGTCACAAAGATGATTGAAGTGTTGGAAACCATCTATTATAGTGATAGGCTAGACAGACAGATTGCTTTAAGGCTAACACTAACAAAAAATAAATGTTAAGGGATGACTTGATTATATTCTGTAAGTACCTACTAAGGAACAAATGTTTAATAATGGGCTCTTCAATCTAACAGCAAAGGAACGAGTAGTCCTGTAGCACCTTAGAGACTAACAAATATACAAATGCACACACACACGTTCACGAGCTTTCATGAGCAAAACCCACTTCCTCAGACGAGTGCTGAAAAAGAGTGCAGAAAAAAGGGCGAACTTCCAAATTTATAACAGAAAAATTAAGATGGTGAGAGAAGAAAAACCCTGTCAAGTGCAGTGCCCATGCTGTGCTAATGAGACCTCTTCTGTGGGCTGTAAGTGTCCCATACTTAGCTTTTGATGTCATTTGGGTGTTGAATAAAATGGCCCATCCAGTTCATGTCTTTGTTGAAACCATGAGACACAGTGTCAAATTAGTAAACAAAGGCCAGTTCCACAGTTTCTCTCTGTAGTTGGTTCCTGAAATTCCTTTCTAGAACAATGGCTAGTTTTAAATCCATTGAAGAGTGCCCCTGTAGGTTATAATGTGCTCCTTTAGGCTTTTGTGCATTACCATTTCTGATATTCAACTTGTGTCCATTCAACCTTTGTCATAGGGTATGTCTACACTAGCTCGTTAGTTAGAGCTAGGTAGGCAAATGAGGGCAACCAGAGTTGCAAATGAAGTCCAGGATTTAAATATCCCGGGCTTCATTTGCATGTTCCCGGGCGCTGCCATTTTTAAATCCCCCTTAGTCTGAACTCCGTGCCCGCGGCTACACGCAGCACAGAGTAGGTAGTTCAAATTAGAGATCCTAATTCGAACTACCATTACTCCTCGTTCCAGATTTTAAAATGGCGGTGCCCGGGAACATGCAAATGAAACCCAGGATATTTAAATCCTGGGCTTCATTTGCAACTCCGGTTGCCCTCATTTGCCTACCTAGCTCGAACTAAAGAGCTAGTGTAAACATACCCATAGAGACTATCCTGTATACAGTTTGTCTGATATACATGACAGAAGGGCATTTCTGGCACCTATCACATTAGAGGATGTGCAACTGAATGAGCTTCTGATGTGATGGCTTATGCGGCTAGGTCTTGGGATGGTGTGGCATATATAGGTGTGTGGACATGTTGGCAACGGGGTTTATTGCAGGGATGAATTCCTGGGTGAGCATGTCTGAGGTGTGATGTATGATTGCTGGAAAGAATTTGCTTCAGGTTAGAGGGGTTGTCTGTAGGACAGGACTGGCCTATCCCCCAAGGCCTGTGAGAATGAGAGACCATTTTCCATGATAGATTGTAGATTGTTAATGATGCACTGGAGGGATTTAAGTTGGGAGCTTCAGGTGATGACTAATGGTGTTCTGTTACTTCCTTTGTTGGGCCTATCATGAAGAAGCAGGTACCTGGTTACTCGTCTGTCTCTGTCAATCTGTTTCTTTCACTTCCCTAGGTGGATATTTAAGTTTTAAGAATTCTGATAGAGATCCTGTAGGTGTTTGTCTCTCTCTGGGATTGTAGCAAATCATAACAGCACAAGGTATAACAATCCAATAGACAGAATCTGAACTTAGACAAGTTCAGACTGGACATAAGACACAAGTTTTTAATGGTAAGTGTTATTACCCATTGGCACAATTTACCAAAGATTGTGGTGGATTCTCTATCACGGACAATTTTTAAACCAAGATTTGGTGTTTTTCTAAATGAACTGCTCTAGACATTATTTTGGTTTAGTGCCATGGCCTGTGCAGGAGGCAAGATTAGATTATAAAAATATTTCCTTCTGGCCTTGGAATCTGAGAAGATAGTAAAACAGCCTATGGCTACTAAAGATGTTAAAATGCATTTAATTAAGTAAACATGTAACTACTAACATTTCAGTGCTTACACCGGGGTGGGCAAAAGGGCCTCTGTGGGCTGGATTTAGCCCACCAAGTGGATTGATCCAGCCCACGGAGGCCCTGCTGCTCCCCCACCCCCAGGCCAATCAGTGCCTGGGGGTGAGGGAGCACAAAAAAAGTTTCCTCTGCCCTGCCATGAGTACATGGCACTTAGAAACATTGCACGCTCCTAGCATGGTGGGAGGAGACTTTGCATGCTCCCCCACTCCCAAGCCCTGATTGGCCTGGGGGCAGAAGGGGAAGTGCACTAAGTCTTCTCCCACCACCAGCGGCATGGGTGCCTAGGGTGAAACTGGGGGGGAGGCAAACACTTCACTCACTCCCGCACTTCCAGACCAGTCATGGCCTGTGGGTGGGGAAGCAGGGAAGTGTCTTGGCCCCGCCCTTTCCACTTGAGGTATCACCCCTTTAGGTGCAGCCCTGGGCCACTTAAAAAATTTCTGACATGGCCCCCAGCAAAAAATTATTGACCACCCCTGGGTTACACAATTACACACGGGGCAACAGTCAGCTCCTGCCTACCTCGTTCCCCTGTTTCTGTAACCACCCCCAGATGGATTTGAACCTGGGACCTCTGAAGTAGTGTATAGGAGCCTCTACCCTCTGAGCTAAA
Organism: Pelodiscus sinensis; assembly: GCF_052426305.1. NCBI lineage: Eukaryota > Metazoa > Chordata > Testudines > Trionychidae > Pelodiscus > Pelodiscus sinensis. Next base: position 21,852,293 of record NC_143058.1, on the reverse strand, counting down.
AGCCACATGGCTCCCAATCCATCTTGTAGAGATCTCTTGATCTTAACTGTTGCTGTGGTCTAGGTTCCACTTGCATTGCTCAGTAACCACACTAGGTGTATGGGTTACACATGATTCCTCTGACACAATTTATGTATGCTTGCCTGCATATTTCAAAGCAATTTGCTGTAGTGCATCCAATACAATATTCTTTTTTAGGAATAACATCACTAATAAAACTATACAGCAGATTATTTCCTTTTCTAGAAAGCCAGGACGTCTCAATTCAGTTTTAGAAAAAAACAAATGACCCTGTGTTATAAAACCTTTAAACGTCAGTAACAAGTCTTTCTTGGAGCTGCAGGAAGAATTAATTATTTACATGTTCCTCATTTACATGTTTCTCATTAACTTTTTGCCTACTGTTAACAAGAGATTTTTAAAAGAATTCTTTTCTATCTGTGATCAAAATTTACTACAGCCCCATTTCCAGGCAATATATTTAGCCGTTCCTTAATTATTTGCACTTAATCACAAAGTGACATTTGCAAACTGTAAGCACCACTAAAACACAGAAGATATTCCATAAATCCTTGCAAAGTCACATTGGTTCGTTAGTCCTGAATTCAACTGACAATTTGCCCCTGATGTTTTATGTGAAACTGATCCCATGGATAAATACAATTTTTTCTTTCAAAATTATATAAATTCTTAAAATAGTTCAGGGTCATGCACCATATGCCCATTTAAAGGCCAGATTCTGCTCTTACGTGGAATCACATCTTGCTTTTGAGAAGCCACAGTGTGATTAAAGCTATCAGAATTTGATTTTCATTAACAATGTCTTGTTTTCTGTGAAGCTAATTCTGGGAAACTTTCAGACTTTTGCAATGACTAGTCTTTTTGTCCTTCATGCTTTTGGCTTGTTCTCCATCACAGGATACTCATTGGAACTTCATAGTGTAACCCATCTGCCAGATGGACCTGGCAACAACAAGGGCTGGGTTCAACATCTATTGGTTCTTTTTAGCAATACAGACAGAACTGACTCAATTTCCTTCCTGGTAACCTAGGAAAATTACAGAGCACCCATGGGTGCCTCTAAGAGGCAATACTCATCAATTGTAAGCACAGAGTCTGAGTGTAGAAAAGACATTTTTAATGAAAGGGGAGATGTCACCCGACATTAATTAGGAAACATGCCTCAAGCAGGGTTCATAAACATAGAAAATGTTCTGCCTCACACTCAAGTTCTACAACTAAAAGTTTCTTTACTGTGCTCCCCTCTGCTTCTTCATCATACGCCATTCACAGCACTTGTACTTGATCAATGAAGAGTCAGAAGTGCATGTGCATGAGTTCACATCCCACCAAGGGAAGAAGAAACCTTCCTTGCTTTGCCATCTGAGTATTTGCTGTGGCTGGTCTCTCTGTCAACCCTGGCTCTGCTCTGCTGGCCACACTGCCAGCCACCCATCAGTTACCGTCTGCTTCTCTGCTGTGTTTTGTGCAGGGCCTGATTCACTAGGCATGCTCCAGGAAGAACACCCACCTAGAGGATCCTGCCGGGGCTTAGGCATGAGCCTGGGCATCAGGACTTCGGTGGCTGTCTATGGTCGCTGGTAGATTTGTAGACATCTAGAGTATTCTATCAGTGAAAACTTGGCTACCAGGGAATTTACATGAATATGGGATAGGTGATAGCTGATATGGGGGAGGGGGGAGTTGATAATCAGCATTTTGGATTTAGGTGCCTAGAATGGCAATTAGGCACCTAAAACCCTTGGGGGAACTAGCTCTCAAGACTTTGAACTTGTACGAATGCTTACTATACCTGTGTAAAGGAAATGCCTTCATGAATCAAACTGTTGAATAATTTGGTCCATCACTGGCTAGTACAAGATATCTCAGGGTAAATCTCAGGGAACTCCCTAATGACCAACCATGATGCAACTTGTTCATACTAGAAACTCTAACTAGCCCAGTGGCTGGTTTATGCCTAGAAGAGTTTATACCCATTATAAATTTTAAAGCTCTTTCACATAATTGTATATATCCTTTTTATTCACATAGATCCTTTTTTTAAACTTTTGCATATAGTAAATTCATTTCTGTGTGATGCTATCAAATATCATAGATTTAAGATAAATTACTGAAGTAAATTGCACTGAAACAGTTTACTGGAAACAAAATAAAATCATGACTAGGTGATGAATGACTTCATTCTATAGTCTTAGACCAATTATTTAACAAAGCATTTGCTACATTTGACTTCAGGCCAAGCAACAATGTAATCTGATATATAGCAGCATAAAAAATGCACAAGTTGTAATGCATCAGAGGGCATACAACAAAAGCAAAGCACATTTTAAATAGGGTTACAAATCAGTTATGTTAATAATTTAATCTATGTTATTTGGTGGATGCCACCAAACATAACAAAGTACTATAATGTCATGAATCATAAACACCATATACCTTACTGTGGCTGCCTGAATTAATTTATTTGGCGAGATTTTATTCCCAGTAATAATTGTGGGTTCAATACATGGGAGTTGCAAACAAATGGGGTGGAAACAAAACCCTTCCCTTTTTAATGGCTAGAAAGAGGTGACTTGAAATCTTTTCTGTTGTAATATGGAGTTGTGTATGGAAAGTGTTGAGAAATGTGACACATTCTCAATAATGAGTGACTTGTGAGTTATGATTCTTTGGTTCTATAATCAGGTCTTGTGTAGTGTCACACAACCACTTACTTCCCTGTGTCTATCTGTCAGGTGGATCTAAAAATATGTACCTCAGTGTAAGAGGGCAACTGTCCCACTCTAGCAAGGGATGGGTTAAAGCAGGCTGGAGACAGCCTGTGCAAACCCTTCCAATCAGAGAGAGGCTTATAGAAAGCCAATCAAAGGGTGGGATGCTGGGACAGTCCTGTTTATAAGGAGCTGCTCAGCAGAGCAGAGGGCAGTTGGGTCCTGACCAGCAAGGGCGCAGGATGTGTTCTCTGGGAAAAGCACCTTACGTGGAGATGTTCTAAGCAGTCTCAGGAGAGCTAGAGAGAGAAGCTCCTTCCTGAAACCTCCCAGGCTGAGGAGCTTGATATAAGACTGCTACCTGAGGTCTCTGAGCCAGGGCCCAGAGTAGTGTGTGGATCTGGGTGCCCCCTTTCCTCCTTCCACCACATTTTCTCACACTGAAGCATTGTCTATATAGACTGCCAGGCCTACCAATGGTGGGAAATAAAGGAGGTAACTACCTTAAGGCCCAGTGGTTCCTGGCTGCTATTGCTACTACTGCAGCAGAAGCAGTGCCTAGAGTTTCAGACCCTTTAAATTCCCTCCAGTGCTTTGCATGGCATTCTCTGGGCAGCTCTTAGGGCTGGCTGGCAAAGCAGGGTCACCATGCAGCATGCTCTAGGAAGTGCTAAGGGTTGGGGGGATGCCATGGTCTGGGCAGCACTGAGATTTGGCTTCCTTGCTCCTGCCCCTGCCCCTGCCCCTTCTTCCTGAGGCTTTGCCCCTTTCTAGGCATTTGGAGCTGGGTTTCATGCTTGCCAAGGGCCCAGTGAGGCTGTTGGCTCCCCTGCAAACTGCAGCTTGCCCCTGAAGCAAGAAGTTAGACTTTGGGACTGAGTTGGCCATAGTAGCAGGTAAAAGGACAGAACTACTGATACCCCCGGAAGGAAGTGAGAACTGAGTAGTGGGAACTGGTGAGGGGAGTGTCATGAAGAGGACCCTGCAGACCAAGGAATGATGCAGGTCATGAGACAAAGGATGGAGACAGCAATGACAACAGGCGAGACACTGGCCAGAGGGTGGAGCCCTCCAACAAACTGAGCTAATTCCCAATGTGACCAGCAGGAGGCACTGCATCAGGGACCTGACCCTGTTATATTCAGATACCTTCAGTACTACTTTGATTAATGAGCCTGTCATCCAGCCTCCTGCACAGGCAAAGAAGAGGCAATAGGTGAAGATAAAAGAAGCTCTCAGAGAATGCACACACTACAGCCCAAATCCTAAATACTTTTGACAAACTATACCTATGGACAAGAGCTGTGCTTGTGGTAGGTTCCTTCTGTGACACCTGTGAAATGTCTTTGGACAGAGTCATCAAGGATAGGAGAACTGTCAGTGAATCTAGTAATACCTACACTGTGAGAACTCTCACATATTCATACAGCAGTTGCAGAAGACTACTATGCTGCTAAGGCTGTAGTGGAGGACAGTGACTGGATTGGCTAACACTCCAACCTACAGAAAGATTCTTTCCTCTCTTCTGGTCAATTGCACAGAATCTTCCCGCACTATACTTGGGCTGGACACGAGTCCCATGATTTGCCCCTTTCTTTTGTAAAGCATACTGAAAACAGAAAAGAGAGAAGAAAATTGCCACAGAAGTAGAAAGCATCTTTGCTAGAATTAAAACATATTGCATTAGTATGTTATACATTAGGAAAGTCTGTCTTGGCACTAAGTGGTTTCTCATGAGTACATTGTACAGTACATATCTACTTTGTGCTCAGAATGAAATCATGTACATCTCATTCTAAACAACCACATTTCAATTCTTTTGATGCCAAACCTACCCAAAAGGATCTGACCAGTTGAAGAAACTCTGCTTAGTTGTACACCATCAAATAATTCAATCATAAGAATAGGAATGACATATGTCTGTGATGGAACAATTATAAAAATATCAAATTGCAAGAAAATTAAGTTAATAAAGATATCTTTAGAAGAGAAGCTCTTTTTTGTTCAGACTATGTTAGCTCCCAAAGAAAGCCCATTTGAATGAGATACCCTTCTAGTCCTATGGAAAAAATGTGAAGTTTAGGCATTGGATGCTGTCTATAAAAGAGTTCAGATTGATACTTCACTATTATTGTTGGGGTTGAATTAGGGCTCATGCTAGGGTAGTAAATAAATCAGAGGTTGTGCAGAATTTCCTACTGGATATTAATTTAAAGTCCTGTGAGTTTCAAAGAGTGTGAAACTGATGCTATACAATTTAAATACATTGTAAATATGATGAAAACCCCATGAAGGAAAAGGCATTTATATGATCATTTTTTTAAAAAGGATGAATTCTTGTCTGAGATATAGCTAGAGTCAGAATGCCAATATCCTATATTTATCAGCTTAAAAACAATGTAAAATATAAAAACAAAAATAAATTCTCTCCCTTTGCAAAATGTTTTCCTTGATCAAGCAGGTCCACTGAGTCACAGGTGACTAATGCCAGTTCTTAATGTCAGATTATAGTAATGCTTCTAAAAATCATCAGAGGATAAAGAAGAGAAAATGGTATTAATAAATGGCAATGAGAAGAGCAGCTGAATGTAGACAAGATTTAGGTCTGGTAAATATTAGAAGCCATGGGCTCAATGCTTAATAAAAAAGCTCCCCACAGTAAAAAGTGGCAATAAAAGAGTTGACCTAGATAAGGTCAGAAAAAAAAGATAGTAGAAAATGGACAAACCAAAGGCTAGAGGAAATGGAAAAGGCATTTTAAAAAGAAACCTGCCTGTAAAAAATGTGGACAGAAGTACTGTTATTTAGACACAGCCCACTGTCTGCTTCCCCTAAAAGCCAAATGGATTTGTAAAATAAAGTTATTATTCCTTTTTGTTTTACATTGGAATGGCTGTTTACTTTAGTAAAATTATTTTATGACATGAATATTATTGGAATTATAATAATTATTCTTTATTATAAATCCTGCCCACTCCGGTAGCATCTGTACAGCCAACACAGGCTGTAATTCTGTTTCACTGACATTTCCAAGGGAACAGAAGATAAATTCTAGATCTCCCACTTTTTAAAATCAACTGAGATAATATATTTAAAATGCTTCTGCTGGTTTTGAGTACCCAGTATTCTTACTTCTTTCTGAAAGATCCTGTAATGAATCTAGCCCTAACATCTATGAAAGATGAAAAATTCTGTACTTGTGAAGTGCCTGAAAGTGCATTCCTTGAGTACATAAAATTCCTACAGAAGTGAGAGTCCTGTGGCTTTCCAAGACCAGGCCCTAAGTTAGTCTCTGTCCTTTCAGAGTTCTCTTTTGGGATCTGTCCTTTCTAAATTTTCCCATCAGGTAAAAATCCAGTGAAATCAATGGAGCTACACTGATAACTTCAACTGAGAACATGGCCCTGTACCCCCCCTGACTTATTTTGTTTCAATTATTTTTCAGGATAGACTAAATCAATGCTGTGCAGTCAATATTCAGTTTCACATTTCTTTCCACTAGCAGAGATGACTCATTAACTCATCTTATTAAAAGTAGAAGAGTAGCCAAAGCGACTTACAAACAATGAAAGTGAGAGAGAAACCCCACTGCTTGTGAAAATTCCACCCCAGAGCTGGATATTAAATAGTTTGCTGAGACTGGCCAATTGGAAGATTGTTTTTAGTATTATGGTTGTTGGTTCTATATACTGAGAGGTCATTATCAGGAAGGCAAAGTCTATTTTCGGCAAATTCAAAGATGCAAAACCACTAATTACAGATCTATATTTAGAATGAATTGCATCTTATACTTCCAAGGTCAGGGGAACCCATACCACCAAAGTATCATGTCTGATATCCAGACCATATCACAGTGAATGTAATGTCATGTAATGTACTCCCAATGAATATATTAAGTTTCTCACTAATGCTGAACCCTTGCCATTTAGGACTTCATGTCAACAACATTGATAAAACTCAGATCCTATTGATACAAAAGTCCATTGTCTTAATATGTCAAGTAAAGAAATATCTTCCATCCATATCTGGAGGTATATGGCCTGTGATCTACATCTGACCAGGTTCGATTCAGAACAGATGGGAAGGGAACAGCTATGCACTCGCACAATGATTATATTTTCCACTACAACAACAACAAAGGATTAGAGCCAGATCTGCAGTACAGCCTCTTTTCTCTCTGAGTTTAGTAATCTTACAGGTCTCACCCATACTAACTCCCACCACCGATCTAATCTAGGTCACTTCAGCTACGCAAATAGCATAGCTGAAGTCGACATACTTACCATAGCATCTTGTGTGCAGTAAAGACAGCAGAGGCTGCTCTCCTGTCAACGTCAGCTAATTTTATTGTCTTGGTGGAATACCAGTGACAATAGGAGAGTGCTGGGAGATTGATTTATCACGTCTAACTGATAATTAGATCGACTGCTGCAGTGTAGATCACTGGCATAGAGGAGACAAGCCCTCGGAATCACTGTTCAAAGTGTAAGGAGAAAAGTTGAGAAAAGGATGAACACAATGACCCTCAACCTTAGAAAAAGTTCCCGTGGGTGACGGCTGAGGTGCAGTATCAGTTGAGAGGTATGGAGATATTCACATTGTTGTTGCCAGTGTAATATCTGTTCTGGAGATAAAATTAGGGTTTAATTCACTGGCACAAGTTGGACTTCCCTGGTTCGACACCCTCAGGACCTGACTGGTGCCAAACAGGAGCATTTGGTGGACCAAGGAAGGTCCCTGGCCACAGGCTCCCCATCCCACTGCTCCTCCCTAGTGGTGGATCTGCTTTCACTTCAGCTGACTCCCCTGCCTCCAGTCCCACCTGGTCCCCTCACCATTTGACCCCACTACTGCCAACCAGCTCTGGCTCTGGCAGCCTGGCCAGGGCTGGTGCCAGACACCAACTCCGTCTGGACTGCTGGACACTGGCCCTGGTCCCCCTGCAACTGACACTAGCCCTCTTGCCACAAGGCTCCCAGCCTGGGGCTCTCTAGTCTAAGAATATCCATGATCCTAGTGGACGCTAGTTTTGGGAGGTACAAATTGTATTGTCAGTGTTACTTTGCCCAGCCACTAAATTTCACAAAATAGCCAACTCAGTTCAATTGTGCTAGGTCACTTATGATATAGTACATTTGATTACCAATTATAAACTTTTCAAATCATCAGCATGAAGAGACAAAATAAAAAAAATTTGAACTTTTGAAATGGATCTCTATCTTTTGAAATACCAGCTATGATGTATGATGTCACTAAATATACTATATATTACAAAGAGTTTCCATTAAAGGTTTAGAAAACCCACTTGCCATAATCTCTTTGGCTGTGTCTACATTGGCAAGATTTTGCGCAAAAGCATTTGCTTTTGCGCAAAATCTTGCCACCTGTCTACAACTGGCCATGAGTACTTGCGCAAGAACACTGACATTCTAATGTAGGAAATCAGTGCTTCTTGCGCAAATACTCTGACACTCCCACTCAGGAGTTCTTGTGCAAGAACTGTTCTTGTGCAAGAGGCCAGGCAATGTTAATTTCTTGCGCAAGAAAGCCCAATGGCTAAAATGGCCATCTGAGCTTTCTTGCGCAAGAGAGCATCTACACTGGCACGGATGCTTTTGCGCAAAAGCACATCTCTTGAGCAAAGGCACATGCCAGTGTAGACGCTCTCTTGCGCAAATACTTTAACACAAAAGTATTTGAGCAAAATCATGCCAGTGTAGACGTAGCCTTTGCGGCTCATTTTCTATGTGTAGATGTGCATATATCAGATAAGAATAAATCACAGTAGGAAAGAATAACACCTGAAATATTCTCCATTCTTGAGTGAACATATAAGCAAAGAAACTGGTCAGGAAATTGCCCTATATTGTTTATGTGCATTGTCTAAAAGTTATTACCATTCATTGTGCTTCACCCTCTATAAGTATGCACACTTGAAGTTTAATTATGTATGCTCGGTTTTTATTATATATTTTGCATTTATTATTTATACTTAGTAGTGCCTAAAATGAGTTGGGCACTGTTCAAAGATAGAAGATGAGAGTGCCTCTGGGCCAATGTGCTTAGGGTTAAATCCATTAAAAGACTCAAGTGTTGGAATGCCTAATTTCTAGGCACCTTGCCAATTAATAGAATCCACAGCCCTTATGAACTCAGGCTCCCAATGCAATGTATGGGGAGACAGAGGTCCCCAAGAATGAGGGCTGCAAGCTGAATAAGAGCCAATCAATCTACCCAATAGCATATGGCAAGGAAAAGAGTGTGGCCTAAAATTTACACATTTAAGGGCACATCTACATTATAGAGAAGGTCAATGCTGCTGTAGTTGATCTTCCAGTGTTTGATTTAGCAGGTCTACTGGGGACATGCTAAATAGAATGCTGAAAGTGCCTCCATTGACACCGGTATTCCTCACTGTCATGAGGAATAAGGGAAGTCAATGGAAGCATTTTTCTTGTCAACCTCCTGCAGTGAGGATGGTGCCAGATAAGGTATTCACCCAACACATGGGAAATTGAACTTCATGTGAATTTGGAGTTATCAGGCAACCCCTCCTCCCCCCTCCCGCCCACAGAGGAATTGGCCAGACAATGGGCTACAGTCACTACTAAGGGAAGTGGCTGGACAGTGGATCACAGAGTGAGGACTGAAGAGGACTCCATGTGAGTGACTGTCTACTTCATGGATTCTGCTCACTGTATAACACATGTAAAAATAAATAGGGTGTTGAACGTGTCATGTTAGCATCAATTTTTCTTTAATTTTTTTATAATTAATATAAGCTAATTTCCCTCTTTTTTTTGGACCTGCCATTGCTCCCTTGATTTCTAGTACCACGCCTTGCCTAATATTCTTAAGTTTGCCCCCCCATGCACTTCTTTTTATTCTGTTGAGTTAGCTTGATTTTTTTGTTGCAGAAAAATGCTGATTGAATTAGCTCAGGGCTAGTGCAATATATTTCTACCCATACCAGTTACTCATATCAACACTTGGGGTATGTCTAGACTGCATCCCTCTGTCGGCAGAGGGATGCAGATTAGGCAGGTCGACATTGCAAATGAGGCAGGGATTTAAATATCCCGTGCCTAATTAGCATAAAAATGGCTTCCACTTTTTGCTGACTCAGCATTTTGTCAGCAAAAAGTGGCAGTCTAGAGGGGAATCTGTCAAGAAAGAAAGCCTTTTTTGACAGATCCCTTATGCCTCCTGCAAGGAGGTTTACAGGATCTGTCGAAAAAGGCTTTCTTTCTCGACAGATCCCCCTCTAGACTGCCACTTTTTGCCTACAAAGTGCTGAGTCAGCAAAACACGGCAGCCATTTTATGCAAATTAGGCACAGGATATTTAAATCCCTGCCTCATTTCCAATGTCGACCTGCCTAATTTGCATCCCTCTGCTGACAGAGGGATGCAGTCTAGACATACCCTTGGAGAGGTTCTACACTATCTTTTGCTCTGAAAGAAATCACTTCCAGAATGGTGACTAGATTAAGTTGATCTAGTCCAGCAGTTCTCAAACTTTTTGGGCTCCAGAGCCCTTTACATGCGTAAAAATTTATGCAGAGCCCCAGTGGTCCACTGATTGTATGTGTTGTACCTATCAATGTTTCCAGTTTGTCAACGTTGCAGAGCCCCTGGAGATGTCTCGCGGAGTCCTGGGTCTCCGCGGAGCAGTTTGAGAAACACTGATCTAGTCTATAACCTTTTTTTGTAACTATAATGGGAGTGGGGAAAGCACCATGCAAATGTTAGATATACTATTTCCTTGCCCGTGCTGTATCTCTGCTTACTTCTTGACTAGGACTTTAACAGGGTTCAAAAAAGAGCTAGATAGACTCATGGGGTATGTCTGCACTACGCCGCTAGTTCGAACTAGCGGGGTAATGTAGGCATACCGCACTTGCAAATGAAGCCCAGGATTTGAATTTCCCGGGCTTCATTTGCATAAGCGGGGCGCCACCATTTTTAAAACCCAGCTGGTTCGAACCCCGTGCAGCGCGGCTACATGGGGAACGAACTAGGTAGTTCGAACTAGGCTTCCTAGTTTGAACTACCGTTACTCCTCGTGGAATAAGGAGTAACGGTAGTTTGAACTAGGAAGCCTAGTTCGAACTACCTAGTTCGTGCCCCGTGTAGCCGCACTGCACGGGGTTCGAACCAGTGGGGTTTTAAAAATGGCGGCTCCCCGCTTATGCAAATGAAGCCCGGGAAATTCAAATCCCGGGCTTCATTTGCAAGTGCGGTATGCCTACATTACCCTCCTAGTTCGAACTAGGAGGGTAGTGTAAACATACCCATGGAGATTAGGTCCATCAATGACTATTAGCCAGGATGGGTAGGAATGGTGTCCCTAGCCTCTGTTTGTCTGGAAATGGATGACAGGAGAGGAATTATTTGATGATTACCTGTTGTGTTCCCTCCCTCTGGGTCATCTGGTAATGGCCACTGTCAGCAGACAGGATATTGGGCTAGATGAACCCTTGTAAGATGGCGTCCACTTTCTTTGTTCCCTCAACCCCTGAGTAGATTTGCCTAGCCCCAGACCACTTTCCCGTGGCCCCAGAGCCATCTTTTCCCTTACCTCAGGATCTCAGCGTACATACCCCTGACGCCAGCAAGGAGCTGCCTTCAACTCCCTGAGTCTCTGCTTGCAATATTGTTCTGTCCACAGTGCTTGCTACCTTCAGCTCACAAGACAGCCAGTCCATCTCCCTCCTCAAGCTTCAGGGAGTAACTGAAGCTGCTTTTCTGAAGCTCTCTTATGTAGGCCAGCCTATTCCTGATTGGCTGCCTTCTGCACAGCCTCTCTAGGGCTCCATTAACCCCTTATGGGCCAGTGGTCCACTAGGTACTTCAGTGGTAACCCTAACCCCAACCCCTGGCTTTGTATTATGAGAAAACAAATTCATCCCAGTTGCACTGGAGAATTCATTTTGTGAATTTACTGGCTCTTGTATGTCTTTACTTTGATATTCCTAGAATGAAATATTGTGGATTGGGTCAAATTCCTCTCTTAGTGGATTTAATTCTGATTAGAAAATGAAATCATACAAGACTCACCCCCTTCCTCTGTTTTGTTCACTTGCTTTACCTACCTGCTGTTGAGTTCTGCTTGCTGGAGTCTCCTCCCACAATTCTATCTTCAACTATTCAGTGGCATGAATTAATTCACAGGGATGTAGTATTTCTTGGTGAAGATTTTGGATGAGCCCTTCTCCTGACACTACCTGTACCATGTAAATAGGTAATTCACCTTTCAATTGCTTTAGTGCTGCATATACTAATGGCTCCCATCTACCTGCAATTTTCTGGTTTCCTCTAGGACTAAAGTCTCACACTATATCTTCCAGTTATATGGTATATATTATTACTTTGGCCTCCTGTCATCATTTGTTTGCCAATTGATTTTTCTCACTTTCCTTAGTAGCTAAATCATATGCTTAGCAAAATCTATGTCTCAGAGCCTTCCCAGGTTGCTGAAGTGTTACCTCATCTTTCCCTTTCTATTACATCCCAAGACACAGATCAATTGATATCAAGGGCTGCCTTCCCAATATTAGAAAGTGTGGGGACTTCAATGTTGTGTCATTCTTAGTAAAACCTATATGCACGTATGAGTTGTAGAATATATTTCCCCCAGTTGCTTTTATATTCTTCAAGAGCTCCTAACATAATACTTAAAATTGCACAATTTCCTTGAGGATGGTATGGAGCAGTGCACAGTTTTACCCCATGTGATTTTACACAGCTCAGCAATCAGATCCAATTTAAAGTTTGCACCTTGATCACTGTGCATTTTTCTAGACAAACAATGGAGGCTGAGAAAATTCTTCCACAATTCACTAGCCACAATTCTATGTATTTGGTTTTTTTTGTTTGTTTGGGGTTTTTTTGGATAGACCTGAGCATATTTGATAATCAATAATTACAAGAACACTCCTGATATCAGAGATCTGCAGTTCTGTAGTTAAGAAATAAATGAGGACTAGTTCAAGTGGGCAAAAGCTTTGATATTCACAAGTTTGGCAGCCTCTTGACATTTATTTTTCTCCTGAGACATATCTGACATTTATCTTGGCTGCTGGAGTCCCATGGGACCAATAAAATTGATCTCTAGCCAATTTCAATGTTCTCTTCATGCCCAGGCAACCCATACATTCCTCACCATATATCCCTTTTAAGGCTCGGTGTAGGAAAGCGTGATCAGTTACTTGCTGCTTCACATCAACTCCTCTCTTTTCTGTGTTCCTGTACAAAACTACAACCAACAGCTTTGGCCTTTCTCATAAATGGCCACTTGTTGTACCACTTTTCCTCCTCCTCCTGACTTGAACCCAGAAAATGAATCACATGTGTTATATACTTATCACATCATCTTCCTACGGAAGAGATGACTTTGTGTAAATCGCATTTTCTGTTGAAAAAATATTATGACTGAAATTTCCCTGCCAGAATTAATGAGCGCATCATAGAAAGAGAACCATGTTACTTATGAAGATTTATAGATTGTTCATCAAACTGTCTGGTGGGAAAGCTCCTGCCTGATTGTAAGTACTGAAGAGTTGCAAACATGCAGTTAGATGTTAGACACCTTATATTCTGGGTGCAACAGATGTACCGTTATATTTCCTTAACTAAACATGTAGATATGGACACGTCTCAGCTGAGAGCATAGTTACTAATAGCTGAGGTGTAAGGACTCCATCCTGTCACCCAGTCACATCTTCCTTGTCACAGTTCAGGGCAACCACACTTATATTTATCCTCTCTGGTCCAGCAAAGGCACCCACTCTAAGGCTCCAGCCTCCTCAATATCACCTCTGTCAGGCCAAGATCCATAACTCCTTCCTTTCTGACTGGGGTATTACCAGGGAGAACAGATCTCTGCCTATACCATGCTATTCCCCAACAGACTGCCTATGCAGGCCTGCTTATTTCTTCAGAGATGGTGGACAGTGTAATTGCCAACCACTATACATTTCCCCACATTTCTCTCTAAGGTCTTGTCTACACTTACCTGAATCATTGATCAACTTCAGCTATGCAAATAGTGTAGCTGAAGTGGACATACTCACTGCAGCATCTTTCATGAGGTAAAGTTGATGGGGACTGCTGTTCTATTGACACTGGCTACTCTTCTTACCTTGATGACATGCCAATGTTGACAGGAGCACTCTCAGAAATCAACTTATCGCATCTACTGCAGATGCAATAAATCGACAGACTGTGGATCAATCACTGCAGCATCGATTCACTGTGAAGTATAGCCAAGGACTAAGCAAGCATTTTTATTCCTAAGGTAAAAGCATTACAGGGAAAACATGTTAAAACAATGAAAGAACCTACATATATGGTAATGAGCTTAGCAGAGATCACCTTCCACTTCCAATGGGGACTGTGATGAGCGGTAGGTCCTTCAGACCCCACAAAGGGGCTTTTCCTACAGTCACTAGTTTATAACAGTTCTTATGAGGCTTCAGTGGATCATAAGACCTTCCAATCCTTTCTTGAGGACTGGGCCCCCAAATGTGTCCAAAGATCCTGTCTATTTGCTGGCTCTGAAATAAAGCCCTGAGTCAGTTTTAACTTAGGCTATTTAATCACAAATCCTTTATTTGTCTATTGGTCCATGAAGAATCCAATGTGAACTAGTAATTGTGATCCTATCTCCAGATGGTAGTAGCTCCCTGGTGGTATTGCCACTTGAGTGAGTACACCTAACCATGTCCATTATCCCTGGTACCTGGTAGGCTGTAGTTCTGCATGGATTTACAGAACATCCATCAATAGTAGATAAATATTTGTATTTTTAATTCAATTAATTCAAAAATACTTAATTGTCGAGGATATTGTCAGAGCTGTCACAAACCTCACTCAATTTCATTGGGACTACCCGTGATTAAGGATTCTCTGGTTGCCTAAGTGTAGCAAATTCAAGGCCCGAGCTGTCACTCTTTGTGTACTTATAAACAAAAGTGAGGATTATGTACACATTGGTTACTTAACACATTAATTCTTCAGAATCAGAACATCCATACATCGCAAGCAGCAATGCTGTGACTCACCAGGAAATGAGGACCAACGGACTGAAGCATGTCTTGCTGTACAGAGAATCAGAGCTGAAGTATAATAGTATTAAAGAGTTTACTGTAGACATCATTCTTTCTACTCTTTGAAGCTATGCAGAGAATTAGACCTTCCTCTGGATTATGAACTACTTGTTTAAAAAGAGCCACTGGACCTCACTTTAGTGAAGAGCCGCATACTGCAACTTTCATCCATTTTGGACTCATGACATTTGACATACCTTTGTTAGACAAAAAAGTCCTAAATATGATTCCCTGTATCATCTGTAGTTGTTGACCACTTTGGATGCAAGAATAAATACTGTCCATTTAGAAATGTTGACTGATTTAGTCACTGTGACGATTACTTAGTAGCCATGAAATCATTTGTAAAATGCAGATATAATAGCACAGATGATGAATTAAATCAGAGAACTTTTGTTGCATCTCAGAAAATAAAATGATTTTTTAAAATTTAAACATGCATTTTAGTTATGATGATATATTCAGCACATCTGTATAATAAAGTTTTGTGTTTTAAAGTTCTTATGGTAAAATAAGTAGGATTTTAAAATCCTGCATCATTATTCTTGCTAATGTAAAAATTTCCAAAAAACATAATACTGTTCTTACTGTTTTTCCCAAATTGCTCTCATAGGGCATGTCTACACTGTGCCCATGCCATCTGACTTGGGCTCAAAGAGCTTGTGGCAAGGGACTATTTAACTGTGATGTAGGTGTTCTGATAATCCAATGAGACTACTGTGAGGTTTTCATTTTACAATCATTATTTCAAATGCAATCAGAAACTATGATGAACATAGTCAGGCCTAGTAATCAAAGCCATCACAGTCAGGCACAGTGGTTGGAGCAATGGCAGTAAAGCCCAATGTTTGGAGCCAGGGAGTCAAAGCCAGAATCAGGAGCCTAGAGCAAGGCTGAAATGAGAGTAAAATTTGAGTAAGTCTAGGAACAGGGCTAGAACAAGAACAAGGCTGGAACACCTTAAATCTTGGGTTGTCTGTTACCACTGTTAGACAGGAAACAGTAAGTGGGGTTACATACCTGGCTTGGAAGTCACCATACCAGTCCCTTAATCGTGGATTAGCTGAAGCAGCTCCCATGGTCCCCAGGTAAGCACACTCCAGACAGCCAGGGGAAGACAGGAGCAGCACGCTGCCTGACCCTCCCTCCCCTGTGCTCTGGCCAACTGGGGGAAGGCTAGGTCTGATTTCCCCACTTACTTAGAGGACCATGGCGGGGTGCATTCATTTCCTTGAAGTCCACATTTTAAAAAAAAAGCGCGCACACCCCAGAAATCCCTGCATATAGGCCTAAAGTCAGAGATGGTATTCCTAAAAGCATACACTTATCCCCAACCATATATTGTTTGAACATTCTCAGACACGCTACAAAATATAAAAGCAGTTGTTGTGTTTATTCTTTGAAACAAA
Source organism: Pelodiscus sinensis (assembly GCF_052426305.1). Taxonomy (NCBI): domain Eukaryota; kingdom Metazoa; phylum Chordata; order Testudines; family Trionychidae; genus Pelodiscus; species Pelodiscus sinensis. The sequence continues at coordinate 21,836,043 of NC_143058.1, read as the reverse complement.
ATACTTCTGTTTTGATTTACAGCATTTAACCTGATTTGAACTAAATATAGTTGTTTATAGAAGTTTATGCCATTAAGGAGACAGATGAGATGCAGTCCAATTATTTAAAAGAACATATACAAAATAAACAAACTTGACAAAAAGAGATGAGAGATGGATATAGAAAATATTGACCAGTGGGAAGAAATATTACATATTCTATTTCGTATGTCACACAAATATTAACACACATCATGAAATTTAATAGCAAATTCCTCACATTACAGACCAAGCAGACCGTACATTATTAGATGCTGAATAAATTGTCCATGTACATGGAGTATGTGTGGCACATTGAAACTGTGCTTAGCAACCCTGAAATTTCAAATGAAACAAAGTTTATTTTAAAAAATCTTAAGAAAATTTTATTTTTTTCTTTATAAGTAACATTGAATAGATTTTACATTTTGTTTACCTAATGTGGAATTTCTGCTTATGGAATAATTTCAATGAGATTATAATTTTTATAACAAGACGGCAGTCTTAATGTTAAAAAGAAAGCACTCCTCATGTTACAACATTGTACTTCATTACTATGGAAACAACAGAACGTAATACATACACTTAACAGCATGTCTACACTAGGAAATTATTTCAAAATAATAACTCTGGAAAAAACTATTTTGAGATAGTGTGTCCACATTACAGTGAAGCATCAAAATTAGTCCGAGGCAGACTCCCTTAATGTGGACACACTACCTTGACCTAGAGCCACAGGAAGTATTGGGGCTATTTTGAAATAACTATTTTGAAATAAGTGTTATTCCTCGTGAAAAGCAGGAGTAAAGATTTCAAAATAACCAGCCCCTTATTTCAAAAAAATAACTGCCTACTGTAGACCAAGGCTGAGATAGCAGAAAACATTGGATGGACACAATTTCTGTTTTCTATTTAAGTCACATACCTTCAAAGAAAGCTACTGTTTGTGCTGCACAAAGTAGCTTTCAGAGGGAATGGCAGTTGCTGTGGCAGTTGGTACTGAGTGTCTGACCCTTTGTTCCCTTGATTGCCTTTGATCAGCTTTCCCCTGTGTGACTCACGAGGGGGTAGGCCTGACCTAGGTGAGCAGGCTTTAAAAGCTAGAGGCAGAGTGACCAGGGGAGCAAAGAAGACAGGGGGCTACAGATGGGAGTTTAAAAGAGAGTTTTACAGAGAGAGGCCTATGATTGTCAGGAAGACCCGTAACACCTGTGCCAGCACTGCTTCTGTCTCCTCCACCTGCGCATGTAGCCAGACATGCCACCTGAGCTTGGATGCCTCTACCCAGATCCTGGTGTGGTTTTGCAGGGACTGTGGTTTGCAAATCCCACTTACTGATATCCAGGCTGGGAGGACCATCCAATGTGAAAGGTGCCTCCTGGTGGAATCTCTCAGGCAGCAGGAGAGAGAGATGGAGGAGGAGGTGGCTAGGTTGAGGAGCATCTGAATCCACGAGCAATTCCTGGACAGTGTTCATGTGGAGACAGCTGACGTAGCTGTCCCAGTACACAGGACTGCTGACACACCACTGGTGGAGGAGGAGACGGCTCAGGGTGGACGTTGGCAGCTGGTTACTTCTGGCATCAGGCAGTGCTCCACCCCTGCTCTGAACCCTCCCAACATGGTAGTAGGAAACAGTTATGCTCTTCTTGATACAGGAGATAAGGAATCACCCCCTATAACAGAGGAGAAGCCTCATACCCCCAAGGCTAGGAAGTTTGCTGCCATCACTGTGAATAGGAAATGTAGGATACTGGTGGTTGGAGACTTTTTTCTGAGGGGGATGGAGGCACCCATCTGTCATCCTGACATGTCATCTTGGGAGGTATGCTGCCTGCTGGGGGCCCGTATCCTAGACATTACGGAAGTATTGGGGTATGTCTACACTACCTTCCTATTTCGAAATAGGAGGGTAATGTAGGCATACCGCAATTGCAAATGAAGCCCGAGATTTGAATTTCCCGAGCTTCATTTGCATAAGCGGGGAGCCGCCATTTTTAAATCCCCGCTCGTTCGAACCCCGTGCCGCGCGGCTACACGTGGCACGAACTAGGTAGTTCGAACTAGGCTTCCTAGTTCGAACTACCGTTACTCCTCATTCCACGAGGAGTAACGGTAGTTCGAACTAGGAAGCCAAGTTCGAACTATCTAGTTTGTGCCGCATGTAGCCGGCACGGGGTTCGAATGAGCGGGGATTTAAAAATGGCGGCACCCCGCTTATGCAATTGAAGCCCGGGAAATTCAAATCCCAGGCTTCATTTGCAATTGCAGTATGCCTACATTACCCCGCTAGTTCGAACTAGCGGGGTAGTGTAGACATACCCTTGTTGAGGTTTATCAGGCCCTCTGACTACTACCTCATGCTATTCATCCATGTGGGCACTAATGATACTGCAAGTTGTGACACTGAGAGGATCAAGAGTAACTACAGGGTTCTGGAAATATGGGTGAAGGAGTTTAGAGCGCAAGTAGTATTCTCTTCGATCCTTTCTGTCAAAGGTAGGGGGCCAGGCAGAGACCGGTGCATCCTGGAGATGAATGCCTGACTGCGAAGCTGGTGTCGCCAGGAGGGCTTTGGCTTCCTTAACCACGGGATGCTATTCCAGGAAGGACTGCTAAGCAGGGATGGCATTCACCTTACACGGAAGGGGAAGACCATATTTGGATACAGACTGGCTAACCTAGTGAGGAGGGCTTTAAACTAGGTTCAACTGGGACAGGTGGCCAAAGCCCACGGGTAAATGAAGAACATGGAGACCTGGGAGATGGGTCAGAAATGGGAGGGAATGTGGGCTATAATAGCAGAGAGAAAGGAGGAACAAGGCAGAACTGGGAGGCAAGATCAAATCAGTATTTTAGATGTCTACATACAAATGCAAGGAGTATACATAATAAGCAGGAAGAACTGGAAGTGTTAATAAATAAATACAACTATGATATTGTTGGCATCACAGAGACTTGATGGGATAATACACATGATTGGAATATTGGTATAGAAGGGTACAGCTTCATGTCAAACCAATCTGATAGCTTTCTTTAATAGGATAACGAGTCTTGTGGATAAGGGAGAAATGGTGGATGTGGTAAATCCTAGACTTTAGTAAAGCATTTGATACAGTCTCACATGATATTCTTATCAATAAACTAGGCAAATACAACTTAGATAGGGCTACTATAAGTTAGACGCATAACTGGCTGGATAACTGTTCCCAGAGTAGTTATTAATGGTTCACCTTCCTGCTGGAAAGGTATAACAAGTGGGGTTCCACAGAGGTCTATTTTGGGACCGGTTCTGTTCAATATCTTCATCAATGATTTAGATATTGGCATAGAGAGTACACTTATTAAGTTTGCAGATGATATCAAGCTGGGAGGGGTTGAAACTGCTTTGGAGGATAGGATCATAATTCAAAATGATCTGGACAAATTGGAGAAATGATCTGAGGTAAACAGGATTAAGTTTAATACAGTTTCACACATGCAGAATGGGAAGCGACTGTCTAGGAAAGAGTACGGCAAAAAGGGATCTATGGGTTATAGTGGACCACAAGCTAAATATGAGTCAACAGTGTGACGCTGTTGCAAAAAAAGCAAACATGATTCTAGGATGCATTAACAGGTGTGTTGTGAGCAAGACACGAGAAGTCATTCTTCTGCTCTACTCTGAACTGATTAGGCCTCAGTTGGAGTATTGTGTCCAGTTCTGGGCAACACATTTCAAGAACGATGTGGAGAAATTGGAGAAGGTCCGGAAAAGAGCAACAAGAATGATTAAAGGTCTAGAGAATACAACCTAAGAAGGAAGACTGAAATAATTGGGCTTGTTTAGTTTGGAAAAGAGAAGATTGGGAGGGGACATGATAGTGGTTTTCAGGTATCTAAAAGGGTGTCACAAGGAGGAGGGAGAAAACTTGTTCTTCTTGGCCTTTGAGGCTAGAACAAGAAGCAATGGGTTTAAACTGCAGCAAGGGAGGTTTAGGTTGGACATTATGAAAAATTTCCTAACTGTCAGGGTGGTTAAACACTGGAATAGATTGCATAGGGAAGTTGTGGAATCTCCATCTAGTAGATATTTATGAGTAGGTTAGATAAATGTCTATCAGGAATGGTCTAGACAGTACTAGATCCTGCTATGAGGGAGGGTACTTGACTTGATGATCTCTCGGGTCCCTTCTGGTCCTAGTATTCTATGATTCTATGAAATGAGCATTGGACAAATGAAAGCTAATGATCATCATAGTTAAAAAAATAATTTCTTCTCTAATATTATAACAGTTTTGCATATTTGTCATAGAAATGGTTTTATAGTGCTGGTGTCAAACATGACTTCAGTAAACCTGTGTTTCACATTTTCCCCTTAAGTCAGTGTGTTGGGTTCACAACGCAAATTTTTCCAGAGCCATCTCCTCCTGCTGAAAGTTAAAAGTCACAGAACCTGACAATAACTGGATAGGCTGCTCCCACCTGCATGTAGAGCAGCTGAAGCATATGCAGGTGGAGTGTGGGCTACAGTCTCTGCTTGTGTGTGTGACACATATATTTTGTATATAGCTCAAGGAGTTCCTCATAGTAATGTTGGGACTGAAAATATATTGCGCTCTTCTCCAGAGAGAGGATTTTTTTTTTTTACAAGAAAGGCAGATTTAAGTACAAAGTCAATCTGATGTCTTTTCTTGCAAAGTTTAGTACTTCAAAAATTAACTTCTAAGAAACTGCAGAGGAATAGATAAAACATATCTTGGAAAACATGAGCAGCCCTTATCTTTCCATCAGCATCTCCCTCTTGTTGCTTACTTCCTTTGATTTTCTTTGATTCATCTTTTTATGGGTCCTGTCCATTAAGTAAGAATTTTCTACTTTTGAATTGTTTGACCATGATTTAGGGGATACAGTGTTACTTAACTTTATAATCTGAGACACATAACCTGTTTACATATACTTTTGAGCAACATCTCCAGCGATAGAGATAAAATTTTAAAAAGTATCCAAAGCAGAATGGCAGTGATATTCAGCTAAACAATTAAGAAGTTAATGTGAAAGTTCACATAGTGTTGTGGATCCTGAAGCATGCTTACCAGGCACACTATTTGCTATATGTGGGCTTTTGTTTTGTTTTAGTAATATAAAATGAACACAATAAGACATTTCTGAAAATGCTCACTTTGCATTAGAAAATGTCATGCTTTTATAACTTTTTCCATTGAAGAAAAATATGTAAAAAAGATATAAAGTAAGAAAAGTATTTAAAGACAGACTCCATTCCTCCAGGGAGAGAAGTTTATGCTGCAGATCAGATAAATGTTAGGTTTAATTATACATATAATAATATACCTTTATATAGTGCCTGAAAATAGTGCTGATAAGTAATTTTTGCAGTACTGTCCATATTAAATGCAAGCTTTGTTTAATGCTGGCATAGTATTCCCAATAAGAGATTATAGATTGTACATTGTTTATTTATTCAGTTTTATGCATCTAGTATAGTAATTAATCTACTACAGCAATATAACTATACAATGAAAATCATGTCAACCATTATTGAGCTAATAATGTCTGTCAAACAGAGCATAAAGTAATGGGAAAGCCTGAGGCTCAGAACCAAACATTGAGTGTTATTATATGCATATCCCATGTGCAACACACAATAGCAATTGCTCCTTACTGGAAATATATCACAGTATTTTATACACTTTAATTCAGCAAGGGTTTCCAATGATTTAAAAGGTGATTATCAACCAGTGATCATTAGCTGTATAAAGATACAACTATTTAAAATTCTCTTCATTTAAATATCAAAAAGTCACCTAATAAGGTTGGCTGAACCAAACAAGGCAAATGAACTTATCTTCTTTATCTTGAAACAATGCTTCTAATTTCCAAAACGTTTGAAGGGTTGTCAGATTTACTGAGTGTAGCAGTTACTTACCTCAGACAAAGCTTTTTCATCAAAGGGAAATGACCTTTTAACTCCTGGGTAACAAAGCAACTGATTTTCCATTTTAATTTTGTTATTGAAGGTAATATGTGCAGACATACTTATTAAACTGGGAGCTGAAACCAAAAATTAAGAAATTATTTGCTGTATTTTGGATGTTGAGGTATTTTTTTGTTTTCATTTTTGCTGGGAGTGACAAGTAAATGAAATTGCTGAAAAAAGTTTACATTCTTTTCTAACAGATTGTACTGTGACATTATGATGATATTAACAAAGCCATATGCTGTTTACTTTACACTCTGAATATAACAATTAATTCCATGAGGATTTTGCTGTGAATAAGGAAAGTCTGACCAAATAGCTCTCTGTAGCTGCCTTGTTAAGAAAAAGAAAAAGGAAGATCTTCCTTTATTATTTTCTTCAGGAATGGAGAAGCAAGTAGTGATTACGGATGCACTCATTATTCTTGTGCTTTACATAGTCCCCTGTGATTGAGAAACATGAAAAAGTTACCCACAATGTTTATAGTTGCTTCGTAGTAGTTTCTGAAATAAAGCGCCGGATGAAACAATAACAACTCAATGACTGACACTATCCAGAGCTTGTCAAACTTTTCTCAGATAAGACCCTGTAAGTCAATTAATCAAAAAGAATGAGAGGAACTTTTCTTAAAAATACCTCTTTAATAATTTATCCTTAAAATATTTAGTTATTTGAGCACTGACATCAAGATGACTTTTTTCCTCTCTCTAGGAGCTTTTTCATACATTAGGAGGGTTGCAGAAGTTTGGAAAATATTACATGAGCTACAAGCAAAGTTACAAACATGAACCAACATTCATGAAATCCATAAAAGTTAAGTTGCAGCTAGTAAATTGTACAGTGCCAAATGTATATTACATTATAGATTGTTTTAGTGTGCATGGGGGGCTGAGAGGAAGGGGAAAAAAGTATGGGGCAAATGAGGAGGAATGGGTACCAAAGAATAGGAAGTTCAGCAAGGACAAGAAATTTGATTCACAGAAGAGTGGAACCCTGCACTAAAGAAACTATATATGGAGCAAATGAGACCAAATCTAACATGAAAAACTGCTGGTTTTCTCTGTTAATCCCACAGATTCTGGATTTTCTCCCATTGAAACAGCAAAAACCAAACATAACAGCATGTAACCAGCATTGTATACATTTACAACTATGTTGTGACTTTTTTTCCCCTACTGTTATCTTAGAAAGTATGAGGACATATAGCCAGCTACACACTTCATGTTTTTTTGGGGAAAACCAACCAATTTATAACTTGGAGCTGAGATGAAAATTTCCCCATACCCATGTCAGTGCATTAGAGTCCATTATGAAGATTTTACATCGTCCCCTTAAGCATCTGACTCTAGCCTTTGCTGGAATTAGGCTATTGGGCAAAGCAGAACACTGATCTGATCTGGGTTGCAGTTCCTACTCCCTTGTGTACTTTTCTTTTGAGCAATTTAATTTCTTTGGAACTCACTGTAAAAACAAAACAAAACAAAAATGCCTCAGCATCTAAAATATAGCAAATATTTTCTTAATTGTGGGTTTCAATTCCCAGTTTAACAAGTATGTCTGTACATATTAGCATAATATAGTGTGTGCACATATAACTATAATAAAGTTTTACAGATCAAATTTTGCTTTCTTTTTAAGCTGGTATAAACATAGGCGCTGGAACTAGAGAGACGAGGCACCCCATGGCTTGAAGTAGTTTCTATTATATACAGGATTTATAGATCAATTCAGTGGTTCTCAACACCCCCACTGTACAAATTGTTCCAGCTTCCTTGGGTGTAAATGTAGCATAATGCTACTGATTTCGATGGAATTAGTCCAAATGATATTGTTATAGTGGAGAGTGTAATTTGACCTTTTATAATTGTTATAGGCACAGCACATAGTGATGCCTATTGTTAAGATTGCAGAATGATTTCCATTTGCTGATAACTTTTTTGATATTTTCCTTTCTGAAATTTGGCATGGTTGTTCTCAGTACAGAAGGGTTATTTAAGTAAGCCAAAGCAGTGCAGCTGTTTTTAAGAATGAACAGAATGAAAAAATTGCTTTTTCATTATAAATTTTGTGACATTTGTAAACAGATTTAACATGTCAGTGGGAGATGGTAGAATTTTGAAATTTGGCAGACATACAGTCCTTGACTCACAGATGTGCCCTTTGAAGATCCCATGAAAATTTATTGTGACCTGTCAGAAATATAGACGTTTATAAAATGTTTGTGTTGCAAGAACATTGTATTTTGCAACGTGATCTCTAAATGGTCTTCCAATATTGTCTTAGTTTTGCATAGGTGCAAACAGTTTGAAGTTCTTAGGCAGCTATTTCTAACTAAGATTATAGCCCTGTGGTGTAACAAATGGAGCAGTACTGCCTTGTGGACCTTTCCTGTTCTCCTGTACAGTTGTAGGTTTGCCCAAGGGAAAGAAGTCTCAGTCTGTGTTGTCCGCTGAGGTACTGTGTTGTGTGCAGAAAGAGAATGGCTGAAGGGATTGATAAAACTCATAATTTTGGTGCTGGTTTCCTGCATCGTATGGAGCCAAAATAGAGGGGCATGGTCAGTAACTAAGGTGAAATGACAGCTCAGAAGGTAGTATTGGAGTGAGTCCATGATCCACTTCACAACTGTCTCTTGTATGACTACAGAATAGGATCCCTCTCTTGAGAATAATTTTCAGCTAAAATAGAGTAGGAAATGTTAATCGCCTTCCATCACCTGAAACAAGGTGGCCCCTAAGACCATATTGGAGACATTGATTTGTAGCAGGAATTCCCTGGTTACGTAAAAAATGTACACTATTGGTTCTCAATAGAGGTGGGGCTTAAAGGTTGGACAGGCATCATGATAAGCACTGATTCTACTAGATCTTTTTAGAACTACAGTAAACTTCCAATAATCTGGCACCTTTAGGACCCATGGGTGCCAGATTATCGGATATGCTGGAGTACCGAAAGGGGTGCTATGAAGGGTCTGGGGTGGGGTGGGGGTCGGCAGGGAACTGCGCAGCATGGGAGAGGGCAGCACTGTGGGACCAACCCGGCAGCCACCCCAGATGCTCTGCCTCCGGCTTCCCCAAGTCAGCCGCTGGTCAGTTTCAGCAGCAGCTGACTTGGGGAAGCCGGGGGCAGAGCAGCTCCAATTGTCCAGCTGGCCAGAGCACTTCCGGGTTCCAGTTGGTGCCGGACTATCAGGGGTGCCAGACCACTGGATGCCGGACAGTTGGAGTTTTACTGTACTGTTTTTAAGGAGATCCCAAATTGGGGTCACAATAGTCAAGAAGACAGGAATAAATTGTTGTTAGTATCTTTCTCTGCTGGTAAACTTCTAGGCGGTGTTTCAAGGTCCCCAATCCCTCATGCTCACTAGCCTGCTGTGTTTGGACTTCTGCTTTTTATTCTTTCTGAGCCTGCGCAGAATATAGGCACTGATCTGGCCTTGAGCCTCCAGGCACACTTTCAGTGTCCAGGATCTCCTTTTGAGAAATGGAGATCCTGACATTTTAAGTGTTGGTCCTGTGACTAATGCCAACTTCCCCAGCCTCCTATCCGATGGTTCTTCTCTGTGGGCACTCTAGTTTGCAGTACATCTCTTCAGGCCAAGTGATAGTGAAGCAAACAGACTCAGACTTTGCAAAGGGTCCCAAAAACAATCCCTCTAGTGGAAAAAGCACAGGCCATATAGAGGGTATGTCTACACTACAAAGTTAGTTCGAACTAACGGACGTTAGTTCGAACTAACTTTAATAGGTGCTACACTAGCGCTCCGCTAGTTCGAATTTGAATCGAACTAGCGGAGCGCTTAGTTCGAACTAGGAAAACCTCATTTTACGAGGACTAACGCCTAGTTCGAACTAGCTAGTTCGAACTAAGGGCTGTGTAGCCCTTTAGTTCGAACTAGTGGGAGGCTAGCCCTCCCCAGGTTTCCCTGGTGGCCACTCTGGCCAACACCAGGGAAACTCTATGCCCCCCTCCCGGCCCCGGACCCCTTAAAGGGGCACGGGCTGGCTACGGTGCCCGTGCCAGGTGCAAGCCTGCCAGCACCCAGCTAGCAGACCCTGCACCTGGCACGGCACAGAGCCACCCACCCGATGCCCCCCAGCCCACCCCCTCTTCCCGGGACCAGGCTGGCGGCTCCCGGGAGCTTGCCCTGGACTGCAAGAGGCGGGCACCTTCCTGGGCTAGTGCGGACATCGTGGACCTCGTCCACGATCTCCGCACTAGGCACAGGAAAGTGGCCGTCTAGGGCAGGAGAGCTGCCAGCCTGGCCACCCAGGACCAGGTGTGCATGAAAATCAAGGGGGTCCACTGAGACCCCCGACACTGAGCCCTGAGCTTACAATGGCCGTCCTGGGTCAGACCAAAGGTCCATCTAGCCCAGTAGCCTGTCTGCCAACAGCGGCCAACCCTAGGGACCCTGGAGGGGATGGACCGAAGACAGTGACCAAGCCATTTGTCTCGTGCCATCCCTCTCCAGCCTTCCACAAACTTTGGGCAGGGACACCACTCCTACCCTCTGGCTAATAGGACTCCATGGACCCAACCTCCATCACTTGATCTCACTTCCCTTTAAACTCTGTTCTAGTTGTAGCCTTCACAGCCTCCTGCAGCAAGGAGTTCCACAGGTTAACTATTTGCTTTGTCAACAACAACTTTCTCTTACTAGTTTCAAGCCTGCTACCCATTCCTTTCCTTTGGTGTCCTCTAGTCCTTCTTTATGGGAACTCAGGAAGAACTTTTCTGAATGCACCCTCTCCACCCAACCCCTGCTTTTAGAGACCTCTATCCTGTCCCCCCTCCGTCTCCTCTTTTCTAAGCTGAACAGTCCCAGTCTCTGTAGCCTTTCTTCATCTGGGACCTGTTCCCAACCCCTGATCATGTTAGTTGCCCTCCCCTCTCCCAGCCTTTCTCTTCCCCTCTCCCACCTCCTTTTCCCAGTCTCCCCCAGTTTTGTTCAATAAAGACAGAGTCAATGTTGGAAGAAACGTTATCTTTATTTTGTACATTAATAAGAAGGGGGGCTAGGGAAGGGTAAGTGGAAGGAGGTGAGGGAGGAATGGGGTACGAGCCCCCGATGGGGAGGACTGGGCTGGCTCTGCAGGCTTCTGGGGGTGGAAGCTCTCCTGCAGCCCCCCAATTGCCCCCTCTCCCCAGATGGCAGCCTGCGGCAAGTGCAGCCGGGCTGATGGCCGAGTGGTGTGATGTGCCCAGTGTGGGCACTCAGGGCACTCCAAGCCAGAACTTCTTTGCAAGTGGGGCACCCCTTAGAACTGTGTGTCCGGGGTGGGGGTCGGGACCCTTTAAGCGCAGCCCTCGGCTAGCCTGAGACAGCATCTCCATGCTCTAAGTCCTCCTTTTATGCCCTGCCGGCACTGCTTCCGGCCATCCTTAAGCCCTGTTCAGAGTCCACTCAATGTGGACTTACTAGTTCGAACTAGCAAAACGCTAGTTCGAACTAGTTTTTAGTTCTAGATGCGTTAGTTCGAACTAGCTTAGTTCGAATTAACTAATTCGAACTAAGTTAGTTCGAACTAGCGCTGTAGTGTAGACGTACCCAGAGATCTGGAAAAAAGCTATAAAATACACTGCTATGTTATTCCCTGTTTTACTTTCTTCACCACTCAGGAGTGTCCTTCAAGAATTAAGTCTAGGTCTATTCTGGGGGTTCCATGTCCCCCACTGGGACACCACTCCTCTTAACCAGCTACTCTTCCAAATTATGGAGTCTGTGTTCTCTCTCTCTCTCTCTGCTGCCTTTGACCTTGGCTGGTCCCACCATTATAGTCATGCCCCCTCCCTCTCAAAGCGTGTGCCTGTTACCCCAAAAAATTCCCACTGGAGAACACCTAGAGTTTCACTATTATGGGTTTATTGACTGAGGAATTAACACTCCACTATAGGCACAACGAGGTTAAACTAAAGAGGATAGGGCTGTCACTAAAGGTTTAAACTAAAGGAGAACCGGCTATCTCTCACACACACAAACATATACTACACTCACCTTCATTCACTCATTCACACACATTCATTCCTGCCCTGAGGCACTCTCACACTTACACAGGCATATGGGTTGCAGAAGGAGCCAAGGCATATTGGTTCTGGAGGGTCAGTCTGCTGATCATGGCTGGGGAGCTGATCAAGAAAGAAACTGGCTGCTTCTTCTCAGAAAGTAAGAGAGTTTCTGCCATATGCTCTCTCCCTTTATTGCCTCTGTACAACCCTTGTGACTCATCCACAGTGGTCACCAGGGAGCATGCCCAGAGCAGCAGTCTCCTTAACTGGTCTGATGACTAATCACATGGCTCCATGTGCTCAGCCTTGCAGTTTCTTATCCCAGACACACAATAGTCTCCACTCATACACACATTCATATCTCAGGGGAGAATGAAGTTTAGAGCAAGTTACATGCAAGGTGGCTGAGAGTTACAAGAATACAACTTTGCATGGCTCAACAATCACCAAGCTTACGTTTCTGAACTTATAAAGCAAAGTTGCTGAGAGTTACAAAGTTGCAAGGTTTAACAAAGATTACAAGGAGTTGCAGAGTTTAAAAGGCAATGCTGTTGAAACCATTACAAAGCTTCAGAGAATTATTTACAAAGCTTCAGAGAATTATTTACAAATCATCAGTAATTAAGTGACTTGGAAGACAACTGTCCATCCCCCTGACAACAATGCATTGTATTTCCAGGAAATCCGTGTGTAAAATCACGTAATAGCTCAGGTGGAGACTTTTATGCAACAGCCGTTAGTTCGAATTAACTTTAATGGGGACTACACATACAAACCGCTAGTTCGAATTTAAATCGAACTAGCAGAGCGCTTAATTCAAACAAGGTAAACCTCATTCTATGAGGAGTAACGCCTAGTTCAAATTAAGTAGTTCGAATTAAGGGCTGTGTAGCCACTTAATTCGAACTAGTTGGAGCCTAGCCCTTCCCAGGTTGTCCTGGGCCAAACCAGGGAAACTCTTCTGCTCCCGTCCCGGCCCCGGGGCCTTTAAAGGGCCATGGTCTGGCTACAGTGCTTGTGCCAATTGCAAGCCTGCCAACACCCAGCCAGCAGACCCTGCACCTGGCACGGCATGAGCCAGCCACCCGCTGCCACCCAGCCCTCCGCCTCTTCCCAGGACCAGGCTGGTGGCTCCCAGGAGCCTTCCTGGGGCTGCAAGAAGCGGGAACCCGCCTGGTCTAGTGCAGATATTGTGGACCTCATCAAGGTTTGGGGGGAGGCCTCCAACATCCATGACTTCCGCGCTAGGCACAGGAATAGCTGCCAGCCTAGCTACCAAAGGCCACATGTAAACCCAAGAGCAGGTTTGCATGAAAATCAAGTTGTCCAGTGAGACCCCCGACCCTGAGCTTAGAACATAAGAACATAAGAATGGCAGTACTGGGTCAGACCAAAGGTCCATCTAGCCCATTAGCCTGTTTGTCAACAGCGGCCAGCACCAGGTACCCCAGAGGGGATGTACTGAAGACAATGACCAAGCGATTTGTCTCATGCCATCCATCTCCAGACTTCCACAAACAGAGCCCAGGGACACCATTTCTACCCCCTGGCTAATAGCACTCCATGGACCCAACCTCCATGAATTTATCTAACTTCTCTTTAAATTCTGTTATAGTTCTAGCCTTCACAGCCTCCTGTGGCAAGGAGTTCCACAGGTTGGCTATTTGCTTTGTGAAGAAGAACTTTCTTTTATTAGTTTTAAATCTGCTGCTCATTAATTTCATTTGGTGTCCTCTAGTCCTTCTATTATGGGAACTAATGAAGAACTTTTCTTTATTCACCCTTTCCACACTGCTCATGATTTTATATACCTCTATCATATCCCCCCTCAGTATCTTCTTTTCTAAGCTGAAAAGTCCCAGTCTCTTTAGCCTCTCTTCATATGGGACCTGTTCCAAACACCTAATCATTGTAGTTGCCCTTTTCTGAACCCTTTCCAAGGCCAAAATATCTTTTTTGAGGTGAGACCACATCTGTACACAGTACTGAAGATATGGCATACCATAGTTTTAAACTTCCCCTCCTCTTTCTTCCTCTGGCTTCCCCCTTCCAGCTCCCTCCTCCCAGGTTTCCCCCTCCCCTCTCCCACCCTCTCTCTTCTCCTCTCCCACCTCCTTTCCCCAGTCTCCCCAGAGGTTAATCCTCTCCACCCCCAGTTTTGTTAAATAAAGAGAGTTTCTATTTTTGACCACACATCCTTTATTTTTTACATCAGGAAGGGGGGCTAGGGAGGGGTATGTGGAAGGAGGTGAGGGAGGAATGAGGCACGAGCCCCAGATGGGGAGGACTGGGGTGTCTCTGCAGGCTCCTCAGGGTGGAAGCTCTCCTGCAGGGCCTCCTAGATCCTGACAGCCCCCCGATTGTCGTCCCCCCCGGATGGCAGCCTGCGGCAAGCGCAGCCGGGCTGATGGCCAAGTGCTGTGATGTGCCGAGTGTGAGCACTCAAGGCACTCCAAGACAGTACTGCTTTGCTGTCCCTCATCTAGTTAGACAAGCAAGCGGGGAACCCTGAGAACTGTCTGTCCGAGGTGGGGGTCAGGTCCTTTTAAGCACAGCCCTCGGCTAGCCTGAGGCAGCAGCTCCACACTCTAAGTCCTAATCTGATGCCCTTCCGGCACTGGTTCTGTCAAGCCTTAACTTTGGTTCATGGTCCACTCAATGTGGACATGCTATTTCGAATTAGCAAAACGCTAATTCGAATTAGTTTTTAGGTCTAGATGCAGTAATTCGAATTAGCTTATTTCAAATTAACTAATTCAAATTAAGTTAGTTCGAATTAGTGCTGTAGTGTGGACAAACCCTGACTTCCAGCCCACTGACCCTAAGGCAGCAGCAACAGATGGTGTTTGTTCTATTCCCCATATGGCAACAGCTTCCCTGGGCCACTTTCTTGCTAGTATCTTTCCTCTGATACCTGAGCATCTTATTCTGCTCCACCGCACTCTGCCTAACCAACAGGTCCCATCTCTCACCCAGCTTCCTCTCACTCTAAGAACTTTGGCTCCTTCCTTCCTCCTTGTGCACCCCAAAGCCATCAGAAGAGAAGAATTTTTAAGCCAATCTCAACTGATTCTTGACTGGCCCTAGTGCTCTGATTAGCATGACTCTCTGGGCTCTGGAAGGCTCATGATTAGTGCCAGGTGTTCTAACTGGCCTGATAGTCCAGACTGCTTCTGGAAAGTTCCTGCTGGTTCTAGGCCATTCCCCGCCTGTTTACCCATGGAACAGAGACCTCCTTAATCTAGAGCTAACATATATCCCTTCAAGTACTCTTCTACAGCCCTCTGACCTGACCCTACCACACCATTTTTTGAAAATTTTTTGCATGGTAAGCTCTTGGAAGACTTTTTTAATGACTATATACTCGGGGGGAGGGGTTCTGACACATATTACTTTGATTATTCAGACATGTATTATGTTGATTGCTATATTCATAGCCCATGGCGTCCATTGGGATCCATGAAGGCATACACTTAACATTGCAGGAAAAATTGATTGTCTCATATAATAATATACTTTTTTCCTTCTGCTTTTTTTATATTAATTGATTGCTTGATTGATTGATGAGTTTTTTACTTCCTTATTTTGTTCATATAGAAACTTCCATGAATTGGATAACAATTTATCTGTATGCTTGAATGGTATGGTGAATCTCCCATGGTGATGGAAACATTTTACAACTCAGCTGTTTCTTAACAAGTTGGGGTGTTGACAGTTTCAGAAATGATCTCTCACATACAGTCTTGTTAACATCTCATCAATTTAATGACTTCTGCTCCTCTTCTCATGAACTGCAAGATAACATAAGTTTACATCTTATTACGTGCTACAAATGTTTATATTAGAGAGGAACAGGATAATCATAAGGTTATGATGTATTTTCTTCATTTTTGAAATGGCTGAAAACTGCAAATTTTTACCTTGTATATTCAGTGTTTCCAGAAATCAAATATCTGCCAAAAATATCAGGAAAATCATATGAATGTGACAGGAAGGGCAAATAATTCTCTAAAATTAATGTGACTATAAGCATCTTTAGTTGTTAACTGGAAAAGAAAGCTGGAATCTGAAATAGACTTCTGTTTGGAAGGGCAATATGCAGATTCCTGCTTGGGTCTTGTCTACACTATGTGGCAGATTAATGCTGTAGTGATCAATTCACCGGCCGTAACTTTATCACATCTGCTTAGCCACAATAAATCAATCTCTTAGCATGCTCCTGTCGATGCCTATACTCCACCAAAGTGAGAACTGTAGCTGGTGTTAATGGGAGAGCAGTCCCTGACAACTTTACTGCACACAAGACTCCTCAGTATGTCGACTTCAGATACGTTACTTGCATATCTGAAATAGATCCACGGTGCCAGTTAGTGTAGACAAAGCCTTATCCTACTCAGTTTAAGATCACGATTTGTTGGCCTTTGACCAATCAGAAAGATAATTCACAATATTCAGGAAAAAGGTTGAACATATTATGAATGTAACTCACTAACCTATATCCTGTGTATGCCATCCACTTTTAGTGTCCAATCTCCTCTCATGGAAATTTGCCTCCTTGGTCATCCAGAGTACTATAGAAAGAACGAAGAGATTGAAGCCATAATCATGTTCTTGCTTAATAACATAATTAAACATTAATTCATTAGTTTAATTAATAACAACTTAAAAGTGCCTGGGGAATTAAAATACTTCATTAGTATCAGACAGTCAGGGGTGAGATAAATCTCTCATCCCTTATTTTGGCCATGTGACCAGGTAGGCTTATATGTATTGACTTTTCAAATATTATTTCAGAAATACCTCATATTTGTGATATTTTGAACATCATTCTTTTCCCTTTCTTCCTCCAGTTACTTGTTCTTTAGTCAACTATAAGTGCTCTGTAAAAATTAGTCGACTGTGGGACATCCTCCCTCCAATGACATAACACAGATAATTTGATTAATCAGGACTGAAGTATCATCAGTTCTGCTATCTTCTTAAAGGGTTTGAAAAAAGGATCTTTTGTACTGTTGCTGCTTTGTATTTGAAGATTAGTCTGGACAACAAAGACACAGACAGGAAGAAGCCCAATTAATAATTTATTTTCATTTTGTGAGAGGAAAAAGAAAATGTGAACAAGGCTGTTTATTTCCCAGCCCAACGTATTTATGACTCATCTTTCTTGTTTACTGTGTTGATATGTGGAGATTTCATTTTATAAAGGCATAATAAGTAGCAATAAACGTAAAGGTAAAAGAAAGCTTCTTGCTGGTTGTGTCTTTTCTTTTCCCTTACGTTGCTCTCTTATAAATTATGTTCCCACCAATTTATACAAAGATCTATCTGCTTTGACTCAAATTTTCAAAACAAAATAATAATAATACCTAGCTTTTCATCAGTAGATCTCAAAGTACTTTACAAAGAAGGTCACTATCGTTATTTCCATTTTACAAATGGGGAAAATAACTCAAGGGATTTAGGCACTCAAATCCTGTTGCGTTCCAATGGAGTTTGGGCTCTTACGGCTCCTTTGAGAGTCCCTGACTTCATCATTGCATAAATAGGGAACCTCTAATTTTAAAAAATATTTTTCCAGTCCTGACCATATTAGGCATCTGAGAACTTTCCCCATATAATTAACCAGCCTGAAAATTCTTTGCCCAGACTTCTTATTTTAACTGATTCCAGTTCAAATCTTTGATGTGCAACACACAATCCTTTTCATGATGAAGGCTGTGGTAGTTTGTGTTACTCCAAGATATGAATAAAGGATTAAGATGAAACAGGATGCATTTTATGGACTCACTAATGTTTTCCTTATTTACACTGCAAGATGAGAGGTCAGCAATTTTGGCCTTTGGCCTCTTATATAAGTGGAGATTTCTCTCACAAAAGAATTTCACTACCTCTCTTTTCTTTGTCAATGTAATTCCCTTTCAGTGTAAGTAGCTTTGACATTAATGACCTCCACCACTTCTTCCTTTTTCCCTTCTTGGTGGCAATAAAAAACGACATTCTACTTATGAAAATCATCTGCAGGCTTCAGTTATTCCTACTACACCATATTCTCCAGCCTTAATTAACATTTCTTGTTCAGTTTTCTTATTACCTATACTCCTTGCATGGGTGTGTTGACATGTTAGCTCATAAATATACTTCTGACAATATTCTTCATCTTCTGTTTCAAAACAACTCCATCTTCAGTCTTAGGGCTGAGCTTGCAGAGTGCCTACTGAGAATGTCAAGCAACCTCATTAAGTGACACCGAAAATTAGGCTGTGGAGGGGGAGGACCAGGAAATCCAGGCCTGTTAAGCCTTTTGTTAATCAAAAAGATTGTAGCTGCAGAAGCTTTCATAACACCAAGCAATTCCAACTCAGGAAATCTTTTGCAGTTCAAAAAGATAGTATATAAGTGTTGGTAAATACAAACCTTGGCAGCAAAAAGCAAAGAAACAAAATAAAATCCCCAACCCCAATTATTTTCTGTTTTTATAGATCCTCACAGCAGGAGGCTTAATTTTTTTTAATGAGTCTGGGTAAGAAATTCTTCATTGGTGGTTAATCATGGACTTTGTGACAAATCTGTGGGTAATTGTTGGTCTTTGATATATGAATCTTGGATTTAAGATGCTGCTGGTGAGGGAGTGAAAGTTTGGCCTTGATTTTGCAAAAAGTTATGCATGTGCTTAACTTTTACATATGTGAATTGTCTTATTGCCTTGACTGGTCACATACATGAAATTAGGTACTTGTGTGAGTGTTTGTGAAACCACCACCAGATTGTGTAGATAACTCCAAATGTACAGCATCCCCGAATACACCAGTCTGTGACATCACCAATCCCATTAGCCTCGTCCACTATTGTTACCAGTACTGCTATTGAATCTCATGCATGAAAAGGGATTCAGAAAATGAGGGAGCTCCTGAAGCATGTACAGTCCTGTGCAAAGCTGTTTGTTGCCTTGGATTTTTTTTTCTGAAATTGATCAGAAATGTGTTGATTCTAAGTCCAAAAGAGTATGTCTACACATCAAAGTTAATTCGAAATGACAGCCGTAATTTCGAATTAACTTTCCTAGAGTCTACACAGTCAAACTGCTATTTCGAAATTAATTCAAAATAGCGGAGCACTTATTTCGAATTTGGTAAACCTCATTCTGCGAGGAATAATGCCAAATTCGAAATAGGTAACTCAAAATAAGTGCTGTGTAGACGCTTGTTTCGAAATAAGGGGCCTCCAGCCCTTCCCAGGATGCCCTGGTGGCTACTCTGGGCACAACCAGAAAAACTCTTCTGCTCCCCCCAAGCTCCGGAGCCCTTAAAGGTAGAGTAAGTTTGGTCACAGGGCTTGTGCCAGCTCCAGACCTGCCAGCCCAGAACTCACAGGCGCTGCCCCTGACCCAGTTGCCTGCATGAGCCAGCCAGGCAGTGGCAGCCAGCCCTCCACCTCTCCCCAGGAGCCTGCTGGAAGCTCCCAGGAGCCTGCCAGGGGCCGGAAGAGACAGGTGTCTTCCTGGTCTAGTGTGAAGAGCTTGGACCTCATTGAGGTTAGTGGGGAGGCCTCCAATGTCCACGATCTCCACACTAAATGCAGGAACGCGGCCGTCTACAGATGGATGGCTGACAGCCTGGCCAGCAAAGGCCATATGCACACCCAGAAGTAGGTGCGCATGAAAATTGAGGAGCTGAGGCAGGCCTATGTCAGGGCCACAGGGGGCAGCTGCCAAACAGGGGCAGATGCAGACCCTTGCCCCTACTTTGAGGTCCTGGACCGCATCTTGGAGGGTCAGATGGTCCATGCCCCCTCCAGGTGGTCATTGACCCTGGGGCAGAGGGCCCTGACCAGGGCACTGAGAAAGAGGAGGAGGAGGAAGAGGAGGAGGACGGCCAGGAGTCATAGGAGCTTGGAGGGAGTTTGCCCCATGCCCAGGACTCCTAAGATATTGCAGCACCAATATCACCTCTGTCTTTTGACACCGGGGAGGCCTCGATATGTGAGTGCCATCACTGTCCCCTTATGCAGGGCGGGAGGCACGGGGAAAGGGAGCCCAGGGACTGCACGTGTGGGCCTTGCTGAGCATGGATCATGCAGCAACCTGTGCATGTGCCATGCCAGCCCAGGCATGTAGCCCCGGCTGGCAGCCACACAGGGGCCCTGGCCCGTTACCCACACAGATGTATGTATGAATGCACATGACATGCTCTGGGAGGGGGTGAGGTGTCCCTTGTAGGGCTTCATCAGCTAGAGTTGTAGCGGGTAGGCCGCATTCCCCACCAGGCAGAGGGCATGTTCATGTCCCTGACCCTGACGTAGTGGTTGGGGAAGAAGGTCCTGGCGTACAGCCTCTGGCACACGGAGGAGTTATGGTAAACCTGCTCATCATGTGCTTTGCCGGACCAGCCCACGTTAATGTTCATGATCTGGCTCCAGTAGTCAGACACAGCCTGCAGGATATCCGAGAAGTATCCCTTCCGGTTGATATAGAGGGAGGCCTGGTGTTCCGGGGCATGGATGGTGATATGCATCCCGTTGATTGCCCCCTGCAGTTGGGGAGGCCCAGGGCAACAAAGCCCTCAATGATCATGTCCATATCAGTGAGGCGGATGACTCTGCGGAGCAGCACTCTATTGATGGCTTTGACAACCTGCAGAGGAACACACAAAACCACTGAGAGTCACTGGAGTGCCAGGGTGGCCGAGAGTGCTCCTTCCTTGCCACTGCCTCGTGCCCCCTCCCCAGGAGCAACACCCCCTGCAATCCTGGCCACTGCGGGCAGTCTGTAGTGCAGCTGGGACAGAACAAATCCTCCCGTGGAAGGGACTTGCACTCCCTCCCCCTCTTTTCCCCAGGGCAGCCCATCCCCTCCTTGCACCACCCTCCTGGCACAGTGGCCGCAGACTGCCATACCTTCATGAGCACTGCTCTGATGGTGGATCTCCCCACACCGAACTGGTTCCCCATTGATTGGTAGCTATCCGGCGTGGAGAGCTTCCATAGGGAGAAGGCCACATGCTTGAGGAGGGGAATGGTGGGCCTCATGTGCATGTCCCGTCACTGCAGAGCAGGGTCCATCCACCCACAGAGCTCGAAGAAGGTGTCCTTCTTCATCCTGAAGTTCTGGGTCCATTGCTGGTCTCCCCAGAGCTCCAGGATGCTGCTCATGTCCAGGTACCAGATGCCACACGGCATGCTTGCATCTAGTCACTGCTCCTCCATGGCCCCCGGGGGGGGTGGGTCCAGAAGAGGACCTGGGGGTTGGGCTGCCTCAGAAGCTGCCAAGCAGTTTCCAGCCCTTGCTGCCAGGCTTGCTGCAAAACATCCAAAATGCGCACCAGAGTGCCCAAAGGCAGCTCTGGCTCCATGGTGCCAGGTGCTGTGGTATCCCGAGTCAAGGCAAACAAAGCAATCAATCAGAGATACAAAATGCTTTGCTGTCCCTCAGCGAGGTAGGCAAGCATGCAGGGAAAGCTGAGAACCGGCTGTCCTTGGGGTTCCCTTTAAGCACAAGCCTCAGATAGCCTCAGGCAGCAGCCACACAAAACAACTACTGACCTGATGCCCTGCTGGAACTGGTTTTAGCTGGCCTTAAATGCGATTCAGCATCCAATCAGTGTGGACGTGCTATTTCAAAATAGCAAAATGCTATTTCAAAATGCATTTTGTGTATAGACATGTTATTTCGAATTAACTTATTTCGAATTAACTATTTCAAAATAAGATATTTCAAAATAACACTGTAGTGTAGACATACCCAGATGGACTATTGTAGCAATCTACACAGTATGGAATATTGGACTTTTCTGAATGGCTATGGTCAAACTAGACAGTTTTTTGCTTTTAAAAAGAAATGGGTGGGTTAAAGGGGTGGGAAAGTGGTATTCCAGGTCAATAATGGCATTCATTGTTTCAGACTCACTGACTATTCAGAAGAAAATTATCTTGAATGGTTATTGATCAATGTTCTAAAACTTAAAGCACAAGATAGGGTACTAGCTGGTGTCTGTTACAGACCATCAAATCACACTATGGCCAGCTCCTTAAATTGGACTATGTGTAATGTGTAGAGGAGGAAACTGTGTTACCAGAGGGGACTTCAATCTTAGGGTATGTCTACACTACAAAGTTAATTCGAACTAACAGCCATTAGTTCGAATTAACTTTCATAGCGTCTTTATATATAAACTGCTAATTCGAACTTAATTCGAACTAGCAGAGCGCTTAATTTGAACTAGGTAAACCTCATTCTACGAGGACTAATGCCTAGTTCGAATTAAGTAGTTCGAATTAAGGGCTGTGTAGCCACTTAATTCAAATTAGTTGGAGGCTAGCCTTTCCCAGCTTGCCCTGGTGGCCACTCTGGGCCAAACCAGGGAAACTCTTCTGCCCCCCTCCTGGCCCCGGAGCCCTTAAAGGGGCACGGTCTGGCTACGGTGCTTGTGCCAGTTGCAAGCCTGCCAGTACCCAGCCAGCAGACCCTGCACCTGGCACAAGATGAGCCAGCCACCCGCTGCCACCCAGCCCTCTGCCTCTTCCCAGGACCAGGCTGGCGGCTCACAGGAGCCTGGCCAGGGCCGCAAGAGGTGGGCACCCACCTGGTCTAGTGCGGAGATCGTGGACCTCATCGAGGTTTGGGGGGAGGCCTCCAACATTCACCATCTCTGCACTAGCCACAGAAACGCGGTCATCTATAGCCGCATGGCTGACAGCCTGGCCACCAGAGGACACATGAGGACCCGGGAGCAGGTCCACTGCAAAATTAAGGACCTGCGGCAGGCCTACTCCAGGGCCTCCCAGCCAGGGGCTGACCCGGAGGCATGCCCTCACTTTGAGGCCCTGGACCGCATCCTGGGGGCTCACGCAGTCCATGCCCCCCAGGTGGTGATCGACCCCAGGGAAGAGGGACCCGTCCCTGACACAGAGGAGGAGAAGGAGGATGCCAAGAGCCAGGAGACTGCAGGGAGCCTAACCAGGACCCAGGACCCTCAAGGCACCCCACAGAGCACATCGGCTTTATCGTCCGAGACCAGGGAGGGCTCCACATGTGTGTGCCATCATGCTCCCCTTATGGGCATGGGAGGGTATGGGGGGAGAGGGAGCCCAAAGACCGTGCGCCTGGGACTTGCCCACCATGGAGCAGCAGCTGGGTATCATGCAGGGACCCTGGCCCATTCCCCATACGCAGACCTTGCCTTGCAGAGGGCGGTTGGGTTTCACCCACCGTGTCCCCAGGGAGAATTGATCACTGCTCGTTTCACCACAGCCACAGCACCTGGGACTGCAGGATGCACCACCTCACCTGCAACAGCCACCCGCACCCGGGCCAGCGGGCGCACCCACAACCTGGAGGACTACCACTGGCAGCACCTGCGGCTGCAGCAACAGAGCTTGGAGGTGCTGGAGGAGCAGACCCATGCCCTCAGAAGTCACCTCCAGACCCTGGTGGACAGGTTCCTGCCTCCTCCTGCTCCAGCTCCTGCGGCCGCCCCAGCTCTCACTCCTCCTCCCACCCCTATATCCCCTCCCACTTCCTCCGCACCCCCCGTCCCTCCTGCCCCACCCTCCACACCCACTTGCCCCCCGATGCCACAGCACCCGCAGTGCAGCGAGACGGGAGTGCCCCCAGAACCCCCAACCCTGAGCTTTCCCTTCCCTTCCTCCCCTTCTTCCCCCTTCCAGCTCCCTCCTACCAGGTTTCCCCCTCCCCTCTCCCACCCTCACTCCTCCCTCCCCCACCCCAGTTATGAACAATAAAGGGAGATTTTTGCTGGCAAAACAGGTGTGTTTATTTTACATTAAGAAGGGGGGTTAGGGAGGGGAAAGGGGAAGGAGGGGAGGGTGGAAGAAGGCCCCAGTGGGGCATGGAGGGAAAGTTCAGTCTTTTCCCACCTGGAAGCTCTCCCGCAGGGCTTCCCGGATCCAGATGGCCCCCCGCTGGGCCTCCCGGACGCCGGTGGTGGGGGCTGCACGTACTGGCCAGCCATGCGCTCAGCCTCAGCCATCCATGCCATGCACTCAGCGGCCCATCCCCTCCTTGCAGCTCCCCTTCCCCCGGTCCAGAGTGCCGTACCTGCATGAGCACTGCTCCGACGGTGGATCTCCCCATGCCGAACTGGTTCCCGACAGATCGGTAGCTATCCGGCGTGGAGAGCTTCCACAGGGCGATGGCCACACGGTTCTGGAGGGGGATGGTGGGCCTCATGCGAGTGTCCCATCACTCGCAGAGCTCCAGGAAGGTGTCCTCCTCCATCCTGAAGTCCTGGGTCCACTGTTGGTCTCCCCAGCGCTCCAGGACGATGCGGTCCCACCAGTCGCTGCAGGTATCCAGACGCCAGATGCGGCAGGGCCTGCTGACACCCAGGCACTGCTGCCACTCCTCCACAACCCCCAGGGAGGCCAGGGGGAGAGGCAGGGAGCTGATGTGTACCAGATGGTACAAGGCAGCCTCCACCCATTGCTGGCAGGCTTGCAGCAGCAAGTCCAAAAACTGGAGCAGCATGCCCAGGGCTAGCTCTGGCTCCATGGTGCCAACTGCGGCGGCATCCCCAATGGGAAGCACCGACACAGGCAGGCAGAGAGAAAAACGCTTTGCTGTCCCTCGGCGAGGTAGGCAAGCAAGTGGAAAAGTTGAGAACCGGCTGTCTAGGGGGGTCCCTTTAAGCACGAGCCTCAGATAACCTCAGACAGCAGCCACACAAAGCAACTACTGACCTGATGCCCTGCTGGAACTGGCTTCAGCTGCCCTCAAATATGACCCAGCGTCCAGTCAATGTGGACGCACTAGTTCGAATTAGCAAAATGCTAATTCGAATTAGTTTTTAGGTCTAGATGCGGTAATTCAAATTAGCTTAGGTCGAATTAACTAATTCAAATTAAGTTAGTTCGAATTAGTGCTGTAGTGTAGACATACCCTCAGTGACAGTTGCTGGAAGAATAGGGAAACAGGTTTTGTATCTGTCCATATACACAGTATTAATCCGTGCATGCATTGCCTTCACATCTTGCAAAGGTATATAACATTTTTATCTCAGTGGTTTAAATATGAGTCAAGCAGGGTTTGGCCTTCTCTTTGAGTCAGTACTGAAACCATGACTGCTCAGGCTGCAGGGCTTTAGAGCAGGAAGAAAGACAAGATTTTGGCTGCATACAGTGTTTGGTACTTTTTTCCTGTTCATAATTTCAACTTTATTTCCTAGCCTAACCATTCAGTAGTGTAGAAATGTGCTGTTAAAAAGCCATGTTTTTTTCCCCATTTCTAGTAGAAATGTTATTTCCAGATAGTTTGTGTGCATTCATGCACTCATTAGTATGAGAGGTGCTATATATATATTTAGAATCAATGTCCTAAGATTTTTCATGAATTTTAAAATAGACACAATGAGGAAAAAACTACATCTGTGCCAATTTTACTCATGCTTTTGAAACAAGACAGAGCAAAATGCTGAAGAATATACATTTATCTGGATGGTATTGGGAATGGACTAGGTTACCTATCATAGAACAGGAAGGTCTTTTCCAGCTTTCTTTTCAGAGTAAACTATGGTTATCATATCTATAAAGCTGACCAGCCCTAGGAAAGGTTATGCCTTCGGAAAGTTATCCCCCAGCCTGTGGAAAATACTAGAATATATCATTTTTATTTTCATTTGCGATGGGTAACTTGTTCTTAGTACTTATTTAAAATCAAATTGGTCATTGATAGTATATTCAACAGGACATTTTGCTTTAGCTAAGTTCTAGATACATTACTATATACATTAGAAATGTGTGTCTGTCTGTCTGTCCATCTGTCCATGAGTCCATTTGTTCAAGAACTCCTCCTAATGGTAAGAGCTAAGATCACCAAATTTGGTATGCAGTTTCGTCTTATCATAATTTAAAGCAAGGAAAGGGTTTGGTTTGCCAGGACTATGGGATGTTCCTGGAATTCAATTGTTTCTCATTAAACGGAAAGGGAGGAGATCTGGCAAGAGGGTCCATTATACTACAGAATGACCACAGAGGGCAGCAAAGGGCCAGAGATAGGGACTAGGATAACCATAACCCTATTGGATGAGCAAGGTGTGGGGTAAGAGGAAGGGGCAGCTATCTGCTATATATTTCAGTTTATCTGTTTGTGTGTCTGTCCCCAGCACTTCACCCGAGTCCTGTGTCCTGAGTCCATCATACACCTGAACTTGCCCTGAGCCCAAGCTCTCTGCCATAACAGGTTGCTGCAATGAGAGAGAGCTGGGATTGTCAGCCTGCATAGTGAACCCCTCATCCACAGGACCACTCCAGAACAATGAGTTAAATGAAGAAAAACACAATTTATTTGTGTTAAGGACCCAAGCAACACCAGGTAAATCTTTTAGTTAATATAAAAGAGGAGAGAAAATATAGTTACTCTGTACACAGGGCTTAATTGTACTGGATCAAATTCATCCTGGGATAAATCCAGTTAGGTCACAGGAGTTACACTGGGGATGAACTTGGTCCTTTTTCTGAAAATATATCAAAACATACTTTTTCATTACAAGGAAAATATCCTTTCACATATTCTTTGATACATCTCATCACCTCATTCAAAATGTTTTATATACTTTATAGACAAAAATTTGGAACCTATTCTGAGGAATCCCAAACTATAATTCCATGATATAGACATCTCAAAAATGAAGTGAATTCTCACAAAATAAATCATGATTGTCCTATATTGGCCTAGTTGAAAAATTAAAATTCATAGATTGAAGTTGATACATCAGCAGATGTTCTACTACTGATTATTAAACCAAAAGAGCTAAATGTCTTAGTTTCCCTTAGACTAAAATTTCAGTGTCATGTTATGAATTTAACAGTACAAGGCAATCCTGTTAGACCCAGAAGATATATAGCAGGTATACTGATATTTTAATTCACTGCTCTTCTACAATATCATCATTTCAAATATTGTCCAATTGTTGACCCTCCATGGAAAAATAGCATGTATTTTGATTTTTGAAAGCCAGCTGTCATCAAAGCTAGGTAAACTTGGGTTTAAATATACACCATTGTTCCCTCCTCCCTTGTGACCCCTTTTGCTCTTTTCTTTGAGTGAGTGGAAATTGAAAACAAAAAGCTATCTGATGTTTGAACCCTGGATAATACTGCTGGAAGATTTTATTAGTTTCACTTTACTGCTAGCGCACAATGCAAGAGAGCAGAAAAGATATGCCAGTGTTCTGTACCAATGTATATTTGTTCATTTGAAAATTTACTGAGGCAGCAAGGAATTAGCAAACTAACACCACTAGAAATCAGGAAATTAGTAGCATAGAATTAGGGCCACCAATAGGGAGGTGGAAAAGGGGCAGCTGCTCTGGGGCCTACTGTTTTAAAAGGGCCTGGAACTCCTTGCCACCACCACTATTACTGTAGCATTGGATGGAGCCCATGGCCCTTTAAATCACTGCCAGAGCTCTGGGTAGTGTGGGCTGGGCAAAGCTGAAGGTCACTCTGGGGAGGTTAGCCCCCAGCCCTGTCCACTCCACCTAAGGCCCCATCCCTTCTGGGAGCCCAGAGCTGCCCCCCACCTTGCCTGGGGGCCTGGCAATTCTTTGGGCAGCCCTGCACAGAGTTACATATGTATTTCCACAAGGTGTAGGAGCCTTCTAATGAATGTAGGGAACAAAGCACAATTGCAGATTGATTGATAATTGCAATTGTAAAATTATGTATTAGGGTACAACATGCACTAGTCAGTGATGATAGATTCTTTTTCAAGTGGCTACTTAGAGATGAGTAAGAAGATAAAATTGATGAAACACACATAGAAATGCATGGACTGTAGTTACTACATACAAATAGAGTTGAAATAATAGGAGAATATAAGCAAGTATCAGAAGAATAAGATAAATACAGCAAAGTGGTTTCCTGCATTGTTTATATCTGCAAAATTGTGTTGTGACTATGTACAACATTAGAGACACCAATCATTGCAAAGATACATAGAAAAGTAAGTGAATGGGGGGGGGGGAGGCTGATTCAGTTTACACCATGTCAGGGATAGAGTTAGCAATTTTCTAATGGTACAAAATCAAACTCACCTTCCCCATCCACTGTCTCGAACCTGCCCCGCGACCCCTATGTGGCATCATCCCTTCACTGATGACCCACCCCCATTTACTCCATTGCTCTCCATCACTCACTGGGGAAAAGGGTTAGGGTGATTGGGGGAGTGAAAGCTCCTGCGAGGGGTGAAGGCTTTGGGATGGGGTGGGGGATCAGGGGTTAGAGTGTGGTCTGCTTTGAGAAACACTGTTTTGGGTGCATGAGCAGAAAGCGAGGCTCCAGTTACTGCCCTTGTGCCTGTAGGCACCTGCTTCTTAGCTCCTATTGGTCCACTGGGAGCTGCAGAGCCGGCATCAGTGTGGGCGCAAGTGCATGGAGCCTCTGTAGTTGTCCATGCACTTACGGTGCTTCACTTCTGGGAGCCACACAGAGCCAGGAAAACTAGGAGCTCAGAGCCCTGAGCCTGGCTGTGCCACCAACCTGACCTGAAAAGGGACTAGGCTGACCAGAACTGCCAAGGTCCCTTTTCAACTGGGTGTTCTAATCAAAAACTGGACACCTGTCAATGGTAACCTACTCAGGGGCCCAATAAACCTGAAAAAATGGAAACTAGAGTGGATTCCTTGTACCCCTTCTTTATGTGAATTGTCAGATACACAAACATAATGGATTAATTTTTGGCTATAACAATCTCAGAGGGGAAGTTGTGTTAGTCTATAACTGAAAAAACTTAAAAAGAATGAATAGTTTTGCAAGACCTTAGAGACTAACAAAAATGTAAATAGTAGCATGAGCTTTCATGGGCACAACCCAAACAAGATTAATATTTCCCATTAGCCATGCATGGCATCCTTTCTATCCAAACTATACCTTTATCTGGAATATTAATGAACATCATCACACTTTTCTTTATAGTTCCTATTCCTATCCATTATCACAGTTCATCTATCTAATTAAAGATTGCTAAAGCCCCTCTACCACTGCCCCTACCCTCCAAAAAACAAACTCTTTCTTTTTGTGGAATGTTCTGGTACACTGTATTTTTGTAGCTACTTGTTTGTCTCTTGAAATGAGTACAGAACTGTGACCTGGCTAATGTGTCTGCTTGGCCCTACTATCTTTTATCCAAATAACTTAATTGTTTGTGCTCTCCTATTTGCTGTTGCCACTTTCATAACTTCCAATAAGCATTCTTAAATAAAGGAAGTACAATTTATCTCAGACTATAAACCCTCCAAAATCAAGCCTTGCCAACATGTTTCTTTACTCATCTTGCATTTTCTGGGGTTTTTTTTTAACAGGAATACTTGCAAGTTCCTGGCTATTCCTTTGAGTTTTTGGTTTCTCTTAGAAAAATAGCATTGTCTTTAAGGAAGGCCACAGACTTGCAAGAAATCAAGGCTAATAAGATTCAGTCTACAAACACTGAACCAGAGTTAGAGTTGAATTAAGTTATAGGGATCACTGGAAATAGTAATCATTCTGGCACATGAAACAAAAATTACTTTCAATATCTATTTTATACTGTTATTTGTATGCTTGCCCCTGGCTTACATAGGGCAACTAAAATGATTAGGGGTTTGGAACGGGTCCCATATGAGGAGAGGTTAAAGCGACTGGGACTTTTCAGTTTAGAAAAAAGGAGACTGAGGAGGGATATGATAGAGGTCTATAAAATCATGAGTGGTGTGGAGAGGGCCGATAAAGAAAAGTTATTTATTAGTTCCCTAAATAGAAGAACTAGAGGACACCAAATGAAATTAATGGGTAGCAGGTTTAAAATGAATAAAAGAAAGTTCTTCACACAGCGTGTAGTCAACCTGTGGAACTCCTTGCCAGAGGAGGCTCTGAAGGCTAGGACTATAATAGAGTTTAAAGAGAAGCTAGATAATTTCATGGAGGTTAGGTCCATAAAAGGCTATTAGCCAGGGGATAAAATGGTGTCCTTGGCCTCCCTTTGTCAGAGGCTGGAGAGAGATGGCAGGAGACAATTTGTCTTCGGTCCACCCTCTCTGGGGCACCTGGTGCTGGCCACTGTCAGTAGACAGGATACTGGGCTAGAAGGACCTTTGGTCTGACCCAGAACGGCCGTTCTTATGTTCTTATGTTCATAAACTAATGGGGTATTCAGTTACAAGGATTAGCCTGTAGAACAATATGTAATATGAAAATGGGGATTTTTCTTCTATGTATATGTTCATTTTTTATCATATGCGCTTTCTTGTATTAATAAAGATTATTATTAAAAAGCCAATTGGATGCCCTCAGAAAGAAGCTGTCCTTTTCCCAAAACTGTACATCATATGGGCCTGGCAGGATGAAAGCTCAGTTGCATAATTTAAGAGTTTAAACCAATTTAATTCCATTGCTTTAATAATTGTAGCACCGAGAATGAATGACATCTAATTTTTTTGCACCATTCACTACCTTGTTCAAATATCCAATATTTATACTTGTACCAATAACAGAAGGGAAAACAGTCTAAACTGGGCTGCTGTGTCCTGAGTGCTAAGATGTACTCCGTTCCATTATGCCTGTATAACTTCATTGATTTCACTGGGGTTGTATACGGAGAACGGAGTGCAAAATTTGGCACATTGTTTCACTTTTCCAGACTCCCATGATAATCTAAGGCTCAGAAATGAACATTTTAATTAAAATCTTTGAGAATGGCACCACAGATATATAGGATTCTTGCTGCATATTGTCCCATTGCTTCCCCCAAATAAATCTATTGAGAAATACTTCTAACAATATGAATATATAGATTACTGAAGTGAACAAAGAAGAGACAAGCTTTCTTTTCTTTTGAATAGCATTGGGATTTAGTTTGATAAGTTCTGCAGCAATTATGCTATACAGGAGAAATAACTTGAGTTTTTATGAAGCTAGTTTCTTTTATATTTCCGCAGTTGACCCAAACACACATTCCTTGGACTTTATTTTAATTTTTTAAAGTGTGACACAACTATTACTTGCCTTACTTCCACAAAAAGTCACTTGGCCACACTAAAGTCTGCAAGAATACTCACAGGAGAAAGGCAAGCAGAGTTTGCCCTTATGTCAAGATGATTAAAATGGCAAAAATATCACCATAATGTGTTCCTGTTTTGGTTTTTATGGTTTTCAGTGAGCAAAACAATCCAGCATACTAGTACTTCATGTACATCTGTAAAGCTAACAGCTAGCACAAGTCATTTTTAATTAAGCTATTTGTATAAAACCTACAATTTATTTCTTCATTTGGGAATAGACTTTGAACAGCATGCCATCTATATAATTTATGTAAATCCAAGTGACCAAGGGTCATAAATTTGACTGAATTTCATAGTGGAACATAAAAATAACCTGTGACATCACTGAACACTCTGAATGGCTTGAAGTGTGATAAACAATGGAAAATTTCAGCATTGTTTCAAGCCAGTGTGATCTTAACCTTTTAAATAAATTACCCTTTCCATTTAGAATGCCTGTAGAAGGTCATGGAGCAGAGAGGAAACAGGTTTGACATGTTCAATTATTTACAATATAGATTAAAATATTTTCATCAAAAACATTCTAAAGGCATCCATCAAGCCATCCATGAGTTTCAGTGTTACCCTGATTCTGGACTTGTCCTCCATTAGTTCCCCATCCTGTTCCAAAGGATGTCAATGGCAAGACTCCCATTGGCATTAATTATGGCAGGATCTGCAGGGACCGGTGAATTGTGGGGACAGTAAGCTCCCAGTTGTGCAGAGAAGTTGTTGGTTGGTCCTTGGCAGCATTAACTCCTAGAGCCAATTTCCTGCGGCATTTTGGATTGGTTTGAGGAAAACCTGCTTTGCAAAGTGTCTCTTCCCTGGCATTTCCTTTCCTCAACCTTACTCAAAATTGTCCCTTCTTCCCAGCTGTTCCTAATCTTTCTTCTCTCTTCTTCATGGTGACTGTTTCAGTTCTCTCTAGTTGCTGTCCATCCACACATGGCTGTCTAGGTCCTTCCTCAAGTGCTGTAAACTATTATTTTTTCCTCTTCAGATATGTGCATAGATATCATATTCACATGAATATGATGCTATTAAAAAATGAAGGGAAGGATGAAATAGGTTTTTACCTGTGAAAGCTTATGCCCTGATAACAAAGGACTCCTCGTTGCTTTTATAGGGAAGGGAGATAGTCTTGTAAGTAAAGCATGGGATTGGAAGTCAAGGGATTTTTAGTTATATTCCCTACTTTCCCACTAAATTGTCTATGAACTCAGACCAGTCACTTAACCCGTGTGCCTCAGTTTTCCTGTAGGTAAATTGGGTATACCGTATTTTCCGGCGTATAAGGCGACTGGGCGTATAAGACGACCCCTAATTTTCTAGTTAAAAGATAGGTTTTCGTCTTATACTCGCCGTATAAGACTACCCCCCCTTAAAAGGCCAATCGGCAGTGCCCCAGCGCCCCTCCGCCTCCCGGCTTTGCTCCCGGTGTCCCTGGTCTGCTGGAGAAGGTCCCCAGCAGACCAGGGACACCGGGAGCAAAATCGCAGCAGCGGAGGGGTCCCGCGCCTCTGAGGCTTTGCCAGAGCAAAGCCTCAGAAGCACGGCACCCCGACGCCGCTTCGGCTTTGCTCCCAGTGCCCCTGGTCTGCTGGGGACTGTCTCCAGCAGACCAGGGACACCGAGAGCAAAGCCTCTGAGGATGCCAGCAGCGGGACAGCCGCGGCGCGTCTGGGCTGCCCCGCTGCCGAAGCCCCTCCACGGCTTTGCTCCGCATCTTCCTGGTCTGCAGTCCAGGGAGACGCGGAGCAGCTTTTCTCGCCCCGGAGTACACGGGCGGCGGGACTGCGAGGTCCCTCAGCCTGTGTCCTCCGGGGCGAGAAAAGCCCCATTCGTACCTGCAAGTCGGGGACTGCCTGTATACCCGGCGTATAAGACGACCCCTGATTTTGGGGGGATGTTTTTTAGCATAAAAAGTCATCTTATATGCCGGAAAATACGGTATTTATGCACGTAAAACACTTGAGACCAAGGACAGGTGTTATTAAAGTGCAAATTATTGTAAGTCAGATTCCAAAATAATTTCTTAGCTTCTCTTCCTGGCTGTGTCTAGATTGCATCCCTTTTCCGTAAAAGGGATGCAAATTAGACACATCGCAATTGTAAATGAAGTGGGGATTTAAATCCCCCCCGCTTCATTTGCATAAACATGGCTGCCGCTTTTTTCCGGCTTGGAGTTTTGCCGGAAAAAAGTGCCAGTCTAGACGCGGATCTTTTGGAAAATAAAGCCTTTTCCGAAAGATCCCTTATTCCTTATTTTAAGAAGAATAAGGGATCTTTCGGAAAAGGCTTTATTTTCCGAAAGAGCCGCGTCTAGATTGGCGCTTTTTTCTGGCAAAGCTCCGAGCCGGAAAAAAGCAGCAGCCATGTTTATGCAAATGAAGCGGGGGGGATTTAAATCCCCACTTCATTTGCAATTGCGATGTGTCTAATTTGCATCCCTTTTACGGAAAAGGGATGCAGTCTTGATACAGCCCCTCTGTCTGACTACAACAGACCCAGACCCCTCTAGCTTTCCTGTGGACCTGTGACCCTTTTTCCAGCTCATAAGAATTTATACTGAAATAAGCAGGGAACAGGAGTCTTGTTTAGTATCACTGAAACTTGCTGCAGGTTGATTGTACAGTAGGGCAATGCAGCATACTAAGTTGAGGGAGAGGAGCTAACCTGATCCTCACATCTATTCTCTTCTAAACTGTGTGCAGTTCCCTGCTAGTTATCGCTACTCTTGGCATTTTGTCTGTGAGTCTCAGATGCTTCATTTGTCTCCTCTTTCAATGTTCACAGTGAGATGTACAAGCTGTTCTTTATGTAATTTATATCGCTTATACTTCAGATAGTCTTCTTTAGGCTAAAAAGGGGGAAAACTCACTAAGAAAATACATCTCTCTTTATAGTTCCCATAATAATCTCTGCACATGGTATCTATGACATTTCATAATACAAAATAAGAGCTTTCATTACACATTCACAAAGTCCTCCACAGGCCAGTGGAAGAACAGTTGATAAGCATCATAAATCCAGTTTAATTTATTCATACCAAGAGTCTATGGATCAGACTTTTTGCACTCCAGAATATTTATTATAAGATGGTGAGTAAATAAATCCTAAACAATAATTCTGTGATTGATGTGAAAAACTATTATCTATTGTTATTTTGACAATTTATCAAAAAGTAAAATATTATAAATATATAAGGTGACCTTCGGCCATTAAATCAAGCCTGGGAGAAGTAATGGTGAGGCTAGAAAGAGAAAATATTTCAAAACTTTTTGAAGCTTCCCAGTCACCTTAACCCTTTTGCTTAACTACTTCAACTGAGGCAGTTAAACCTCCTTAGGGGTTTTTAAAGTGAGGCTTGACAAAGCCCTGGCTGGGATGATGGTCATGGGGTTGGGTCTGCTTTGAGCAGGGGATTGGATTAGATGACCTCTTGAGGTCTCTTCCAAACCTAATCTTCTATGATTCTATAATTCTATGAAATTGTCATGATATGTTTCTGAAATACGCAAATATTTAGGTCTCAAATTAGTATGTATGTATGTATGTATGCATGTATGTAATTCATATTAGCTAATTTCAGTGTTCAATTTCTCTAACATTACAAGGTATTAAATCCTAAAGGAGGATGGATAACCTAATGGAGTTGTGATGGCCAAGCAAAGATAACTGGAGACATCCTGTCTGAGCAGGTCAATGAAAGGCAGGGCTGGGTCCTGAGTGGATATGATGGGGAGAGGTGTGATTTGTGTGTGTGTGTGGGGGGGGGGGATTCCTGTGCCAACTTTAGCTCCATGCTCAGGCCCCTCTGCAGGCCTAGCCACAATTTAATTATTTTATTATAAATCAAAGTTCACAGTACCCAGGAACATGCTACAGCCCTGGCCTTACCTGATTTACACATCTATGGTAACCTTAAAATCCAAGGTAGCTCTAATGACTTTTCATTGTTTCTTAATGTTTGGCACAGTCCTACTATCATGCAATTACCATTTCTACATTAACAGGGTTAAACGACAATCTCCCTGAAAATATACAGTGGAAGGCCCTGAAGACACTCAATTGCAGTGGCACATTCAATGGAAGCAGCTATGGACAAGAGGCAAATGCACAGAAGGCAAAGAGGTTCTATTTCGCAGCTACAAAGGGGAAAATTGGGAACTCAGTTAATATTCATTTTTTCAGGCAATTCCTATTTCCACTCTGCTACTATTGAGCACCTTCCCATTAAGAGCCTAAGTGGCACACATTTAGGAAAGAGAATTAGACGTGAAGAGCCTTGCCCAGTAGAGCAATGTAAACTCTAGGCCCACTTTTCATATTGTCTTTCACACTTCTAAATGTCTTGTGCTGCTTGAGTAGATTACGGCTGTAATCAGGCAAAACAAAACTTTCTGGAAGTTATGCTCATATTTACAGTAACTCTGCTGGTTAGGGAATATAATCCTCCTGATAAATATTGCTCAGTCCCATGCAGTGTGTGTTTTTTTCTCTTGGGGAGAGGGGATGATGGGCTACAACACACTGGAGTGTAAAAGAAGGCTCTTTGCTGGCCAGGCCTCATGCGCATAGCCTCCTAGCTAAAGGTTCCCCTTTCCCCACCCCCCCGATGAAAAACCCCCATACTGTGATATTTAGAAAACATGAACCAAAACCAGACATGTAACTTTTGCCCTGGCTGGGCCACGTCTGATAAGGCAGAACAAGAAACCATCTCACCCCTTCCCCTTCCCCCATAACCCTGTCATCACAGACGGGGTCTGGCCACCTATCACAGAAAAAACATGCAAAAGCTTCATCTATAAATTAGCTTCCCCGCCCGCATAAGAATTGAAGCTTCCCTAACAACGAATTGGAAGGTAGAAGCCGAGCCAGGTTCGAGGACTGATCACCCGAGGACCCTTTCCTGTTCACCGAATCAAACAAATTTCCCAGAGCGTAACATATACTGAATATGTTGTTGTTGCTGTTGTAGTTTGTGTGTCTGTTAAATGTAAGTATTGTTATCTGAAATTGTTTAGAGGTATTGTTAAGTAGTAGTGTTAATAGTTTTAGATAAATGATTAGTCTTATAACTAAGACTGATGTAAATGTAACTGTTAATAATCCCTGGTCCCTTGCTGACAACTATTGGGATTTAGAAAAACCCCAGAGAATTTTCTTTACTGTATTGCATTTTGCTTATTGTCCATGTTAGTACTTATTTGGTGCCCACGTATGTAAGAAATTGATAAAATAATAAGCTATACGTAGAAGCCCTTTAATAAAAGTTTAAAAGATATTCAGTAATAGTTTGCCTGTTTCTGTACCTCCCTGGGACTAGCCACATTCCCGAACCTTCTACTTTATTCCACATGAAGAAGGAGATCCTTCTCCAGTTCCAGAACCAGGGTTACAGTATTACAGAAAATTCTCCGCACTTTCAGAAATTCCCAGGCAACTAATATTTTCTAAGGACTTCTCTTTGTGTCTGCCCATTTGCTCCCTTATGATATATTCCAGAGAGATGCCAAGCCAGATGCAGACAGATTTGGTTCCTGGCTGAAAGAAACTTACAAAATTGATGTTGAATCTTTTCAGAGTCCTGTCTTTTTTCCAGGCATACCAGAGATTCTTCCTTTCCCAGAGAGAGATAAAGTGTTGAACCTGACTGGTAGGAACAGATAGCAAAGGAGTTCAAAGCCAGCCCAATGAATCACACACAGTGCCACTAAAATCCATTTATATTGACCTATTCCCTCATCTGCCTCTGCACTTTAACAGAATGTGACCTGTTCTATTTAGAACAATATACCTATATGGGATCAACTCTTACTCCATTCTTCATGGTTGCAGATGGCCCTAGTTGTGTAAATTGAAATATCTCTGCTAGAGAAAGGAGGGCAGTACAGGAATTGAGGACCAGCAGATCAAATCCACATTTCATGTGTATCACATTTCATTGTGGCTTCCTGGTGCCCCAAGGGTTCAGCAGCATTAGAAGTGCAGCTGGGAGGGAATGGGGTTGAGGGAGTCATAACCACGTGGTTTCCTCCATTGTTTACTGTGGGGGGGAACATGCACCACAGTTTGAAGCCGTTGTGCTGCAGTTTTAAGACTGGAGTGATTACCTACTTAACCCAGACCCCTGCAAAGATCCTCAGAACACAGCCTTGCTATTCATCCTGCATATTGGTGCCATGGAGGTTTCAATCAAGTGAGTTCATAGCCCACAGCTAGCATGTGCAATTAATGGAAGTTTTGAAAAAGCAATTTTCCCTATATTATTTTGTTTACGTATTTCAGACTAAGAAAGACACTTCAAAGTAAATGAATTGAAACTATTGACTCATAGGCCCTAATTCATTTTTGGAAATAAACTATGGAGGCGTCAGTAGTATAAAGTGTAAAGTAGTATAAAAGCAGGTTTTTAGATCATTCAGATCTAATTATAATGAGTCTGCTTATATAAATCAAGGCAAGAAATCACAGATGGATGCAGCACCCATTTCATTTAGGTAACTTCTGAAAAGTGGTAATGACCAGTAATGGAGCAGCCAGACACAGGTGCAGCTTCTGGAAACATAGATTTTAGAGCCTTGAGATCTGGTCTTGCAGCTGCCAACTTCACCCTGTGAAAAGCATCAGCAGCTGGCTTCATGTCTCAGAAAAGAAAATGAAATATGCTGCCTTTTTATGGCCATCAATCAGCAGACGCAGTGCCATGCGAATTTTGTAATGATGCAAATATTGCCAATATATTAAGAATATATTTGCAAAATCTAAGAAAAGCATTTGGGAAAAGCCCTAATTGCTGTATTCAGTTTGAGCTGTACACATTTAATATAATGCAATATTATTTAGTAAACAACTTATTATGTAGACCATAGCTTAAATCATAGGCATGTAGCCAGAAACATCTCCATATATGGAAGGATCCTGTATAGGCAAGTCTCCTCTGCCCCTTTATGTGACCTTCCTGATGTCCCTTCCACTCGCAGTAGGGCTGGGGTGAGACAGGAACTCCCTTTCTCCCTGGCACTATCCTACCAGGGCTTAATGATGTTTGCCCAGCTTTGACTGCACTGGCTGATTAACCACTGGCACTGCGAAACTCCCAAAGTCCTTGACTTGAAGAAAGTTTTGAGGGCTTGAGACTCCAGGATGAAAAATGAAGATGGGGATCGTCAGGGCAACCTAATGGATGCAGCAGGGGGGAAAACTGTTAATGAAGCCCGAAATGTTTGGGGACTTTTGTTTCATTTTCTGCAGAAACAGTGAAAGCTCTCAGTTGTATCATGGTTCCTAACGGTTACATTTGTTCCAATGATTTGTCTGGATGTGCTGCCTTTCATTTCCTGCACTGATCACCTACACAGAGGTGTCAAAATGGCATGCTATAGGCAATCCTTTGTGAGAGCTGAATGAAAAAGGCCGATAATGAAGGTGATTTTATAAAGAATGCCAGATGACTGGTTATGCTGAACATCATTAAAAGTATTACATGCAGGACTCCAATTCTATCCTAGAGGTTTAGATCACACTTTCCATGCTGGAGGAGAAAGTTCCTTTGCCAGCTCACTGGAGAAAGCTTGGAGATGATTGAAGTAAAACAGGAGGAGGCTGATATGATTAAGTCCAATAGTCAACTGCCCATGTGTAACATAGTAATGGAGGTGAAAGTAGGGGGCAAACTAAAATTAAGCTGGAAGGACATTAGAGACAATGGAACATAAATAAAGGACATGAGAGGATGCACATTGAGCTGACTTGCACAGCCTGCAGAGTGCAAATTTTAAATCCTTTAGTTAGATGCCTTCTTTTAATATTAATGCAGATGATGACCATTCTAACTAGTAAGAGAGGGAAAAGCCATTCTATTAGAGGACACACATGGAGAGAAGCATGTTTAATTAATTAAACTGTTTAGGGCACAGAATTCAGAGGCTATTTTGGGACCAAAATCCTTAGCAGCCACATTAGGCAAGGAGGATAGGAATGGAACAGCAAATAAATAAACATCAGTACAAGACCCAGGCCAGATCCTCCTCTTAAGTCCCCTTTCCACTGATCCAACAGCATAAGGGACCTCCAACCTGCCCTAAGTCACCAGTTGAGAGTTCCTTTGCTGGGTGTAGAAAACTAGCTTGGTGTAGAGCCAGTTTAGCCAACTTCATCACTCTCTTCTGGGCCTCCCGGGATCTGGGCATACCAAGGGCATGGGTGGGGTTAGCCAGACTATTCTGCACCTGTCATTTCCACTGGTGTAATGGCCCTTAAGAAGTCATTACAAGCTTCTGCAACTTGCAGCAGCCTTGAAGCTGTTCTAAATCACACTGGGCCAAACTGATCCCTGTTAACTTACAGAAATGAATTGTGAAGACAGAAAAATAGGAGAAAGCCACCTTTGCAAACCACCTTCACGTAGTTGCCTTGGCATGATGATTTTGCCCACTGAAATACACCATTATTATGACTAACATCTACAGTGCTGTAATTGTACAAAGAGCTGTGCAAGAAACAATTCCTGTCTCAAAGTATTTAGGATACAATAAAGGATATGATAAAAACAATCCTGTACCACATATGCCAGGGATGGGCAAAAGGGTCTCCACAGGCCGGATCTGGCCCACCAAACAAGTTGATCAGGACCGCAGAAGCCCTGCCGAAGCGCACAAAGTATCCTTCGCTCTGCCAGGAGCACACGGTTCCTGGCAGGGCGGGATGAAGCTTCATGTGCTCCTCCGCCCCCAAGCCCTGATTGGCCTGGGGGCGAGGGGAGCACATGAAGTTTCATCTGCCCTGCCCCACCCTGCGAGGACTGCAGCGCCAATCAAGGCCTGAGGGCAGGGAGAGAGCACAAAGTTTCTTCTGCCTTGCCCTTGCCCGAAAAGGAGCACATGACATTTGAAAGCGCCACGCGTTCTGGCAAAGTGGGATAGAGGTTTCACTCACTCCTCGGCCCCCAAGCTCTGATTGGCCTGGGGGCAGAAGAGGGAGCGCACAAAGTCTCCTCCCACTGCCAGGGGCATGGGTGCCTAGGTAGAATCTCTGGGTGGTGTAATGGCGCTTCCCCATCCACAGACCAATCATGGTCTGTGGGTGGGGAAGCAGGGAAGTATCCTGGCCCTGCCCCTGCCCCTTCCACTTGAGGTCCCGCCCCTTCCATTGAGGCCTGGGCCACTTCAAAAATTTATGAAGTGGTCCCGGCAAAAAATTATAGCCCTCCCTGACCTATGCAGCACACAGATACTACTCTAGAGAGCGCTACAAAGTCCCTTTAATACATTTCACCATATGCATCCTACTCTTTTCTCTGTCCATGGACAAGAAACTACAAAAAATAATGAACAAAGTAACAGATATTCATGATCCTGAACACAACACACAGACAGGCTGTGTCTACATTGGCACCCTTTTCCGGAAAAGGGATGCTAATGAGACAAGTCGGAATTGCAAATGCCGCGGGGGATTTAAATATCTCCTGCGGCATTTGCATGGACATAGCTGCCGCTTTTTTCTGGCTTGGGGCTTGTAGCCAGACATGAACCCCATCTTGGTTTCCGTCCCCCCCCCCCCAGAGAGCAAGAGAAAGGCAGTCAGCCTTTGATGCCCTGGGAACACAGGTGTTCTGCCTGTCCCTGACTCTACCATAAACAGAAACCAGACAGTAAATGGGCTAGCTGACGACCCGGGGCCTCCCGCCGTCCTGATGGCTAGTACCAGTAATTAACACGCCTGCACTGTCCCAGGAGAGGAATCTTCGCCCATCACATACCAGAGGTGCCCATTGTCTGCATTTTCCCAGGTATGAATTATGCTTTGCACCCTTCATGGGAAACTTGGCGTTCAAAGCCATTTTTTCCTAATTGGCCACTTGAGACCAGGAATAAGCCTACATGACCCAAGGGGTATAAGAGGGGTATAGTAGCCCACCCCATTTGAGCTCCAATCATCTATACCTGCTGGCAGGTATTGATTGTCTCCCGAGGTCTGTGGGACGCCCAACCTCGTCCTACTTCTTCCCGAGGGATTGAGAGAAAGATGCTGGCCACGCCAAGTCTGGAACGCAGGAGTGAGAATATACCTGCATGTGTCTATTTTGCATGCATTTAATAAGAGCTCAGAGAACCAAAAGGGTTTCATGGTACCTGTAAGTGACTTATTAGTGTAATTTCTGTCCTGTCCTTTGTAGTGGCTGTGTTATCTGTAACACAGTAGTAGCATTTAACAACTAAGTGTACCCTGTAACAATAAAATAGTAACTGTTTAAGCTTTAACCTGACTCCTTCAATTGATGTAACAGAACCAAGCACAATTTAAAAGAACTTCAGCCGGTCAAAAGGGACTCACTGCCCTGACCGTCGGCTGACAGGGCTTTGCCGGAGAAAAGCGCCAGTCTAGACGGGATCTTTCAGAAAATAAAGCCTTTTCCGGAAGATCCCTTATTCCTGATTTGAAGAGGAACAAGGGATCATCCAGAAAAGGCTTTATTTTCCGAAAGATTCCGTCTAAACTGGCGCTTTTCTCCGGCAAAACCCTGAGCCGAAAAAAAGCGGCAGCCATGTTTATGAAAATACGGCGGGGGATATTTAAATCCCCCGCAACATTTGCACTTCCGACTTGTCTCATTAGCATCCCTTTTCCGGAAAAGGGTGCCAATGTAGACACAGCCACAGAGTAAATGCTAGGAATATGACTAAATTATGTGGTTTCTTATTGAAGCTGACAATGTTAACACAGCCATTTGTGAGGCATAGGTAATATCTATTACACAAGAACATGTTAAACATATTGAGGTTTTAAAGTCAAACACTCAAAAGTTAGGAAATGGCAGAATGAAGGATGCCTTTTCAACCATGCAGAGCTCTTCCACTTGAGCTAATGAACTAACAGATAGCAGAGGCAGGATGCCATCCTCTATGTCAGTAGTCCCCAAACTTTTTATGTCATACCCACCCTTATCCATAATGGAATCTGTCTATGCCCCCCTAGAGTTGTTGGGAGGTGGGACCAGGAGTACGGTGGGAGCTGGGGAAGAGCCAAGGCTGTGCTGAGTCCAGAGCCAGTCAGGAGAGGGGGTTGGGAGCAGAGTTATAGTCATGGTCAGAGTCCAGGGCCATGAGTTGTGGCTGAGGCCCAGCCAGGAGCAAAACTACAGCCAGAACCAGGAGTAAGGCCATAGCAAGGGCCAGGAGCAAAATTGCATCACAGTCAGGATTAGAAGCAAATGGCTAAAGCCAATGCCAGAGCTGAGTTTGGACCAGAGCTGAGGGCAGAGAAGGGCTGGGTGGAGGCTGACCCAGCCATGTTGCATCCGCTACCCCCAAATGTTCCTCCATGTTCCGTGGCTCACTGGATCTCAGCTGCCTCCACACCCTTGCCCACATTCCCTGTCCCCAATGGCTCTCAGTTCCAATCTCCCTCTTTGGTTCCTTGTCCAATCTCTGTCTCCCTCAGCCCCCAGTTTCCTGTTCTCAATCCACTATCCCTGCCTCTCTGCAGGTACATCTCTATCCTATCCTTTTTGCATTTGAATCAAGTTAATCTTCCTCCATGCTGTCTGGACTCAGCTACTCATCACTGAGCGCATAGAAGCAACAGACTCTCCGCTTTAGTGCAAGTACTTAGACCTGGCATGGCCAGCAGCTGCTCAGAACTGCAACAGCAGGGTAAAGTTCTGCTTAGCCATGCATTGGAATATGTTCAATGCAGACAGAATTTTAGAGGGAATCATCGTCTAAAATCCAAGAAACCTTCACTAAGCCTCTTCAAACTGCAATTTTAAATACTTGTAACCTGGACACATTTGAGCAGATTTTCGTGAGGTGACAAAAGGCATGACACACAGCTCAAACCCCAGCCAAATGTCATGTCCCTACTGTAAAGCATGCTAGAACAGTTCAAACTTGTCATACCTTTTTAACATAGGCAACCATCATATTTTTGCTTAACTATGGTATCAGAAATGACTGAACCATTTTGGCTGAAATTTTTCTGAATCAAGACAGAGTCTTCTGCGGTTAATTGCATGTGCTACTCCTTTGAAACACTGCAGCAGTATCTCAAAGGGGCAGTACTGCGGAAGCCTGGGATCAGCTGGAGTCCTCAGCTGACCCCAGGCTCAGTGCAGCTGCCACTTTGAAACACAGCAGTGGCATTTCAAAGGGGCAGCATCACAAGAGTCGGGGATCAGCTGGAGACCCCAGATGACCCCAGCTCCATGCAGCGCTGCTCGTTGGAAGCACTGTGGCGGTGTTTCCAAGGGGCAACGCTGCATCCAGCCAGGGTCAGCTGGAGTCTCCAGATGACCCTGAGCTCCATGCAGCACTACCCCTTTGAAGCACTGCAGCAGCGCTTCAAAAGGGCAGTGCATTAGGAGCCTGGGATCAGCTGGGAACTCCAGCTGATCCCTGGCTCCACATTGCAAAGCTCCTTTAAAGTGCTACTCCGGTCCTTCATAGGCACTTTGCAACAGTGCAGCCGGGGATCAGCTAGGGATTCCAGCTGATCCCCAGCTCAGCTTGTGCTGCCCCTTTGAAGGGACGTTTTAGCACATTAAAGGGGCTCCATTTGCACTGCCCCTATGAAGTGCCTTAGTGGCACTTCAAAGGGAAGCACAGCATTAATGCCTGCGATTAACACGTTAAAAAGATTAACGCATTAATCCTATCCTGCGTTAATTGCAGGCATTAACACAGGTCAATTGACAGCCCTATTGGCAACCTTTGCAATAGGCAGTATTATCATTTA
Organism: Pelodiscus sinensis; assembly: GCF_052426305.1. Taxonomy (NCBI): domain Eukaryota; kingdom Metazoa; phylum Chordata; order Testudines; family Trionychidae; genus Pelodiscus; species Pelodiscus sinensis. The sequence continues at coordinate 21,792,270 of NC_143058.1, read as the reverse complement.
TAATTTCTTTTGTAAGGGCACAAGCCCGATATGCAAATACTTAGTGTGTTTGTAACTGTATTTTTACACAAAAATATGGAAAATAAATGAAATTTCTTTTAAATGAGAGCTGACACTCGAAAACATTGCTACTCATGTCAGGCACTTCACAACACCTAACTGTTTCTAGGTTATTTGACAATGTCATTAGTTACTCATTTCCAGGTTGGGTAAAGTGAACCGAACATCAAGACAGCAATTGTTTCAAGAAATGTTCCTTTTTTTTCTTTAACCACTTACATTTTCCTCTCTGAAAAAAACATATGCAACGCATAAAATTATATACATCTGCCTAAGCAAGAAAATATATAGTGTGACACAGTCCACTGAAGTATAACATCAACAGTAAGCAAAAAAGATAAAAGAATAACTCTCTGTTGTACTAGAACATTTCTCTCTGAACATAGTTTAAAGACCAGAGATCAGATTTTTGGATGGTTTGAATTTGTTGTTCAACCATTCACCCCCCCTCCCCTGTGCCTGCAGAATGTTTCAATTAGATAAATTGGGGCAAGGAACCTTTTTTAGGTCGGGGGCCGCTGACTCACAGAAAAATCAGTTGGGATCTGCACACAAGTAAGAAGCAAAGTGAGAAGCCCCTGACTGAGAAAGCAAAAGACACTCCTCACGCTCCCCCCACACACCAGAGGCTAGGGGGCTCCAGGCTAGTAGATTTTATACGCTCTAGCCCAGTGGTTTCCAACCTTTTTAAGCACAAGATCACTTTCTGAATTTAAGTCAGCCCAGGATCTACCTCAAACCCAAATACTGTGGTCCCACCCCTTTGCCAAGGCCCTGCCCACCTCACTCTGGGAAGATGGGGTACTGGGGAGGGAGACAGAGTGACATCAGTGCCCCTGTGCCTCTGTCTCCACCACAATGCACAACAAGTAGGAGGCTCACAGGGGGCAGTTCTGAGGCTCTAGGTAGAAACAGCAGGGCAGTACAGGGAGGGGCAGCTGAAGTGTCAGCTCTTGATAGCCTCCCAGCCAAACCAGTTAGGATCACCTGTCAGAGGCTCCAAGATCTACCAGTAGATTCTGATCTACTGGTTGGTGACCACTGCTCTAGCCCTATGGTTGGGGAGCAGAGGGGCTGGAGTGCCAGTGCAGGCTCCCCAATGTGAGTGGGGAGATCCCTGAGCTTTGGGGGCTGGATCCAAGAAAGTCAGGGGCCACATCCAGCCACCGGGCCTGAGGTTCTCACCCTTGACTTAGATAGTCCTGATGAGTAAAGCTACAGTTATTGTAGGATTTTCATGTTATTGCCTTAACACATTAAAAGCTTTTCACTTTTATTAGCCAAAATACATACCAGGAATTAACATAAGAGTATCTCACTATGTTCACTTTATACTTTCCAGATACTTATAGGCAAGTTTTCAAAAGACAACCTAAATCAAACACTCCCACCCCCGCCCCAACCCACACAGAACAGATAATAGCATGAACAAACTCACATTTGTGTGTGCACAATGAGTAACTGTATGGGGTCACTCCCACAGAGGGACTCCATGAACTTCATTTGTATACAGCAATTAAAGCTTTAAGCAAAAGACCCAGGTTTGTAAACTTGTGTAGGCTCTTCAGGAAGATTAATTCCGTATCAGGCTAATACACATTAATGCTTAGATAAGAGTAAATAGGAGAAGCCTCACTCTTAAAGCCCAAATGCTGTCTGGCTTGCAGGTAGTGAGAGTGGGAATGTCTAGGATTTCTGTGTTATTTATGCTCCTTTGACTGAGACTTTGAGAAGAAGATGCAGAAGTTCTGGCTGAGACTTCTATTCCACTGGTGGAGTCTTACCTCATCTTCTAATGTTACAGCTGCTTCTTCCCAGTCTTTATTCCTACTAGAGATGGTTGAAGAATGCAGCAAAATCTACTCCAAAAAATCCAGCTAATCTTTGAATGGCAAGAAAAGCAGCAAACCAATTTTACCAAAAATTTCAAGATTTCAGAAATTCTTATCTAGCTGTACTCCCCATACACCTTGGCTTCTGATTTGTTTAAAAGTTCTCTGGTGAGCCTTCCCACATGCCTTTCTGAAGGCAATTGGAACCAAACCCCATTGCTCTGGTCAGAATGCTTTGGATGGAAGGGCAATTTATTGTCCTGAAGTCACTATTTAAAGTATTACTTAATTTACATCAACATTTCTCCATGACTCTCCTGGGAGAGGCTGGCATTCAGCACACCATTTAATGGCGGGTTTAAATGGAAAGCTCAAAAATATATTTTTCTGATGCTCAAGAGCCAATTATGAATGAAGTGATCAAACTCCAAGATTCTAGATCAAAGGAACATGTGAAATTTTGGAATCATATAAATAGGTTGATGACTTTCAGGGTTGTTAGTTTTTTTATTAAAAGTCAGTATTCAGTCCTGACATATTCTCTGTACTTAGGAACTCATAATGAATGTTTAACTAATATCACTGTTCTAATTCCAATAGGAACAGGGAAATTAATTTGGGTCAACTGATCACCTTATTATACATGTCTATACAGTACTAGGCATACCCGCACTTTTTAATGATTGACTTCTTGATGGCAGGTTTGGCCCCATTTGCAATGAGCCAAACTCACACCAGGACTCATCATATCTGCAATAAAAGGAGTGACATGCAGAGGTGGAAAGGTGAAAGGCATTCCACTCCAACTCGTCTGATAAAGTGGGTTTTATCCACAAAAGCTTATGGCCTAATCCATTTATTAGTCTCTAAGGTGACATAAAATCACTTTAGAAAGGCAGTCAAGGGACTCAAATGGTCTCATCACCTCATTCCTTTCTGAAAACCCCAGTGGCAATAATTTCAGGATTAGCATAACAGGTAGCAGGCTGACTCTCCTCTCCATTTTCTTTACACACGGTGGAATAAATTCCCTAGCCTAGCAGGACACACTTTATTCTACTTTATAGACTTACGGTACTATATATACAGTACTCACCACACTTCCTTTTGCATGCCCTGAAGAGGAGGAGCAAGCATCCAGTGAGTCATGCCAAACATGTTGACAGAATTGGACAGGATTGCATATCCACATAAGTGTTTATATAATATCTGTGATGAACCTCTGTAATGGTAAATAACTGATTAGTTGTGTATTATTAATGTTAATGAGCCACATGGATTAATTGAATAAGTCACAAATAAGATATGTCACATACGTCATCACATATATAGAGAGAATGCTGAGTCATGCTGACTGAGGAAATGCTGTCTTTTAAAACCTGACCAACTGTAAATGAATATTCATCAGTCTGACAGTTGACTGCATGAATATTCATAAAAGAATACTGTTATGTCCTGAATTATGTATTAATATGTTGAAAGACCAATCATTTTAAACTTATGTAAATTAGCATCCTCCACCAGCCAATCATTTTAAATCTAAGTCCTCATATATATTCATGACTGTGGCCTATAAAAGCCTGTGGAACGCACCCGTTGGCGTTGCGTCAGGGCGTCGGGTTAGGCATAGGCTAGGGTAGTGGCATGAGAGACCTGGTGGCTGGATCGTGCTGTCCCGAGAGTGATTGACTAGAGCATATGTGTTAGGTTAAGTTAAAGGAATTGACCAGATGGAAGGTCTGACTCTCTCCTCCTTAGGTTTTTAGTTAGTTTAGTATTTTAGTTAGGTTATCTCTCGTCGTCGAGTCTGTCTGTCAGGCTGCGTCAGTGACCGCATGTCGGCCGTCGTCGAGTCTGTTCGGTATGTGCGTCATGAGATAGATTAGGGTTTTATTTTTAGGATAAGTTTAGAGCCTAGCAGTATAGGGTTTAGCGTCCATTGTCTGCTCCAGCTGTTCTGAAGAACAGGAAGAGGCGTGACTGCGGAAGGCAATCGACACACTCTATTCCGGTTCTTCGTGGGACTCCTGGCAGCTCCTCTCCGGATACTTGGAAGAGTCAAAGGATTGAGGTCGCCAGCTTCAGCGTCTTCTTCCAATGTGCGACGCCTGGTTGTTCCTCGTCTGAGGCCCGAAAGGACCAAAGACTTGAGGTCGCCAGCAACCATCAATCGCTCCAAGTGCCGTTGACTCTAGTAAACCCCCTGCTGTTGGGTATACCACATGTTTGTTTATTTGAGATATATAGCTAATATACTCCTGTTGTTTTAAAACTACTAAACGTCTTAAGTTTTCATGTATGCTCCGTATTCCAAAGGTAAAGCAACCAGACAGTGAATAGATACTTTCTGAAGTCGAGTTCCTCTATCTTCTTTTAATTAAATTAGGCTGTTTGGCATTCTTAAATTATACGTTGGGTGGACACCGAGCTTTCATAGCAGAGTGCCCGCGCCTAACAAGCAGGAACTCATAAATGAGAAGAGAGGTATGTGTAGGAGTTGCCAATTCTGCAGAAGGAAGAGGGGAAGGAATGTAAACAAAGGCCACAGGATACAGAGTTATTTATATTGATAACTGAGTGGAAAGAAGAAAAGGCATCTGCTATACAAATGCTGACCATATAAAATGATCTCAGATAGTACAGGAGTCCTCTTATGAACTAGTTTCTTATGACTATGGATACATCTAGACTACAAGCTTCCTTCAAAAGAGAAAGGTTCTTTTGAAAAAGCTTTTTTTTAAAGAGAGCATCTAGACTACAACCACTTCTTTCAAAAAAGCGAGCCGCTTTTCCAAAGAGAGGATCCAGGCAGTCTGGATGCTCTCTTTCAAAAAAGCCTTGTTTGCATTCAAGAACACCTTTTTTTAAAATAGCACTTTGAAAAAAGGCGTTCTTCTTTGTAAAATGTGGTTTACCACAGTAGAAAAAACCGCTGCGTTCTTTCAATCTAAGGCCACTTTTTTCGAAAAAACCCTGTAATATAGACACATTGTGATTGTAGTTTTTTTTTTTTTAAGTTTCATGTTTGGTGCAGAATTAGCCTTGTGACAGAAGAGAGCAAGCCAAAAAGAAAAAGACAGTTCTACGTATAAGACAAGAGAAGAATGAGGATATATTCCAAATATCAAATTGTGGAAAATTCTGGCAAATTGTCTGAATTAAAATTTCTACTGTAGAAAAGTAGTAGCTAGATATCTATTTGTAACAGAAGTGCCTACATGCTGGGCCAATTCTGTTCTGCACTTGATTCTCACATTCTTCTAGATTTACACTTATGTAGCACAAAGTTTGGCCCGCTGCTCCTGCTAAAATCTTATTTACAGGATTATGATAATTTAGCATTGGGAATGTATTTGCCAGGATTCTTGACCATACATTTTCAGCCCAGTTTGCAGAGATTTAGTTATTCAGATGCCATTAATATTGGTAAATAATACTAATGAATCTAAATTCATGGATTGCAAGGCTAGAAGGGACAATTGTGACCATCTAGTGACCTCCTATATAATACAGGACAAGGAACTTCCCAAAAATGATTCCTAAAGCAGATCTTTTAGGGAAAAAATATCCAATCTTAATTTACAAATTGTCAATGATGGAACATGCACCATAAGGGAACTATTTGAACCTTGGTCCTTTTGCAATGCTAGTTATATTTGAGCAAAACACCAAGGGCTAAATCCTGTTCTCAGTTAGTCCGTAATAGAATATCTTTGATTTTACTGGTACAGCCAAGGACAGAGTTTGACTCCAGAGCTATGAAGTTTAAGAAATATTTAGCAGAGATTTTCAGAGTGAAGCTAAAGCTACTTTTAAAAACAACCTTTTAGCAACACAGTGATCAATGTCCTTTAGTTCTTAACATAAAACATAAGCTTTTCTTTCACCCTAACCTTGAACATAACACAAAAAAATACAGGTCGTTGAAACTTTAGTAGAAACTGCAGCTAGTAGAGGTAAGTGGCAGAGGTTGACTGATAAAGGGAAAAACGGTGTCTGTTCTGAGTTACCACCATGATTCACACTCTGGCAGACCTAGATGTTCAGTGTTCTGGTGTTTATCAAGCAGAAACACAGAACTGTCCATGATGTGTTTTACAAAAAAAAGATAGTAAGTATACTGCACAGCTCTATAGATAAAAGTGGGTTTCTAGGACTGCTGACACCAAGACATGCCAAATACACTCAGCTGCAGAATGAGTCTAGCCAATGCAAACAAATCCAAACCAGAAAGCCACCGCACCACTGCTATATGAGATACAGAATTAACCTAAGCAGGCATTGGGCAGGATACATTTTAAGTTGGCACTACAATGCTATTTCAACAATCCTGTGACTTTGATAGTGATATTTGTTGCTAGAATTTGTTGCAGAGTTTAGTATATTCTTAACAACAACAACAAAATATGCATCTCTCTCTAGAGAAAGAATTACATGCATATAAGATGATGAGCCACATTTTGCTTTTAATTATTATTGGTCAACCTATCTGACTTATTTTCCGCTTGACATCTGTAAATTAACCAGGGCATTGCAGAGGGCACAATCTGACTCTGTGTTGTGAAGCCTGTTCCTTCATATCATGGCCTCAGCTGCATTTTAAATAATCTCAGGACAAGAGAGTGCCATATGAGATCCAAGAGATACTTTATCTATCACAGTAATTTCACTGCAGCGCATCACCCATAAATTCCAAACAATATTTAGAGCTCACACAGTGCTCTACTTCAGTTCTGGGAAAGGTATGCAGAGTCTCGCAGAGAAATACAGCAGATTGTTCAGCCAAGGAGTTGACATACTGCAAGAGGCCATTCAAGGTGAAGCACACAGTTAACACCTTGCAGAAGAGCTCTGTTCAAGCTTGTCTCTTTCATCAACAGCAAGTTGGTCTAGTAAAAGATACTATCTCACCCACTTTTTCTGTCCAATATGGGACAAACATGGCTAAACATGAGGGGGAAAGACAGTTCAGTTTGACACCGAGACTACTAAGGTTACTGGAATTCCCATTTTCACGTAGCGAAAACCTGCCTAACTATGACGGGGATTAAAAAAACAGAAAGTCCATAGCTGACCTTTAGGTCACTTCTGGATAAGTGTGAATAGGATTACTTTGTATTCAATATGTAGCAAAACACTGACCTTATTCTGTCACCAGAAAGGTCCTTTTCAGTAAGGTAATAGGCATGTTCTTCGTACCATATGGTTAAAAATATCCTTACGTGTCTGCCAAAGACTATATATCCACCCTACACAGAAACAGGTAATATAACATCTATGGTAGTTAATAACTCTCATAATCTGGAGATAATTTATGTTCATTAAAGAGCAACTATTAAAAGAGGGTTTTCCACTATTTTGTCTTTTGAAATGATAGCTCATGTGTAGCTTGTTTCCATGGGAACTGAATCTTCTTCAAACTGAATTAATGTTGGAAAACAAACAAACAAACAAAATAGCTTCTGGGGCCACCAAAGATTAAGTTTTAACACACTTATCTATGCAGCAGAGTCATAGAAACCGGAGGGATCAAGCTCCGGAAAGCTGCTATTCTAGACAGTCCAACAACGACAGCACGTCATGTATCAGATAATCAAACTGACAAGTTTCAAAAAGCAGCTTTGCAGTGATGACAAATTATAAATGAATAAAGCACCAAATGATAAATTGGTTCCCTGTTGATTCTTTGTGTACTAATTTCTGTTATGGCTTTCCAATCTTAATTTGTTTGATTAGATTTTTGTTTTTTAAACATAAATTAAAAATGAAATGTCTATGGTAAACTGTGCATCAACTGTAATGAAGAATCGATCTCAATGTTTTTATTGCATTTTTAGCCTGTATTCAGGAAGATAAAAATTACATTTATTAGCCCATTTCCAAAATTACAAACTACGATTGTTAACCTGGCTTTACTTTTTTTTCATTATATGAAAGATAGAGGAAACTGTAAAGTATTTTGTGGATGAACCATCATTCTACTTTGTATTACTGGCAATCACACTACAGGCAGTCCCCGGGTTACGCACAAGATAAGGACTGTAGGTTTGTTCTTAAGTTGAATCTGTATGTAAGTCGGAACTGGCGTCCAGATTCAGCCGCTGCTGAAACTGACCACCAGTTCTGACTTACATACAGAATCAACTTAAGAACCCCAAGCGTCCCCATGTCAGCTGCTGCTGCAACTGATCAACAAGCCCAGGGCAGAGCAACTCTGCCTCGGGCTTCCTGTAGTCAGCGCTGGTCAGTTTCAGCAGCGACTAACTCAGGACGCCTGGGGCAGAGCAGCTGGGGTGCTGCTGGGTTGCTCCAGTAGCGCCGCTCCTCGGCACTACTGGACCAACCCAGCAGCACTCCATCTGCTCTGCCCCAGGCGTCCTGATTCAGCCGCTGCTGAAACTGACGAGCAGCGGCTGAATCAGGACCAGAGCAGCTGGGGTGCTGCTGGGTTGGACCAGTAGCGCCCAGAGCGGCGCTGTGGGACCAACCGGCAGCACCCCAGCTGCTCTGCCACAGGCATCCGGAGAAAAGCCTAGTCTGCTGGGGGGGGGGGGGGGGGGCGTACTAGCTACGCCCCCCCCCCCCACCCCAGCAGACCAGGAAGACACAGGCGGCGGACCGAGACGCACTGCGGTCCCGCCGCCTGGGTCCTCCGCGGCTTTGCTCCCAGTCTCCCTGGTCTGCTGGAGACCAGCAGACCAGGGAGATGGGGAGCAAAGCCTCTGAGGACGCCGGCAGCGGGACAGCCGTGGGGCGTCTGGGCTGTCCTGCTGCCGGCTTCCCCCGCTGCTTTGCAAAGCCTCGGGGAAGCCGGCAGCGGAGCAGCCCAGGCGCGCCTGGGGTGCCCCGCTGCCCGAGCCCCCCCGCCCGTGGCTTTCCAAAGCCTCGGGGAAGCAGACAGCGGAGCAGCCCAGGCGCGCCTGGGGTGCCCCGCTGCCCGAGCCCCCCCCCCCTCCCGTGGCTTTGCAAAGCCTCGGGGAAGCCAGCAGCAGAGCAGTCGAGGCGCGCCTGGGCTGCCTCGCTGCCCGAGCCCCCCCGCGGCTTTGCAAAGCCTCGGGGAAGCCGGTAGCGGAGCAGTCCCCCTGGACTGCCCCCTGAACTGCCCTGCTGCTGGCTTCCCCGCGGCTTTGCAAAGCCACGCGGGGGGGTGCTCGGGCAGCGGGGCAGTTGCCCCGCTGCCCGAGCCCCTCCGCGACTTTGCTTTGCGTCTTCCTGGTCTGCAGACCAGGAAGACGCAGAGAAAGCCCCAGAGTACCGGGCGGCAGGACTGCGAGGTCCCGCAGTCCGTGTACTCCGGGGCAGCCCCATTCGTAACTGCGGATCTGACATAAGTCGGATCCGCGTAAGTCGGGGACTGCCTGTTTTTGTAATTTTGGATTATGATCTGTAGGTAAATTTTTATGTAATACCAAAATAATTAAAAAGAATGTAGTTATCTTTCCAGTGATCTAACACGGTTGGTTTTTGTGAACTGGTTTTGCTATGCAAAATGTAACTTTGCTTTCATGAGTTTTGTAAATAGGGCAATTTTTAAAAAATGTATTGTTGTTGGCATTACATGGTTGGAGCATGGGCATACAGCAGTATAGTAATAAAGAGTACATTAGGATTCCCTGCATCCAGCAGTAACAATGGAAACTACAATAGGCATCAGTGTCTCTTGTAGGAGAAATATTTCTGGGTGTTCACATTTTCGTCTGCCAATATATTTTTCCTTGATTTGCTTTGTAAAGAACAAGAAACTGCACGCTGTTTCATCAGCTAAGTGTGTGCAAAATATATTGGCAGCCCAGTAGCTGAAGGCACGACTGTTCAGAGCCCATCACATTGAGGAAATTCTCCCACACAATGCATTTAACTCATAGACTTTACTAGCAGAAGAGACCATCATAATCATTTGTCTGATCTGCACAGTGCAGACCTCAGGTTGTCACCTACCTACTCCTGAAATAGGTCTATAATCTCTGTCTCATTTACTGAAATCCTCCAATCTTGAGTTGAAGACTTCAAGTTACAGAGAATCATTTATGTTGGATGGATTCAAACCAGCAAACCACCCTTGCACTTGCTGCAGAGGAAGGCAAAAAAAAAAAAAGTCCCTGTCAATCCAACTTGGGTGGAAAATTCCTTCATAACACCAAACATGGTAAACAGTTAGACCCTGAGCTTGTGTGCAACCAGACACTTGATAAACTCTTTCTGTAGTAACTCAAGATTCCTCCACATTCAGAATTCCAACTCCAGTAGGAATAATGGATGGGCCATATACCACTGTAAGCATCTCGTCCAGAAACTTATTCAGTTCTGTCTTAAAGCAAGTTTAAGGTTTTTTCCCCCTACTAGTTCCAAACTTTATTTCCTTGATAGGTAGAAACATTTGTCTAATTTCAAGCCTTAACTTGCCAATGTATATTCATTCGTTCTTATGCCAACATTAACCCTTAACTTAAACAACTTTTCTCACACCATAGTGTTTATGTCTGTGATATATTTATAGATATCAGTCATGTCTCCTTCTTAATCTTCATTTTAAGAGGCTAAACAAGCCAACATCCAACTTCCTTAAGTCTTCTCTCTTTTCCCCGCTGCTATTACAGGTTGAATTAATCCTTCCTATACATGGGAACAGGGGCAGATGACCATTTTGCGGGGCCCCCCTTTGCCACGGCGTATGCACGGGGCTTCTTGAAGCACGGGGCCCGGGGCGGCCGCCCCGCTCGCCCTGCCCTATATCCGCCCCTGCATGGGAAACCAGAATTGCACATAGTGTTCCCCATGAGGTTGTATTAGTGCCTTGTATAACGGTAATAGCACTTCCTATCTCTCCTAGAAATTTCCTCCCAGATTCATCCAAGGATCATAGAATCATAGAATCATAGAACTGGAAGAGACCTCAGAAGGTCGTCAAGTCCAGCCCCCTGCTCTAGGCAGGACCAATTCCAACTAAATCAACCCGGCCAGGGCTTTGTCAAGCCGAGACTTAAACACCTCTAGGGATGGAGACTCCACTACTTCCCTAGCTAACCTATTCCAGTGCTTCACCACCCTCCTAGTGAAATAGTTTTTCCTAATATCCAACCTGGACCTCTCCTACCACAACTTGAGACCATTGCTCCTTGTTCTGCCATCTGTCACTACTGAGAACAGCCTCTCTCCATCCTCTTTGGAACCTCCCTTCAGGAAGTTGAAGGCTGCTATCAAATCCCCCCTCACTCTTCGCTTCTGCAGACTAAACAGACCCAAGTCCCTCAGCCTCTCCTCATAAGTCATATGCTCCAGCCCCCTAATCATTTTGGTTGCCCTCCGCTGGACCCTCTCCAATGCGTCCACATCCTTTTTGTAGTGGGGGGCCCAGAACTGGACACAATACTCCAGATGCTGCCTCACCAAAGCCGAATAAAGGGGAATGATGACATCTCTGGATCTGCTGGCAATGCTCCTCTTAATGCAACCTAATATGCCATTAGCCTTCTTGGCTACAAGGGCACACTGTTGACTCATATCTAGCTTCTCATCCACTGTAACCCCCAGGTCCTTTTCTGCAGAACTACTACTTAACCGGTTGGTCCCCAGCTTGTAACTATGCTTGGGATTCTTCCGTCCCAAGTGCAGGACTCTACACTTGTCCTTGTTGAACCTCATCAGATTTCTTGTGGCCCAATCCTCCAATTTGTCTAAGTCATTCTGTACCCTATCTCTGCCCTTAAGCATATCTACCTCTCCCCACAGCTTAGTGTCATCCGCAAACTTGCTGAGGGTGTAATCCATCCCCTCATCCAGATCACAATTCCCTTTTTCATGGCTACTTCACTCAATGTCTGATACATTGTTACTAGTTGTTAATTTGATGACTAATAATGTGCTAACACCTCAATTGAAAGAATGGCATGTGGTATTTAAACTAAGCCACTTCATTGGCTTTAATAGAAATAAAATTATGTCTTGCTTTCAAAATATAAGGGGAAATTGTTTACTGTCTATCCAGATAATTATATGGCTTTACGTATTAAAACATATACTCGCTATATACATATAGTATATATAAAGAGAGAGGCATCCCTCTAGTAACACTAATAAACCAAGTTTGGAGCTCTACTAAAGCTGTTTTAAATAAATTGTTATGATATGATAATTGTATCACCGAGGACTGAAATCTCTTCTTCAGTGATTCAGTTCTGCCAACAATACTACAGCAAGATGATGTTACTTTAAGTCCTGAGGAACATACTGGGAGCCAACCAGTGCAGACAGCTCACTCTAAGTAAAGGACAGAGAGCTAGAAACTTGAGTGCTAATCCTAGCTCTGCAACTGACTTGTCTGGTGTCCCAGGGCAAGTCACTTAATTTAAATACTTCACAAATGTATACATATTAGAGATGGGCAAGACCTATAAGGATACATTTTTAAAGGATCTCAATTCAATATCAAGGTTTCTTAGTCGTGGTTTACAGACAACATAAATGTTGGACACAAATGTTAGAACTCAGATCATACAGATTGCTGGATTCAGTCAGACACCTACATACTAACTACTGTGTCCTCTATTGTATCTGTAAACTGGAGGCCATTTTTTAAAGATCTCTTAGGTCTTTTAATTTATTTCCCTGACTGTAGTCAGCAGAAAGATATGTACATTCACTCGTATCAAAACAATGAATTCTCTTCAGTATATTTGAAATCTTTTAAATATTATTTTCTGTGAACATTTGTATGAAAGTATATTTTCTTTTGTTTGAAAGTATATTTGTGAGACAAAGCAGAAGCCTTTAAAATATGTATGCAAATGTATGTTTTCATATATTTGTATTGCAAATACTTGCATGGATATCTTGAAATCTTTTTGATTATTCTTCTTTTTCTGAAAGCTACAATCATCTTGTCAGGGAGTAGAAACAATACCTAGTGATCTAGGTGACCATTCTCGCCATCTAACAAATAGTAAGTATTCAAAGGCAGAGTCAAAAACTCAACAGTTCATGAATAACCAATAATACATGCAAAGAAATTACAACTTATTTGGCAAACAATTTTAAATAATGAGCAAGGTTGTAAAAATCTGAATCTGTTCACAGTTTACTCATGAATAAGGAGGAAAAGCTAATCGGTTACAAATTATTTGCCCAGATCCATGGAGGACCAAAGTCAAGCCAATACATTTTGAAGACATTTATTACAACATAATTTTACAAAACACATGAGACTAGATTTTGCTTTCAGTTACATCAATGTAAATACAAAAAATCCATTTATTAAAACAAGTTAAAGTATTTATCCAGCAAACAAAAGTATTGATTTGCTGAGTGTCTGTAGTTTCAGATGTGAATATCTAGCAGATCCCATTCAGGTGTTAGAATGAGCTACTTTTCCACAACCAGAAGTACAAAATCCCCCCCAAAACATTACCCAGACAGACTGAAACTGCTAACTAAAACTGTAACCATTACATATCCTAATCTTGCAGAGTGTAAGAAAGACACACATATATTTGAATACTTAAAAATGAATTATGACCATATGTACAGAAACTGCATCTTGCAAGTGTTGCAAAAATGACACAAAGGATTGGTAACTGGATTTCAACAAAGCTATTAGAATGAATGTTCTAATTCAATATTCAGAACTACACAGATTTATTTTACACACTGGCCAGGTAGGCCAATTGAGTATTTCTAGTCTACAACCCTTTATTTTAATAGTTTTAAAACTATCTTTACATGATGTCATAGACAACCACAGTTTCTGTATCTATCACAGTAGCCATTAAATACTTAATCAAGAGAAACTTACTTAGGATAGAATCCATACAAGGTGGTTTTTTGTACTTTTAAGATAGAGCCATTTACAGCCTGCTCCAATTAAAACTGGAATATAGGCTACTAGATTATAACATTCTTACCGCACTGTAATTTAGTTGTGCAATTGATCATGTCTTCGTATGGCACACTACTGGGGCACCATAAAGAACAGTCAATCCAAAGATAGAATGAACCAAAGTTTTTTTTTTTTCTTTATTTCAAAATGGTGACAGAAAAGCCTTCCCTGAATGTACAAGAGACCTGTGATGGCCCAAAATATTATTGTTTTGGCTGAAAAACAGTAAATAGCATCACGGGAAAGAGGGAAAGAGAGGAAAACTTGTCCAGTAGAAAATAATTGTTATATAGTCACCCTATATACCAACCAAAACAACATAAAGAACCCAAAATATGTCTAATATTTGCTCACAGATTAGTTGCTGGTACTTCAGAAAAGTTGTTATGCTGGGCTAAGAAAAGCGGAAGACATATTTTGTACTTCAGGGAATATATGGCACATAAATGTGAAGCACCTAGAACAAAGAGCATTTGGCTCCTATTTACACTGAGTCCATGAAGGGAAAGTGGAATAAAACAGTTTATTACAATCACCCTCACATGCCTATGTTAGTAAGTGGTTATGACCAGTGCTAACAACTCCAGCAGTCCTGATCCAGAAACAAATACAGAATGTTTATATTTAGGGACAATTTCCAAAGGGGTCTAGACCTAGCCTCCATGCATGTATATTCAAACACCTGTTTTTAATTAGCTAATTTCTGTCATTACATTTTTATGCCTTTTTTGAGATGTCTGCATGCACAAGTCATAGATTCCACCTTGACAAATGCAAATATTTGTGCAGGTAGTGTCTGCAGGCGTGCACTGTGTAAAAAGGCAAACATGAAATACTTATGGAAAATTTGGTCCATAAAACCTGGGCAATGGTAGTGTTACTTGGACTCCAACAGGAATCATTATACCTTGATGCCATTCTTTTTTGTGAACATAGTCCATTGATAATACTACGGAGCATAGGTCAGTGGTGGGCAATAATCAGCTTGTGGGCTGGATGTGGCTCACCAGCATTAGCCCCTGCCAGGCTGCTGCTTCTTTATTTACCTGCATGTCCACAGGCACGGGTGCTTGCATCTCCCAATGGCAGCAGATTGCCATTCCTGGCCAATGGGATCTGTAGGAAGCAGTGTCCCGGGCCAGGCCATTTCCTGCAGTTCCCATTGGCCAGGAATGGCAATCCTGCCAATTGGAACTATAAGTGCCTGTATCTGCAGATGCACATAAACAAAGTGGCAGTGGTCTGCCAGGCGAAACACTGCTGTCTTATTTCCCATCCCTGGCATAGATCATCCTCCAGATTACATTATAGGCACAAAGAAGGTTGTATGAATTAGTGAGCATATAGGGGAGAGGCTGCCAAAGTTCAGCTTCCATTATGAGAAAATGTGGACTCTTGAATTATAGCCTGCATCAGATCTTAGACAGGGAAACAAGTCAGATCCTCAAAGCAGCAAACCATGGGACATAAAATTTCTATCTGAATAGAGTCGCATTAGATTCTAAAATCAAAGCATTCATTTTGGCTACTTCTGTTTAGTAAAACACCATTTGCAAGGTGTATGTTTGGCTGAGATTAGGAGGTAAGAAAGAACCTTTTCATTTTTTGTCTCAATTTTTCATTCTGAAAGATGAGAACAAAAGAGACCAATCAATAACTATAATTATAATTTTCTTTTTATTGATTTCTCAAAAGTCCTTAAAGGCATCATCATTAACTGAAAGCTAGCTTATGAAAATGTATGAGGTTTTTACTTCTCTCCTGACAAAGTAAGTGACTTCTATATTCAAATGTTTAACATAGCCAGGCTGGAATAAGTAAAGACAACACTTGGTAAAAATGAATACAGTCATTGACACATTTTGGCTATCTTGCTTTCTCTGAACTGGAATAGGAGATACGTAAGAATATATTTTAGAAGCAGCAAAAGAATCAGGTTCCATGTTCTCTTCAATTTAATGCTTTGTGTTTGCAATGCTAGCACATTTTCTACATTTGTGCCCACTGTTTTATTTGTGTGTAACTTTATGGTTGATGATAGGTGCCTGATACACTATCCTAGATACTTAAATATTTCAGTCATACACAAAATGAATATATCACAAGCAGCTGCAGTGCAAGTTTTGCTAGGTTGGGTATGCTTCAATTCTCACTGAAATCAATGGAAGTCTTTCCACTAACTTTAACAGAAGTGGGACTGAGCCAACTGTCCCTCTCTGTCCTAGGAGCACTGTCTCTGATGGTATGAAGGCAGTTCAATCTCAATGCCAGGTAAAGCACAGGCCTCTCTAAGACAAACAGCAAGGGGTGAATTAGAGCAAATTATGGTGCAGATTTTTGGAAATGGACATCCTAGAACAGGAAAGAGACAAAAAATCTAATTTTACATAGGTCCTCAAAAAGCCAAGATGTAACAGCTGACCTGAGTTGGATTTGAAACAGCAATCTAGTAATGAAAGTGTCTGTCATTGTCAATGTTTAAAGTAATCTTTAAAAGTTGTTTTTTGCCATAAAAATAAGTTATCATCATATATAGAACCACAGAAGTTATATACACAGAGGAAAAGGCCTATTGGCTCATGCAGCCCGTCTTGCTATAAATTCAGAATGTCTCTTGATAGTATATTTTTAGTTATTTAGTCTGGTCTACTTTTAAAATATGCAATACAAAGAGGCTTCTATCACTTCTCTATGAATACTATTCCATAGCTCAATACTATAGATCTCATAGGAGAAGTCGATAGTAACAAATATAACTCAGAAGTTAGTAATGGTAGAAAATTTAAAAGGGAAGCAAAGGGACACAATGAAACTTGTGACCAGAAGAGTTAGAGACAATAAGAAGTTTATGTATACCAGGAACAAAAAAAATCCTAGCAATGGTACTGGTTCGTTACAAGGCAAAAATGATGGGATTATCAGTTTAATGTTGAAAAGGCCTGGTCTTTAATAATAATTTTTGTTCTATATTTAAGAAAAAGACAGGTGATGCAGTATTATCATACAACACTTTTTCCTTTCCAGTAATATGATTGGAAGATGTTCAACAGCAGCTATAAAAGTTAAACATATTTTAGTCAGCGGGTCTGGATAACTTCAAGATAAATCCAAAAGTTATAAAAGAGCTGGCTGAAGGGTTTGTTCACCATTAATGTTGCTTTTTGATAAATCTTGGAACACAGAGGAAGATCCAGAAGACTGAACGAAAGCTAATGTGCCAAGAGTTAAAAAGGAAAAATAGGATGATGTTAGGAGATATAGGCATGTAACTCTTACATCAATTCTGGACAAAATAACGATGACTCATTGACAACTTGATTAATAATCAATTAAAGGTAGATAATATAATTAATGCAAATCAATATGGATGTATGGGAAATAGATTCTGTCAAACTAATGTAATTGTTTTGATAAGATTGCATGTTTAGTTGATAAGGGTAATAATGTTTATGTAATACACTTAGAAGTGTTTGACTTGGTAGCATGCAACAATTTGATTATAAAATTAGAATGATATAAAATTAACATTAAATAGACAGGTCTTAAAATGTAATTGTAAAAGAGGGCTCATTACTGAGAGGCCCCTCAAGGATTAGTTCTTTGCCCTTGTGCTATTTAACATTTTTATCAATGACCTGGAAAAAAACCCAAAGTCATCACTGATAAAGTTTGCAGATGACAAAAAAGTAGGGAAGAGATAAACAATGAAGAGGTCTAGTGATCCATATAGTGTGATCTGGATCACTTTGTAAATGGAGTGCAAAACCAATATGCATTTTAATACAACTAAATTTAAAGGAACAATGAATGCAGGGAATATTTAAAGGATGGAGGAATCGGTGCTAGGAAATAGCGACTCAGAAAAGGATTGAGTGGGGAGAGGGATAATCATCTGAACTTAAGCTTTCAATGCAATACTGTGGAAAGGCATAATGCCACTAATGGATGAACACACAGGGAGATTTTGAACAGGAGCTGGGAGGTTATTTTACCTCTGTATTTGGCATGAGTGCAACCACTACTGGAATATGATCCTTAGTTCTGTCCACAATTCAAGAGGGGTGTTAATAAATTGGAGAGGCTTCAGCGAAGAGTCACAAGAATGTTAAGGATTAGGAAACATGGCTTATAGTCATATTCTCAAGGAGCTCAACCTATTTAGCTTAAAGAGAATGTTGTGAGGTGACTTGCTCTATTTGGGGGACACACATTTGATAATGGCTCTTCAATTTAGTAAAGAAAGGTTAAAAATGATCCAGTGGCTGATGGCTGAATCCAGACAAATTAAGAGTGGGAAGATAAAATGTAAATTGTCAGTAATAGGGACACTTAACTACTGAAACAATGTACCAAGGGTTGTGGAGGATTCTCCATCACTCACAATGTGTAAATCAATATTAGATATTTTTCTTAAAGATATGCTCCAAAAATCACTTTTGAGCTGTTCTGTGACTTGTGTTGTACAGAAGGTCAAATTAGTTATCAAAATGGTCCCTTCTGCTCTTGGAATTCATACATCATTGTTCAAAAGTTCTTCAGATATAAGTTTACATGTTCTCTTCTGATTTTTTCCATAGCACTTTTCAAATACAGCAGGTGATAACTGTGGTATTCTGGTCAGACAGTCCTTCTGTCTCTCAGTACAATATATCCAAGGCGATGTGTGAGAGTTGGGTTTTTATATTTGCCTATGGAATTCCTGCACTATTGATATTTAGCACATTACTTGAAAAAGTTATGTTGGGTAATTCTGACTAAAACAGATATTTTGTTTATTCAGTTTCATCCTTTCTAATCTACAAGTTAAGAACAGAAATCAAACTGTAGATAAAAGACCAAACCATGAATAGATAATTATTTTCCTTGGAAGTAAAAATGGAATACACCTGGTTTGGCAACAGCATGTTTCATTACTTCATAGAAGATTCAGGGTGAAAAGTGACATTCCCAGACAAACAGAACTTCAATGCATGATACAAGAGAGACATCTGAGCTGTTTGAGTATGCGGGTGATAACCTTCTCATAGTGTTCCAGGATAAGTCATTTGTGTAGACAATAAGGATTAATATTCTTACGTTGTGCCTAATGTCAAGGAGCTCTGATAATCATTGTTGAATGGAAAAAATTCACAGATTCCATTTGGCCAACTTGCACCACTAAGGTGTGGGCCAGTGAGAGAGAAGCCATATTTGTTTTGGATACCCCACAGGGAGGCGATATGGAATGTACTTCATCCCAGTATAAAAGAGAATAAGGACAACCCAGGGAATTATAGAACAATCAGCTTAACTTTGGTATCCAGAAAAATAATGAAACAAATACTGCAGAAAAAGACCTGTGGTTATAGTGGAACCCAAACTAAAATGAATACAAGGTAATACTGTTGCAAAAAGAGAGATAGAACATATTAGCAAGAGTGTTGTAAACAAGACACAACAAGTAATTATTGCTGTTTCCTCAGCACTGACAAAGCCTTAGCCTGAGTACTGTGTCCATTTCTGGGCACCACATTTCAGGAAATATGTGTACAAATTGGCAAAAGCCCAGCAGAGACCAACAAAAATGACTGAAGGTCTAGAAAATATGACCCAGGAAGAAAAAATAAAATAAAAAATTGGTATGTTTAGTCTGGAGAATAGAAAACTGAATAGGGACATAACAATCTTCAGGCACATAAAAAGTTATAAAGAGGCGGGTGATAATTGTTCTCCTTAGGCACTGAGGGTATGTCTACACTACAGCACTAATTCGAACTAACTTAATTTGAATTAGTTAATTCGAACTAAGCTAATTCGAATTAGTGCATCTAGACTTAAAAACTAGTTCGAATTAGTGTTTTGCTAATTCGAACTAGCATGTCCACACTGAGTGGACCCTGAACCGAGGTTAAGGATGGCCGGAAGCAGTGCCGGCAGGTCATCAGGTTAGGACTTAGAGCGTGGAGCTGCTCTCTCAGGCTAGCTGAGGGCTGTGATTAAAGGGACCTGACCCCCACCCTGGACAGACAGTTCTCAGGGGTTCCCCGCTTGCAAAGCAGTCCTGGCTTGGAGTGTTCTGAGTGCCCACACTTGGCACATCACAGCACTTGGCCATCAGCCTGGCTGCACTTGCTGCAGGCTGCCATCCGGAGGGGGGGTCAATTGAGGGGCTTCAGGAGAGCTTCCACCCCGAGGAGCCCGCAGAGCCAACCCAGTCCTCCCCATCAGGGGCTCGTAACCCATTCCTCCCTCACCTCCTTCCACTTACCCCTCCCTAGCCTCCCTTCCTGATGTAAAAAATAAAGGACACGTGTTCAAAAATAGAAACTCTCTTTATTTCACAAAACTGGGAGGGGGGAATAAAACTGTGGGAAGATGGAGGAGAGGAGGCGGGAAAGGGCAGGAGAGAGTGTGGGAGAGGGGAGGGGGAAAACTGGGAGGAGGGAGCTGGAAGGGGGAGGCAAAGGAAAGGAGGGGGAGGGGAAACTCAGAGATTGGAGTGGGGGTCTCGCCGGGCCAACCGCCTCCCAGCACGGCGAGGGAGGGGGCCTCAGCGTCCCCGGGGGGATGGGGTGGAGGGTGCGGAGGTTGAGGTGGGGGGTGTGGACATTGAGGAAGAGGATGTGGGGGTTGAGGAGGAAGAGGTGGGAGGGGGCAGGAGTGGGAGGAGGGACAGTAGTTGGGGGGGGGCAGCAGGCGCAGGACCAGCACGGGGCACCATGCTCTGCAGCAGGGCCTGCAAGTTTGAGTTCAGCCCTTGGACCTCAGCCAGCTGCTCCTGGCGGAGCTGGAGGTCTGCCTGCATCCAGGCCTCCACTGTGCGGTGCACAGCTCGCAAGGATCCCAGGTGCTGGTCCCAGTACTCCTGCTCCGTGGTGGTGGTCCGGAGCAGGCCGCAGGTGTGGGAGCATGACCCGGGTGAGGTGGTGCGCCCTGAATGAGCAGCTGGTGCAGCTGTAGAGAAAGAAGAGAAGTGGTCAGTTCTCCCTGGGGACGCAGCAGATGATGCCCAGCCCCCTTCCCCCCCCCCCCCTGCGATGTGAGGGCGACCATGCCCTGCACCGTCAGAGCCACTGTGCTTGTACAGAGGCCGTGGTCAGGATGTCTGGCTCTCCCCGGGACTGGGAGCTGCCCCAAGACTGCACCCATGCCCCTGTGCCGTGTATAGTGTGGCCGGGGTGGCGGGACATGTCCCCTGCCTCCGTGTAGAGGGGACATGTGAAGGGAAAGCATCCTGCTGGGTCCCGCCCTGGGGTTGGGAGCATGTCAGGTCCCTTCACACATGCATGTGCCTATTGGGCCATAGCCCCTGGGTGTCACGCAGCTGGAGCCACCTGCCCAAGGGTGGCATGGCACGTGCTCGCACGTGCACAGGTGTATGCGTGATCCGTGGAAGGCATGGCCCACGCGCGCGGTCTCTGGTCTCCCTCCCGCCTCTCCCCCCCCCCCCCCCGAACTACTTAATTCGAACTACTTACCCGGTACGGTCTCCCTGGATGACCCTGCCGACTCTGGTGCTGGAATTGCTTGCGGTGGCCCCTCCGGTGTGCCTGGGTCAGGGCCCTCCGGTCCTGGCTCGCTGTCCCCGGGCTGGCATGGACCGCCCCGCACCCCAAGAGTCGGTCGAGGGCGGGGAAGTAGGGGCAGGTGGCAGCCCCTGCTGCGGCGCCGTCCCTGGTG
The DNA here is from genome assembly GCF_052426305.1 of Pelodiscus sinensis. Lineage (NCBI taxonomy): Eukaryota > Metazoa > Chordata > Testudines > Trionychidae > Pelodiscus > Pelodiscus sinensis. The sequence goes on along the minus strand of NC_143058.1, from coordinate 21,770,847 downwards.
GCCCTGGCGTATGCCTGCCGCAGCTGCTTTACTTTCAGGCGCACCTGCTCCTGGGTGCGCCTGTGTCCCTTTCGGGCCATGGCGGCTGCTATGCAGCCATAGACAGCCGCGTTCCTCCTCCTAGAGATCATGGACGTTGGGGGTCTGCCCTCAAACTTCAATGAGGTCCATGACCTCCGCACTAGTCCAGGAGGGTGCGCGCCGTCTACGGCCCCTGGATGGCCTCTGGGTGCTGGGGGGACTGGGCAGGGGACGGCTCACTGGCACTGGCTCCCTGGCTCATCCTGGGGCCACTGGTTCAGGGCACAGACTGCTGGCAGGGCTGGCTGTGTCAAGTGCCGTCTGGCCACAGTCTACCCCTTTAAGGGCCCGGGGCTGGGGGAGAGGAGAGGAGTTTTCCTGGTTGTGCCCAGAGTGGCCACCAGGGGAACCTGGGAAGGGCTAGCCTCCCACTAGTTCAAATTAAGTGGCTACACAGCCCTTAATTCGAACTAGTTAATTCGAACTAGGTGTTAGTCCTCGTAGAATGAGGTTTACCAAGTTCGAATTAAGTGCTCCGCTAGTTCGAATTAAGTTCGAACTAGCGGATTGCGTGTGTTGCGCCTATCAAATTTAATTTGAACTAACGGCCGTTAGTTCGAATTAACTTTGTAGTGTAGACATACCCTGAGACAGGACAAGAAATAATAGGTTTAAATTGCAGCAAGGAAAATTTAGGTTATATGTTAGGAAGGTTAGATGTTAGGAAAATCTTCCTCGCTGTAAGAGTAAGCACTGGAACAAATTATCTAGGAAGGTTATGGAATCTAATCTCTCCAATTGGTGGTTTTTATGAACATTTTAGAGAAATACTTCTTATAGATGATTTAGATACTTAGTCTTGCCTCATTGCGGAGGACTGTATTAGCTGAACTATTGAGGTCCTTTCAAGCCTTCAAGTTCTACATTTCTATGGTTCTATGAATATACAGTATGAAAACAGAAGTGAACAGACAAATCTATATTTTGTATGGAATGTTTTTGGTATATCATATTTACATCAATATCAGTCTCTTAGCAGTATGTTTGAAATTGTGTGAAAATAACAACATGCCTTACTTTCAAAACATTCAAAAATATATGTTTTAGCATTGGAGCTATAGACAAAAATGTGATTCTGACTACTAGAGTTGATTGAATGATTCATTAAGTATAGATTGTTCAACAGGATTTTTTCAGTTCTCTAGTTATCCTTTCATAGGCCCTGATTTTTATACAGGTGTTTATTATACATATATGTTCAATTAATATTGCCTGTGAACACATTCTGATATATTTGGGACCTAATCATTAGGGCTGCGTCTAAACTGGCAAGTTTTTCCACAAAAGCAGCTGCTTTTGCGGAAAAACTTGCCAGCTGTCTACACTGGCCGCTTGAATTTCTGCAAGAACACTGATGATCTCATGTAAGATTGTCAGTGTTCTTGCAGAAATGCTATGCTGCTCCTGTTCGGGCAAAAGCCCTCTTGCGCAAATGCTTTTGTGCAAGAGGTCCAGTGTAGACAACGTGGTATTGTTTTGTGCAAAAAGCCCCAATGGCGAAAAATGGCGATAGGGGCTTTCTTGCACAAAACCTCATCTAGATTGGCATGGATGCTTTTCCCGCAAATGCTTTTAATGGAAAAACTTTAATGGAGTATGTGCTAGCTGTGCCACATTCAGTGGTGAAAGTAACTTAAGTTTCTTACAAGTACTGATGTATTACTCTCCTTCCCTTCAGCGTTGGGGGGGCAGATAAGTGGATTGGGGGGGTGATATGACAATATTCATAAAACAAATTGGCTACGTCTAGACTGGCATGATTTTTTGCGGAAAAGCGTCCGTGCCAATCTAGACGAGGTTTTGCGCAAGAAAGCCCCAATTGCCATTTTCTCCATCGGGGCTTTTTTGCACAAATTAGTTTTTAGCTGTCTACACTGGCCCTCTTGCGCAAAAACATTTCTGGAAAAGGGCTTTTGCCCGAACGGGAACATCAAAGCATTTGTGCAAGAAGCACTGATTTCGGACAGTAGAACGTCAGTGCTTTTGCGCAAAATAAAGCGGCCAGTGTAGACAGCTGGCAAGTTTTTGCGCAAAAGCACTTGCTTTTGCGGAAAAACTTGCCAGTCTAGATGCAGCCATTAAGTGGCAGGGCAGGTAGTAGGGATGTGGGGGTGCAAGAGTCAGGACAGGGGGATGGAATGTGGGGGAGGGGTACAAGAGTCAGTGAAGAGGAGCTCAGGGCAGAGAGGTGGCAGTGGGAGGTTCAGGACACAAGGGCTATTTCTACACAGGCGGCTTCTTGCTCAAGAACACTTTGCGCAAGAGTTCTTATACAAGAACTTATACAAGAACTCTTGCGCAAGAATATGTCCACACTGCCATGTGCGAGATGTTCTTTTGCGCAAGAGCATCCATGGCAGCGTGGATGCTCTCTTGCGCAAGAAAGCTCTGATGGCCATTTTGGCCATAGGGATTTCTTGCGCAAGAAATCCCTGTTGCGCGTCCACATTGCGCTCTTGCACAAGAGGGCTTACACCTGTTAGAAAAGAGTGTAGCTCCTGCACAAGAATCCCTCTCTTCCCACACTTTACTGTAAATCTTCTTGTGCAAGAGCAGGTGGACAGTGTGGACACTCTGCGGAAGAATGGCCGTTCTTGTGCAATAACCCGCCAGTGTAGACAAAGCCTAGGTGAGGATGTGAGGGTGGCAGGAGTCAAAGCAGGGGGATAGGAATGTGGGGGTACAGAAGTTAAGGTTGGTTTGTGAGGAGGAGCTCAGGGCAGAGTATTGGAGTGAGGGGGTGCAAGAATCAGGGCTTGAGGCATCAGGGGGCTCAGGACAGGGTTGGTACGTATAGATGGGAGGGGGGCAAGAATGCCTTTTAGTGAGGGCAGGGAGGGCTGAAGCCCCCCATTCCTACTGACTGTGCTGGTTGCTTGCTGTTCCCCTTCTGTCACTGTCCGGTAATGAGAGGAAAGCACACACTCCTCTCCTCACTCCTCGGCTGCCCTCTGCCCTCAGCAGCCAGGAGAGAGAGGAAGGCAGTAAGCTGTGTACTTTCCTCTTGCTCCCTGACAGCGACAGCCGCAAGCAGTGTCAGTCGGAATGTGGGTGGGGCTTCAGCCCCCTGTCAATGTTAATGGCACCCTAGAAGGAGGCTGGAGCAGACCCAGATCGGCCTGTTTTACCTGCCTGCTGCTTAGCAGGAGAACCCCAGGAGCCCAGCAGGGAGTGTGCCGCCCCTCTTCCTGTAACCAAGTGCACCAGCCAACTCCAACCAAAGAAATGCACTGGGGCACACTGGCTTAGTTTCACCTCTGGCCACATGACTGGTCACCTTATTGCTGTTTTGTTAGCTCTGCTTCTTGATTGAATTACATGAGCTTTATAAATAAGAGGAATCTGGTTTTGAATTATCTGCAAACAGGTTGCATTTTGCATTTCTTTACTGTGGTGTTTCTTTGTCAATTTAAATGGTTATGAGAGTACATATGGTTCAAATGTTCTCAAATATTTATTCACATTCATATTCACTACAACTTCTTGAGAATAAAATTTCTCTCACCAGAATGTTTACAGTAATTAATAAAAAGGGTTACAAATACTTGTGAATAAAGTCAATGAGTTTTTATTCAAAAGAATATGGACAAACAGGTTTTTTATATGTTGTATGGCCACTAATAGTTTGGAGAGAATTCTTTCTTCTCATCAAATTTCCTCTCTTTTGCCCCATATTGACTGATATAATTAACAGATGCTGAAATCTTCAATTTTGTATTATTTCTCAAAAACAAAATATTGCTTTCTAGTCATGAAGATATTTGGCCTGAAAACAGCTATGAAGCAGAAAGTTATGTATTTTTAATTGACTTAGATTTATAGCCTCATGTCTGAGGTATTTTTGATCACAGCAGAGAATTGTATGCAAATCACTATATTTAATTAAACATATTCAGACAGGACTAATAGAATATAAAACATCACTATTTTCCTAAAAAAAAGATTACATTACATCTTAAAACATAAGCAAAAATGGTTGTGAATATACAACCCAAACCCTTTGATCTTACTATAGTGCTGTTTCTCTTTTGTCTACAGGATTTATAGCCAACATATGAGCCAAAGCAATAAGGCCTTAGATTCAATGGGCTAGATATGGTGCGGTGATTCCTAATAGGTTTAGGGTGACCTTTGAAACATCGCAATTCTCTCTGTGATGAAGGACAGTAAGGCTGCTGACATAAGATGGATCAGCTCCAGAGACAGTTGTCATTTACAGCAGCCTGCTGACATTTCCCAATGGGCTTCTCCAGAATACCTTAGTACTGAGTGCTAGGATCACCAGCCTCCCCCAGCACGAGTCTCTGCCAGTCTCTGCTTTTGGCAGGATTCATTTTAGAGGTCCTGTGCAAGGCAGTTGCCCTGGTGCCAATTTGGCCAGGCACATAATGTTCTGCTGACCATCTGGAGTTTTTTTAAATTGCATTTGCTCTGGTACATCTGTATGTGATGAAAATGTTTTCTGCCCTGAGTGGCAAAGACCTAGGCCTGGCCATGGCATGGCTTCTGGGTCAGGGATTGAAAGTGGGGATAGCTCACGTGGCATAAGTCTTGCACTGAAGGACCTCCCATTCAGGCAAGGACTCTTTATACTTCTGGAGCAGCTTATAGATGTTGGAACAATGGCCAGCTTAGTATGGATTTTTTTTAAGTAAGAAGTGGGGAAGGATGCCAAGAGTTGGCCCTATAGGCCTGATCCTACCAAGGGCTGAGCTTGTGCATCCTGCAGGCTTCAGTGAGATCTGAGGGAACTCATTACCATGTGTTTTTTATCCAAACATTAGAATCTCTGATTTTTTTCCCAGTCTTCTCCAATAGGCACCAGAACCTCCCAAAAGCAAAACCACCCCCTTTTCTGTGTCCATTAAAGGCCATGCCTGCAGTGGATTCACTTTGGAGAAGGCAGGATGCTATAAAGCACCAGGCAAGCCCAGCTCTAGTGGGTTTTTCACTATGTTACAGTAAGGCAAGGGTGGAAGTATGTCTGGGTTAAAGAAGGATAGGCAGCGTGGGCAGAAAATTACAAGGACCCATCAACAAGAAACCTTCACTGCAACGGAGGAAAGGCACAGCCACACTGGTGAGTGGTGTGGGTTTAGAGAAGTCCAGTGGAAGTCCACATTTCTCTGGGTGGGTGCAGGAAGCTTTGGTCTAAAAACTATATTAAAGTTTTAGGGTAGTAACTTTAAAGAATTCCACAACACAGAGCACCACAGCAACTTGCTTAATGAGGACTACTCTCTTTTCATAGGTGTCAGAAATGCTTATTTTTCATTGTCTGTGAAACACTGTCAAACTAGCCAATGGCTTCTCTAAGCTTTAGGCTGTGCTTTCAAATATATTGGGTGTCTAGCACTGTTTTGGCCAAAATAAATACCAATCTCAGCCTCACCAACCTTATTTCATTTCATGTTTTCCATCTGCTACCACCTATTGATATTATTTGACTGGCAGCTGCTATTCAAAGTAAACAAACAAGCTCTCAGCCTCCTAAGCCTTTGTCTGAGTAACCCATTGCTATTTACTGGGAGGGTAGATGGCAGAGAGAGTTCTAGCACACCAAAGCTAACATGCCATTGTAAATAAATACAGAATGAAGAATGCTTTATTTTTAAGTTTGCAGTGTCTTGCTCCAAGTCCCTCTGCTGTGTACCCCTTAGCCCATCCTCTGCCAGGACTTCAGTGCCCTGCTCCTTTCCAAATGGAATCAGAGCATCACTCAGGAAGTATCAAACCCTTTGGGAGCTGCATAAATACATTCCATGCGTGCATCCTTTTCATTACAGCCATGGAAAGAGAAATCAGTGCCTACCTGCAGCATAACTGGGCTGGCCATCAACACTGGGCTTCATACAACAATCTTAAGGTTGGGGCAGTTCTCCCTCACAGCTGATGAGTGGGGGGCGGGGTTTAAGCCATCTTTACAAGCCTCCCACTGGATGCTTTAGAGAACCTTTGTGGCTTCTCAGTGTATGTCTATGCTGGAGCTGGAAGATTTGATTTCCAGCTTATACAGATATCCCTATGCGAGCTCCGCTCAAGGTAGTGCACCAGAACAGTTGGCATAGCACAGTCAGTGGCTCAGCCTGATCTGGTGTCCATGCTATTCCAGCTATGCTTCTACTTGTAGCATGTTAGCATGAGTAATGAGTTGGAAATCACACCTCTCAGCTCTAATATGGATGTACCCTAAGTTACAACAGACTGGCCAGGACTCCAAGGACTGTTCTGTCTGCTGGTACTGCTTCAGCACAAGGACATGTGGATATGCTCCTTTTCCTCTTATCATACCCCTTACATTTAGGCTATGTCTAAACTACCCCCCTCTGTTGGCAGAGGGATGTAAATGAAGCACTTTGAAAGTGCAAATGAAGCAGGGATTTAAATATCCTGTGCTTCATTTGCATAATCGCACCATGGCACTGTTTTGAACAAGTGCCATTTCAAAACTGAAACAGCAGTCTGCAGACCAGGGAGACGCTGAACAAAGCCGCGCAGGACCCGGCCGGACCCACGGCGCTTCCAGCTGATCTGGAAGCGGCCGCGGGTCCGCCCCGGGTCCTCCGCTGCTTTGCTCAGTGTCTCCCTGGTCTGCAGACCAGGGAGACGCTGAGCAAAGGGCGCAGGACCCGGGCCGGACCGCGGCGCTTCCAGCTGATCTGGAAGCGCAGCGGGTCCGGCCAGGGTCCTCCGCCGCTTTGCTCCACGTCTCTTTGGTCTGCTGGGGGGGACACAGCTAGTGCCCCCCTCAGCAGACCAGGGAGATGTGGAGCAAAGCCCGGGTCCTGTGGTAGAGCAGGTGGGGCGCTGCCGGTTGGTCCCACAGCACCGCTCCTTGGTGCTACTGGATCAACCCGGCAGCACCCCAGCTACTCTGCCCCAAGAGTCCTGATTCAGCCGCTGCTGATCAGTTTCAGCAGTGGCTGAATCAGGACGCCTGGGGCAGAGCAGCTGGGGTGCTGCTGGGTTGGTCCAGTAGCGCCGAGGAGCAGCCGCGCTACTGGACCAACCCAGCAGCACCCGAGCTGCTCTGCCCCAGGCGTCCCCAAGTTAGCCGCTGCTGAAACTGACCAGCGGCTGACTACAGGAAGCCCGAGGCAGAGTTGCTCTGCCCCGGGCTTCCTGGAATCAGCTGCTGATCAGTTTCAGCAGCAGCTGACTTGGGGACGCCTGGGGTTCTTAAGTTGAATCTGTATGTAAGTCAGAACTGGTGTCCAGATTCAGCGGCTGAATCTGGACGCCAGTTCCGACTTACATACAGATTCAACTTAAGAACAAACCTACAGTCCCTATCTTGTACGTAACCCGGGGACTGCCTGTACTGAGGAGATATTCATACTTACAGGCTTAGTCCTGCCCTCAGGATTTGTGCCTGGATCTCCACCTTCTCACTTTGGACGTAGAGATCAGCCTCCTCTGTACCACACTGTCCCCTTCCCATCTAACCTCACAGAGAGCTCTCTTCAGATCAGTTTGGTGGAGTGGGCAAGAAGAAACCCTGAGGGACACAGATTGTACTTCTTCACCCAGGAAAAAGCCTCAGGACAGAGGCCCCAGGTGACAGCATAGCCCCATTGGAACCATATAGCTAAGGCAGAAATAGTGCAAAGGAATGGACTGATACACAGTTAACATCATTGTCATCTGCATCTACTTCAGAAGGGCTGAGCCAACCTTGGAAAATCAAGAAAGTAAGGAGGCATCCTGGGGCTATTTTATTGTACCCATCTTACTTCAGCCAATACTAGAAGGGAACAAGCTGTGGAGTGGCCATGCCATCGTTTCCCTGTGACCATTACATGTCTCTAACACTTCTATTTCCAGGACAACTCCTGCAGGGACACAATTAGGTCAGCATACCTAGGAGACGAAGAGTGGTTCTGTAGCAGTTCACACATATGACTCTCTTCATGCCAGTCTCTTCAACTATTAGGTCTTGGGCCTTTCCACCCAGATAGCTTCAACTGCACATAATGCACATATACTGAGAGGTTAAGGATCAAATCCCAATTCTATTGCATTCAATGGCAAAATTCCCACTGACTTCAATGGGGCTAGGATTTCACTCTAAAGTTTGGTCTAAACTACATACTTCCATTGCTCTAACTACATGGCTCAGGGGTGTGAAACCACAGCCATAAGTGATGAGTTATATGACCTTCAACTCATCAACGTAGACAGTATTATGTTGGCTGGAGAACTTCTTTTGCTGGAGAAGCTTCTACAGCTTCTTCACTATAAACCAGATAGATGGTCAGAGATCAATTCAGTGGGGGTCAATTTATTGCCAAGCGCTCTCCAGTCGACTCAGGTACACCACCTACACAAGAAGTGAAGGTGGAGTCAACAGCAGAGGATCTGTCCTTGATTTACTACACTGAAGATGCCATAAGTAGATCTTATTATGTTGACTTCAACTACATTATTCGCATAGTAGAAGTTGTGTAACTTAAATTGATGGCCCACAATAGTATAGACCAGGCCTGATATAGCTACTGTTTCTTATGAAGATGGACTTAAACCCATGAGAGCACTCTCTCCCTTCAGATTAGAGCATCTTTGATAGATATATGACTACAGTGCAGCTACATCAATATAAATGTGTAGCATAGCCGTGCCCTAAGACTTTCTTGATAATGCTGACAGTTACTCAAATACTTTTTAAAAAAAATTAGCAACCACGACATGTATTGGGGTTTTGTTTGCGTTAAATGTGTCAAAAAGAATCTTTTCCAGTGACTTTTTTTCAGTGAGTTGCTGTCACAAAATTGTTGGTTTTCAAAGAAAAAAAATCACCACCAACAAAAAACATGTTAAAGCTTAGTCAAGCAAATAAATCATTATAATGTCTTTTTAGCAACTCCTCTTTAAATATTGATGGTAATAATAGTTCAGGAAGAAACTTTAGATGGAGAGCTGGAAGTACTATGTAAGTAGAAGCTACTGTGTGTCATTTAATTCCTAATATGCTCTGAAACAGGACATAAAGAAAGCTGTCTACATATTTTAAATCTTTATGGTCATAATGATGATGACCCCTGGCCCCCCTGAAAAGTCAGCATATTTTCATGAATCTCTAATACAATTATACTAATAGAGCTGTGAGATTAAATGAAATTTACAGTTGTCTCATACAAAGAGAAATATTTCTGTTTAAGAGCAATCTAGCCCTTCCCTGGGAGAATGACAACAATTCAGTACAGGACATGGACATTGACTTTTATTGTTCCCCACAGCAGGGGGGACAACTGCTATATTGAACACTTTTATCACCATACACAAGCTTAACATTGCATCTGACTTTGTCAGACATTAAAAATTAACAGAAAGGTCTTCATTTGATTCAAGTCAATACAGCAACCGTCCCCTTCGGACAGAGGCAAATCATTTGCAGGTGAACTGCTGCAGCAAATAACAGGGATGTTGTTTTGTGTTTGTTTGTTTACCAATGCTTCCATAATATAATCCATTTATAAAGATGTTTCCTGTTAAAGAAATACTAATTAGGCTGTACCAGGATCCACAATTTGCATGAAGATTTACATGGACTATCATAAGCTTCTAAAATATACCAGATTTTGCCTAAGGAAGTCGATATCTCAGTAACAACATGGTAAATTAGTTGTTGCACACTATGTTACAGTCTGCTCTCTGGGCTCTATTTCCATGGAGTTGCTCCTGATTTGCACTAGTATAAGTGAGAGCAGATTCATGCATTCTTACTGCAATGGAGCTGACAGCTGATCTGGTTACCTTAACACTTCTCCAGTGTGTCAGCATCACTATTGCACAGTCAGAGGCTGTAAAACACACCCTGATACTTGAAGAATAAAACATTAAGAGATGTTGGTTATTCGAATTGTGTCTTCAGAAATGTCACATGCTTAAAGGGGGAAGAAAATTTTTATCTGTGTCCAAATACAAGTTGAATCTTTCTAGTCCAGCACTCTCAGGACCTGACCAGTGCCAAATCAGAGAATTTGCTGAACTATGGGAGGTCAATATTGTCTAACACTTCCCCTGCTTACTGGGCTCTGAGAAGACATATAGGGGTAAATTAGAGCTAATTAACAAAACAGAGCACTTAGAGCCAGGACTGGTAGCAGTAAACAAACTATATGGGACTGTGAGAAACTTGGCCACACTGTTAATAAGTGGATGTCTGGCTAACTAAATGCCTGCCAGACCACAGATGCTGCCTGACCAGAAAGATTCAACCTGTATAATTTCTTGATCTGTTAACTGCTCTCTTGCCTTCTCCTACAATGCCCCTCTCTTATGCTCCTGGGCTTCCCTCCTTGCCATCTGAAAATTTCAGAAACCGTGTCATAGATTTAAAATGTTAACTTGCAAACAAGGATTGTGTAAACTATTGTAAATCTAAAGATATGAACAATGAAAAATAATTAGTAATGTCTTCAACCTCAACCAAAATATATTTGCCTTGTTTTGAGAGAATAGTTAATCATCAGTAAGACCACAACATGTTGTGTGGATTTCTATTATTACTAATTCATTTTGGGCAGAGTGTTATTAATTAAGTTTAAACAGACTATACTGTGTTGTTATTATTATTGAGTAATAGCTGAGTATTATTAATTATATTTAAATGACACCACAGAATTCCTGCTGTAATACTGTGGATAGAATAATATTTAAACTCCATTTACTTGTAGACTCTTTTCTTTTTCATTTCAAAGGGAGAGCATTAGAATAGGCAGTAAGGAATTGAGAAACCTGAGTTTTGTTCCCAGCACTATTTCAGCACTGTAAGATGTCGGGGGCAAGTCATTTAAGTTCTCTATGGCTCAGTTTTCTCCCTGCATAAAAAAAGAATAGTAAAACACTTTGAGCTCTTGTAATAAAAATTGCAAGGTAATATTCTTCACAAAAAATAAGGCATAAATTCTTGCTACACTGTGATTAGTATTTACACAGAAATACTAGCATTAACTATTTTCTGCATAATTTCTTTTTAATTAATTATTTGTCAGAATCTTAGAAATGCAACAGATTTCTAAGAGAGTCCTGCTCCAAGTTAGGCATCTAAATTAAGATCTTAGCACAGAGGTGAAGGTAAGCCAGTATGCCGCACCAACAAGGATCAAACTGATGGGACACTTGGCAGCCAGGAGGAGGTGTGGTACACTCCCAGCTGGGCTCCTGGGGCTATCTGTAGGTTGCCACACTAAGCAGCAAGCAAGGAGGTTAAAGAGGCCGGCTGGGATGTACTCCCCACCATCCAAGACTGCCCAGCCCTGAGCCTCCCCAAGGCACCACTGAGGGAAGACAACAGTGTGAAGCCCCCTGGCTCAAGATTAATAAGGGGAAGCTGCTTGCTGTTCCCATTTCCATTGGGAAGTGAGAGAAAAACATGGTGCGCTGCATTCCTCTCCCTTCTGGCAGGGGGCAAAGGCATGAGTGACCCACAGCAGGGATGTGATGAAGGGGAACAGCAAGATTCTTTCTGGTACCAATCTTGTGGGCGCTTCAGACTTCCTGCCCTCCCTGAATAGCGTCCTCAGCCCTTGCATTCCACCCATCCAAACATGCCTCAGCTCCCTATCGTGAACCTCTCCTCACACCCCCAACCCTGATTCCTGAATACACCCCCAACTGGCCGGCAGGTTAAAAGGGCCAGCTGGGGGTGCATTCCCCGCACACACCCCACCCTCTGCCCTGAGCCCCTTCTCATACACCCCAACCCTGACTCCCATAGCCTCACACCTCCAACCCCTTGCTTTGACTCCCACATCCCCAAACCTCTGTTCTGACTCCTAACCCCCTAGATCCCCACTCCATGTCCTCAGACTCCCACACCCACCACAACCCTCTGCCCTGAGCCCCTCCCACTGGGAGGGGGGATACAACAGTACCTGTAAGAAATTTAAGTTACTTTCACCTCCTGTTGAGAGCATGAAACCCTATTGTCCTTATGGGAGATGGTGGTGCTTCGTTGACCCACTGGATATCAGGCAAGCTGCTGGGAGCTAAGACCAAAATTCTAGCCTGGTCTAGCTGTGATCGGTGGGGGTGGGGGGAAAGACAGGGGGCAGGGAAGAAGCCATGGGCACCCACACAGCAGGCATCCCACACAGAAGGTAGAGAGGATTAAAGCCCATCTATGGCCTGGTCTATAGAGGACGGGAAGGTCAACCTAAGATGTGCAACTCCAGCTATGTTAATTGCATAGCTAAGCTCAACATACCTTAAATCCCCATCCACACTGTGGGAGGCCGATTGGAGCACATGCTCCCGCCAGCTTCCCTTACACTTGGCTGAAAGAGAATTACTGGACACTGTTGGGAGCTGCCCTCAGCGTTCGATTTAAGGGTCTACATTAGACCCACTAAATTGAATGCTAGAAAATTGACCTCTGGAGGGTCGATCTTCTCTATATTATAGACAGGCCCTGTGGGATTAGCCCTGACTACTTCTTCCCAGTCTTAGAAAATGTACCTTGTTTGGTGATGACCCATTTCACAGAGGAGCCCCCCAGTCCCTAGACTTCTTATTCATCAGTTTTCCACATCAGTCCTCAGTGTGGTGTGTTTAACCAATTGCGGTGTACCAAATAGAAAGGGCCTGATTCTCTCTGCTGACTGCACCATATGTAGCCACTGGAATAAGTCCAAATTCAGTACAAAGACAGCGTAAAATACTACAGTTCTAAGAATCGGGCCCATTATACACCCAGAATTCAATTCCTTCCAAATGATAGCAATGTTAATGTAAAGTTTTGGGCATCTATTGACACATTCACCTGTCAGGGAATCTCATTTTGAAGGTGCAATAAAATAACGTAAAATTGATACAAAAGGGCATTTTAATACATACTGCCACTGAATGAACTTATAATACAAACATGAGTAAACAATACAGAAAAGGGTTCTATTTAAGGCACAGAAGGTCTTTGAGCGACTAACAGGCTATTGGCTCAGGGCAAAAATCACCCCGTGCCCAAGATTGGTCCAAGGCTTTTGTACTACTTGGGATAACTTAAGTCCCACTTAACCCCAGTCCCAGGACTGGCTGTACATCCACAGGAAGGGATTCTAAAGAATGCAGGACTAGACATAACTATTTGTAGAGTAATTTTCCAGCAGTCACTGTGAAATGGTTCTTCCCCTTTTAAGGCTTCTGGCATTGCAAAATTAAAAAAATACAGTAATTTTAATTTAATTAAAATTTTGCATTGATGTTGTTCTGTCCTTTCATGGGTAAAGTGCCCTATAAACTGTGATAATGGTTTTATAATGCCCCATTTGTCTTGTGTACCATAGCTTTCCCATTGACAAAATAAAAATAATCTTTAAAAATATTAATGTAATTAAATTGACTTTGACCTGCTGAATATCTTGTCAACAAAATACAAATAATGCATCTGCTTCAGTATCACTAAAGTAATATTAGGACAAGTCTATACTCTGAAAATGACATTTTATATCAAGTCATAGGGACTTCATATAAAATATCTTCAGTTTACAAAGCCAAACAACATCTTGCTAAGATCTCTCTACCTTTTACATCATCGCTAGGAATTAAAGATTACTGCTGTGAGAAGCTGGCTGACAGTTCTGTTGAAAAGAGGCATGAAGCAGACTAGACATCAGTTCACTCTTCCACAGATGCATTGACTTTACAATGCTAGCATGGTCAAATTTGTTTATTTGTTTTCTGGAAAGAAAGCAGATACTAGTCATAGAAACAGATGGAAAGCTGATTAAGATGATGTATTTTTTTTCTAAACACTCATTCTTTTTTGAATACCAACACCATGAACAATAAATACAATTACTAGAAGTTGTCAAGCCATTGTTTGACAAGAAGCCATAGGATACTAAGACTCAGGAGAACAATAAAATTAGTAAGGGGCATAGACAAAATGATCTTCCATCTGTAACAGTGTTGATTCAATGTGCTGACAATGCCTGAGTTTCCAAGGAACAATTCCCAGACACATTTTGCATGTTTTGAACGTCTAGCAGTAAGACAGAGTGGTATCAGTACTACAGTACTAGTTAGCTAAATTATATTCACGGCTTAGAAACATTACATAGCAACATTACATAATAAATTATCTGAAAACATTTAGGAAGGCGTATGTTATTTATGTAACCCCCTTTTTCCTCCCCGGGTTACTGGGAAGCAGGTCACACTCACAGGTGTGCCTGGGCGCCAGGTGTTTTAACCCAAAAAGAGATCCTGAGTACCCCAGTGGTGATGGTGTTTAGCTGGGGAAAGCCCTATTCACCCCCTTGCTGCAGTCCCTTGCTGGCAATGAATGTAAAGTGGCAGTGCTCCACCTGGCTGGCCTTGTACACACACTGGTGCCTTGAGAGCCTCCAGGAATATACTCATTCCAACATAAAGCTGGATCTAATTCCAGAACAACTACAAATCATATACATATAATAGAATACTTTAAAATAAACCATCTTTACTTAACTAAACAGGGATTAACAGATTAGCAAGGAATAGCATTAACAAAACACATAACAGTAACTGAAGCTTATATAGCTAGACAACAGTTACTCCACCCCAGAGTGTGCACACCCTTAGACTCAGTCCCAGACGCTTGCGTTGGCGCGCTGATGTTGCAGCTGTAGTGAGGGTTTGGTCCAGGCTAAACAGCAGCTCTGTCACAGGCAGCACTCTTCCAGCAAGGCCCAAACTTACTGCCTCATGCTGTGCCTATAGGAAGCAGCCTGCTAACTCCCAGTTCCAACAGGTATGTAGTAGCTGCATCCAACAGCCCCTACACTGGGTCAATGTACTTGGCAGCAGCCTGGCTCCCCCTTTGGTTCCAAACTGCAAGGCAGAGTCCCAGACTGCTAGGCTTCTTCTTCAAGCACATGGAGAGAGCTTCCTCTCTCTCACAAGAGTCCCTCCTACCTCTTTTGTTCGAAGGGAATTGTAGTCTGGATTGTAGCACACAGGGTCTTTTTAGAATAAAACAGAGACCCCTTTAGTAAGGGGACTACATTTACATAATATGAGAGCCTCAGATATCTGGCAGGGAAGAAGAAACCAAAACCAACTGAACTAATGAAAATAAAATTTTGAAAAATATATTCTTTAACCAAGCACATGAAAAAGTATCAGTGCAATTTTCACCGTAAATGTTTTCAAATAAATTCTATCTTAGCTTTCATTCTGACTACAAATAAGCTATTTTCAGTCTATAGTTCTTTGTAAACTGTTCATATTTTATATTTCTTGGTTTAAATTACACTAATTAATGATCTAAAATGATAAATGAAAAGTTTGGGAGTGATATTCCATATTTTAGTGCTAGGGAATATCACCTTAAATGAAACTAAAAATAATAATTACCGGATCTGGAACCTCAGATCATCCTTTCTTTCCATTTTGAATTTTGGTGCAGAGAAATTGAATATATGTCTACACTACCCAAGAGTTCAGAAGTTTGAATAGCAATGCACACTAAAATGAGGTCCTGTAACTCTCCCAGGGTATGTCTACACTACCCCGCTAGTTCGAACTAGCGGGGTAATGTATGCATACCGCACTTGCTAATGAAGCCGGGATTTGAATTTCCCGGGCTTCATTAGCATAAGCGGGGAGCCGCCATTTTTAAATCCCCGCTGCTTCGAACCCCGTGTAGCGCGGCTACACGGGGCTCGAACTAGGTAGTTCGGACTAGGGTCCTATTCCGAACTACCGTTACTCCTCGTGAAACGAGGAGTACCGGTAGTTCGGAATAGGCACCCTAGTCCGAACTACCTAGTTCGAGCCCCGTGTAGCCGCGCTACACGGGGTTCGAAGCAGCGGGGATTTAAAAATGGCGGCTCCCCGCTTATGCTAATGAAGCCCGGGAAATTCAAATCCCGGGCTTCATTAGCAAGTGCGGTATGCATACATTACCCCGCTAGTTCGAACTAGCGGGGTAGTGTAGACATACCCCCAGGGAGACACTGAACTAAAAGGTTTCTAGTTGATGTTTAGTCCTCTTCAGGTAGAACTTTAGTTTTTACCATTAGTGTACATATTGGAAAGTTTCAGGGCATTGTTTTGATTCTCTCTGCTATTCACACCCCAATAGTCCAAACTGCAGGGCAGTGTACACAATCCCTTAGGGTATGTCTACAGTACAAAGTTAATTCGAACTAACAGACGTTAGTTCGAATTAACTTTGATAGGCGCTACACATGCAAACCGCTAGTTCGAACTTAATTCGAACTAGCGGTGCGCTTAATTCGAACTAGGTAAACCTCATTCTACAAGGACTAACGCCTAGTTCTAATTAACTAGTTCGAATTAAGGGCTGTGTAGCCACTTAATTTGAACTAGTGGGAGACTAGACCTCCCCAGCTTTCCCTGGTGGCCACTCTGGAAACTCTTCTGCTCCCGGCCTGGCCCCAGAGCCCTTAAAGGGGCACGGTCTGGCTACGGTGCCCGTGCCAGGTGCAAGCCTGCCAGCACCCAGCCAGCAGACTCTGCACCTGGCACGGCTCGAGCCAGCCAACCGCTGCCACCCAGCCCTCCGCCTCTTCCCGGAACCAGGCTGGCGGCTCCCGGGAGCCTGCCCAGGTCCGCAAGAGGTGGGCGCCCGCCTGGTCTAGTGCAGACATCGTGGACGTCATCCACGACCTCTGCACTAGGCACAGGAAAGTGGCCGTCTAGGGCAGGATAGCTGTCAGCCTGGCCACCCAGGAGCAGGTTGGCATGAAAATCATGGTGGTCCACTGAGACCCCCGACCCTGAGCTTTGAATGGCCGTACTGGGTCAGACCAAAGTACCCTCTAGCCCAGTAGCCTGTCTGCCGACAGCGGCCAACACTAGGGTCCCTGGAGGGGATGGACCGAAGACAATGACTAAGCCATTTGTCTCGTGCCATCCATCTCCAGCCTTCCACAAACAGAGGCCAGGGACACCATTCCTACCCCTTGGCTAATACCACTCCATGGACCCAACCTCCATAATTTAATCTCACTTCTCTTTAAACTCTGTTATAGTTCTAGCCTTCACAGCCTCCTGCTGCAAGGAGTTCCACAGGTTGGCTATTTGCTTTGTGAAGAAGAACTTTCTGTTGTTAGTTTGAAGCCTGCTACCCATTCATTTCATTTGGTGTCCTTTAGTCCTTCTATTATGGGAACTGATGAAGAACTTTTCTTTATGCACCCTCTCCACACCACTCATGCTTTTATAGACCTCTATCATATCCCCACTCAGTCTCCTCTTTTCTAAGCTGAGAAGTCCCAGTCTCTTTAGCCTCTCTTCATATGGGACCCATTCCAAACCCCTGATCATTTTAGTTGCCCTCCCCTCTCCCACCCTCTCTCTTCCCCTCTCCCACCTTCTTTTCCCAGTCTCCCCAAGTTTTGTTATATAAAGAGAGTTTCTATTTTTGAACACACGTGTCCTTTAGTTTGTACATCAGGAAGGGGGGCTAGGGAGGGGTAAGTGGAAGGAGGTGAGGGAGGAATGGGGTATGAGTCCCCAATGGGGAGGACTGGGCTGGCTCTGCGGGCTCCTCGGGGTGGAAACTCTCCTGAAGCCCCTTGATTGACCCCCCTCCAGATGGCAGCCTGCGGCAAGTGCAGCCGGGCTGATGGCCGAGTGCTGTGATGTGCCGAGAGTGGGCACTCAGAGCACTCCAAGCCAGGACTGCTTTGCAAGCGGGGAACTCCTGAGAACTGTCTGTCCGGGGTGGGGGTCGGGACACTTTAAGCACAGCCCTCGGCTAGCCTGAGACAGCAGCTCTATGCTCTAAGTCCTACTCTGATGCCCTGCCGGCACTGCTTCCGACCATCCTTAACCTCGGTTCATGGTCCACTCAGTGTGGACATGCTAGTTCGAATTAGCAAATCGCTAATTCGAACTATTTTTTAAGTCTAGATGCACTAGTTCGAATTAACTAATTAAAGTGCTGTAGTGTAGACATATCCTTAGAGTCTAGTCCCTGAAAACAAACGTAAGTTGGATGTAAAACAAGAAGGATTTTATTTTCTGCTTCCCTTTCAACTGTGGTGATAATTGTGAGATTTCGGACCAAGATGGCAAACATCCTGTAATTAAAGCACTGGAGGTTTTAAGGTTGACAGATCTAAATTTCAGTCATAGCCCTGATTTGTCCTTGAATCCTAGCCTAAACTTATTCATAGAATACTAAAAATGGAAGGGACCTTGAGAGGTCATCAAGTCTAGTCCCCTGCCCTCACGGCAGAACCCAGTACCGTCTAGACCATCTCAGATAGATGTCTATCTAACCTGCTCTTCAATATCTCCAGTGATGGAGATTCCACAACCTTCCTAGGTAATCTATTCCAGTGTTTAACCACCCTGACAGTTAGGAAGTTTTTCCTAGGCTGTGTCCAGACTCGGGTTTTTTCGGAAAAAGTAGCCTTTTTCCAAAAAAACTTCACCTGCGTCTAGACTGCAGCCGCGTTCTTTCGAAATTAAATCGAAAGAACGCGGCTTTTCTTTCAACGGCGGTAAACCTCATTTCACGAGGAAGAACGCCTTCTTTCGAAAGTGCTCTTTCCAAAGAAGGCGTTCTTGAATGTAAATAGGGCTTATTCGAAGGAGAGCATCCAGACTCACTGGGTGCTTTCTTTCGAAAAAGCGGCTTGCTTTTTCGAAAGTTCCGCGTGCAGTCTAGATGCTCTCTTTCGAAAGAGGCTCTTTCGAAAGAGGCTTGCAGTCTAGACATAGCCCTAGTGTCCAACCTAACCCTCCCTTGCTGCAGTTTAAACCCATTGCTTCTTGTCCTGTCCTCAGAGGCCAAGGAGAACATTTTTTCTCACTCCTACTTGTGACACCCCTTTAAGATATCTGAAAACCACCATCATGTCCCCTCTCAGTCTTCTTCTTCCTAAACTAAACAAGCCCAATTTTTTCAGTCTTCCTTCATAGGTCATGTTCTCTAGACCTTTAATCATTCTTGTTGCTCTTTTCTGGACCTTCTCTAATTTCTCCACATCTTTCTTGAAATGTGGTGCCCAGAACTGGATGCAATACTCCATTTGAGGCCTAATCAGTACAGAGAAGAGCTAAAGAATGACTTCTTGTGTCTTGATCACAACACTCCTGTTAATGCTTCCCAGAATCATGTTTGCTTTTTTGTGAAACAGTGTCACATTGTTGACTTATATTTAGCTTGTGGTCCACTATGATTCCTCTATCCCTTTCTGTAGTACTCTGGATTTGAACACCAGCTCCTTGACACATCCTCAGCAGTTATTAATTATTAGAAACTGAAATGGATATTTTGTAGCCCTAATTCTTTTAACCCTTTCTATAGCTCCTGAATGCTCTCTAGAGGGACACAAGATTATACACAATCCATACAGCAGCACCAAATTTGGATTCATTGGAATTACAGCAAACAGCAATTCATGAGCTAATTTGTGATCACTCATTGCCACAAGAATCACATTGTTTCATGATCAAAAACAGGCCTGCAAAAAAGCCAGCAAAATGTCTAGAAGTTAGTAAAAATTAAGAACTAAACACCTTCGTACTTTCAAAATCACAGAATGTACAATTTCTCTGTCAACCTGAGGTTAATCTTTAATTTCTCCTGGAGACTCAACAGCCCTAGTAAAACACTTTAAAAGCAAGTTAAGGATTATAATGGGATTGCCTCTAGCTTTGGAAAAAGTTCAGAAAAGGGCAACAAAAATTATTAGGAGTTTGGAACGGATGCCAAATGAAGAGAAATTAAAAAGACTGGGACTTATCTTAGAAAAGAGGAGACTAAGGGCATATGATAGAGGTCTATAAGATCATGAATGGTGTGGAAAAAGTAAATAAGGGAAAGTTATTTACTTTTCCCCATAATATAAGAACTAGGGGTCACCACATGAAATTAATAGATAGCAGGTTTAAAACAAACAAAAGGAAATACTGCTTCATGCAACACACACTCAATCTGTGGCACTCCTTGCCAGAATGTGTTGTAAAGCGCTAGATAAATTCATTGAGGATAGGGTCACCAATGGCTATTAGCAAAGATGGGCAGGAATGATGTCCTTGGCCTCTGTTTCTCAGAAGCTGTAGATGGGCAAAGGGGTGGAATCATTTAGAGTATGTCTACAAAGCATGTTTTTTTTTAAATAAGCTATTTTGGAATTTATTTTCTGAAATAGTTTATTTCAAAATAACGCCTCTACTCACAAAAAGCACATCGAAATAGCACTTTGCTATTTCAAAATAGAGTGTCCACACTGAATCACATTTAACATTTCCCAGAACCATTTCAGGCAGGGCATCAGGATGCAGTTACTTCCTGGAGCTGCTGCCTGAGGCTATCTGAGACTTGTGCTTAAAAGAACTCCCTGTACAGCCATTTCTCAGATTCTTCTCCTGCCTGCCTACCTCTGAGGGAAAGCAAAGTCTTTGCTCTGACTGCTGTGGTTCTGCTTGTGGACACCTCAGCTTGCCAGACATGGAGCTGGAGCTGCCTCTGGGCACACGATGACCATTATCTGTTTTGCTGAAGTTTCTGAAGGCTGCCTTCCTGGCTCATTCAGGAGACCCTCACCACCTGTCTGGGAGCACAGATCTCCCAGCTTCACCCCACCATGCACCACCACTTCTGGCAGCTGGACACCAGTTCTGACTGGTGGAACTAGCTCATTATTGGGCAATGGGATGACCAGCAGTGACTCCAGAATTTCCACCCGAGGAAGAAAACTTTTCTGAAGCTGTGTGCCTGGCATGCTCCAACCCTCATGTGACAGGACACACATATGTGACCCGCCATCCCCTTGGAAAACTGGGTCACCATCACTGTGTAGAACCTCAACACACTGGACAGTTATTTGTCAGAAACCACTTTGGTGTAGGGAAGTCTACCGTCGGGGCTCTTGTCATTCAGGTATGGCAGTCCCAGGCTATTGTCCCAGGTGGAGAAGTCCCCTTCCCCAGGCGGTTCTCCAGTCCCATCCTCACATAGCTCTGCCAGGGGATGGGCTTTGTAGTGGGTGGCTCCTGGTGTTGGGGGGGAGGAAGGGGCTGGGTTTGAAGACCTACTGATGGTTCTAGCACCCCTGTGATTCTCTGTTTGTTTCCCTCCTTCTGTAGGTGGTGAGGGCCATCATCACTGGACCCCATCATAGCTGGCTTTGCCACAATGGGCTTCCCCAACTGTGGGGGAGGGAGGCTATTAACAGCACCTACATCCTCTTACAGGCCCCAACCACTGGACATCTCTCTACATAAACTGCAAGGCTACTTCTTCATGGTTCAGCAGAACCTGGCTGACCACCATGGGCAGTTTACTGGTACCTTTGTCAGGTGGTATGGGAAGGCGCATGACAGCTGTACCTTCTGCAACTCTAGTGTCTTCCAGCAGCTGGAGGTCTTTTCTTCCCTAAGCGCACCATTAGGGTCAGGGACCTGGTCATGCCACTGGGCATCTTGGGGGAAGTGGCTTAACCTCTCATGCTCTGGCTCCTGAAGCCCTACGTCGGACACCTCAACCCCAGCAAGGAACACTTTAATGACAGGCTGAGCAGGTCTCATGGTCATGGCGAGTGCCTTTGGGCATCTCAAGGCAACGTTCAGATGCCTCCCCACCTGAAATAAAAAGCAGCTTGTATTGATGTGGGGTAGCTATTTCGGGATGACTCTGGTATCCTGAAATAGCTATGCAGTGTAGACGTACCGTCAGTGTGAAAAGAGTGTAAGTGATAAATGACAGAGTAGAAACCAAAATGTATGGAGTAGGTTAGTTACTTCATTGCAAAAACATTTTTAAAAAGCTAGTTGTTTGGCATGCAACTATGAAAAAGGACAAAAAAAATGCTATCTATTTTCAGGTGGAGTTAATATATACAATATTGAAACCTAGAAAACAGAGTTTATGGACCAAATTCAGGCTGCATGTACAATGGGTGAAAAATTAACTTCATTGTATTCTTATCGAATCATCAAGTACCAAGAGGCTACTGAGAACCATGGTATAAGGTATGAATAATTTTTAACATTTTATGAAAGTCTATTCTTTAGAAAAATAGATTAATTGATGATTGAAAAGCACTTGAAGATGAAAAATTCAATATAAAATCCCTTTAAAAATATGATTAGAAACCATGTAACATTCAGAACATTCAGAAGCTAGAAAACAACATTATACATTTAAAGTAAGAGAAACTGCTAACTGTGCATGATTAGTTAAAACAAAGAAAAGTGATTTCCATACTTGTCACTTTTCTGGGGTTCTTAAGATTATATACACTATATAAACTTGAAGTATAAAATATACATTTGCATCTTAGTCTTTTGGAAGACATTTTTCAAAACATTTTGTTTATTCAGGTTGTTCTATATATGTGCAATTATTCAAGTAAATGAATACATTTGTAATTCCAATAGGTGGAACCAAACCTGGGACCTCTAGAACTTTAGTACATGAGCCTTGACCACAAGAGCTAAAAACCAACTTGTTCTCAGCTAAGGCTGTCGAGAAGGCTCTCTAAATTGTCTCAGTGCCACTAGATAGGCCAGTACACTACACCCAGAAGGCCTTTGTGTTACATGTTATCTTTACAATTCTGTAATTTTCAGTATTTGGTATCACTCATCTGCACTATGTATCTTTAGCAATGTCTCCTTTGTTTCTTAAATCTCCCCTTTTTCAAGTCCTTTATTCAAGTTTGTAGGATTTTTTCACTTGTTTAGTCTCTTACACTGTAATTCTTAACTCTGGATTTTTAAGTCTTATCTGAATGGCAGCAAATACTTGTTTCATCCTATTGATGAAGGATTACACCTTTATACATCGCCATGGAAGAATGTGCTTCTTTTAGATATTCACCTTCTAATTCTTATCCTCTACATTCTATTCCACTTAATTAAATCAGCATTTAATTTGATTTTCCAATTAATTTGAGCAGAATGTCTGGAACAAAATAATTTGTATTAATAACAGCCCAGCTTCAACCCATTAATAAGCAGTTATTATTAGACATTTCAATCACTGGCTGTAGTGAGCTGATTTTAATTAACAAGGCAGGGACAAAATCATAAACAGATTGAAGGAAAAAAGAAAAGGAATACATCCAACAAATATGATCCATGTTCTATAACAGATTGCCCACAGAGAGCTAAGAGCGTCATTCAGACATTCCTCTTGATAACATAAGCACTGCCTTGTACTATGTAAATGTGACATGCATCAAGGTGATATCAGGTGGATACAATTAACTGTTTATCAATGAATACAATGAACTCACTAATTCTATGCAGTATTAGGCCTGAATTCAGGTTTTATCTCATGCAGTTCAATTGAACACAAACGCGATTTAAACTGCAACAAAGAAATTGAGACATTGCCTTATTAAAGAATTTAAGCAAATCAGAACAATGGTCCCACTGGGAAACCTGAACTTATCATTTAGTTGCATAATGGGAGACAGAACTCTTTTAAATTCTGGCTATTTAGATGCCTAAATGAGCATTGTTTGTAAAGCTCTTTTGAGAATCTACTGACTGTCCTGCTCTATGAACATTAATGTAAGTGTTGCCATTTCTGAATATTGTTTCATGGCCATGTAGAAAATCTTGGCAGGGGCTATCAGAACCAAGTGACTCAGGCATATTTAGGAGAAAAAATGAATTTACAGCAGGGCAGAAATCTGCAGATTAGAATCCTGATACTGGAATGAGTCATATGTAACTTCAGTATTAAGGGTAAGAACAGCACATCTATAGAGATAGTCTCTTCCTTATTAATTAAATAAAGAAGAATAAAGAAAGCAGAAAAACTAAAAAAGCAAGAAATAAAAGTGAGAACTCCCTTCATAAGTGAATATGGACTGAATCTCTGGTCTAATATGACTTAGATCCAGGTGCTATCCAGGTTCTTCCAATAGCAAAATTAACTTTTGATTGAAATAGCTTCCAATTTAAACACTGCCTCTTGAATTACCGCTGGGGGATAAGGGATGATACTGAACTTGTTACCTGTTTCTTTTCCCCCTATATTCTCTGACAATGCTAACCAATTACAGCATGTACTCCAAGTTTTTACGTAGGCATAGTCCTAAATTGCCTCCCAAAAGCCAAGTCAAGTGGGAACACAACACCAACTTGCAATTATCTGTGCCCAAAAATGTCCAGACTGCTGCTAACAGATACAAGCAACAGTTACTTCTGAAAGACCTGTCAAATTCACTGCTTGGGGTGGGGGGACTGCCAAACCATCTACTAATCTTAGAATAGCTAGGAAAGGGAAAGAATGCAGAGAGAAATTACCAATGTTAATAGTGACAAAATGATGTTCAGAAAGAGAACTAAAGCGGCATCAAAATTAAAAGATAGAAAACAAAAGAAAAATAAAAAGCATAAATGAGATAATGAAACAGGTTTCCTAATAAAAAGCTTAGGTTGAATCTCAGTTAGATCCTTTGATCACCAAATCTATACAGTCTGCCGAGTCAAAAGCAATATCTTCCCCCATTGACTCATAAGAATCAGAAACTGAAATTCGTGCAGACTCTTCCTGAAATCACTGTTAACCAGTCAGCTGATTAACCAACCACACAGCTAAATTTATAGTTTTTTTTTTTTAAATAAAACCCTACAGCAAAATGCTTCAGACTTAGGGGAAACAGCCTGCTTTCTGCTCAGCATCTTCCAGCCCATGCATGGCCTTTTTAAAAGCAAATGTCCTGATTGATTACCCTCATGGAGTCTGACTCCAGCTTCAGGCAACCAAATCTACCACACCTAATTCCAGAAATTTCTGGGTGTAGAGTGCTAATTGTACATCTGGCTACCAACAATGATCCAGACACAAATCATCCATTTTTATTAGGCGCACGCACGTGCGCGCAATAACACACACTCTCTCTCTCTGCAGCCTTTTGTTATTCTTTATGGAATAAGCACCCTGATCTCTCTCAGGGTATGTCTACACTACCCTCCTAGTTCGAACTAGGAGGGTAATGTATGCATACCGCACTTGCTAATGAAGCCCGGGATTTGAATTTCCCGGGCTTCATTAGCATAAGCGGGGAGCCGCCATTTTTAAATCCCCGCTGCTTCGAACCCCGTGTAGCGCGGCTACACGGGGCTCGAACTAGGTAGTTCGGACTAGGGTGCCTATTCCGAACTACCGGTACACCTCGTTTCACGAGGAGTAACGGTAGTTCGGAATAGGACCCTAGTCCGAACTACCTAGTTCGAGCCCCGTGTAGCCGCGCTACACGGGGTTCGAAGCAGCGGGGATTTAAAAATGGCGGCTCCCCGCTTATGCTAATGAAGCCCGGGAAATTCAAATCCCGGGCTTCATTAGCAAGTGCGGTATGCATACATTACCCCGCTAGTTCGAACTAGCGGGGTAGTGTAGACATACCCCCCGGTGTTGCTATTGCTGCTATCACAGGATGGATAACACCAGCCCTTAAGAGGCCAGCCATGCTATTACAGGCAGCCTCCAACTCCTTTTTTGTGTTAATCATTGAATATTACTTTCAATATCGTGGGAGATTTTTTTTTTTTGCATCTTCTTAATCAGTGTACAAAGTCATCCTAATATTTGGCAAAATAATCATCATCTTAAAAGACAATTTAAATTCAAGGATAAAAATTGGAGATCTTTTCTCATGCCAGGCTGAAAATATTTCCTCAAGGATTATGTTCTCTGCATCACAAAACAAATCCTAAATGTTATCAGTAGGTACTAGTCGTTGATATGAAATAAAATCAAACTGGAGCTAATGAACATCTAATCTGAACTGCCTCAGGGGTCAAATATTATAGTCCTTGATGTCAAGACCATCAGTGGATCTGGCCTCCTATGTTACCTATTTCCATTGGTATCATTTTTGGGAGGTTGTTGTTGACATACTCCAAGCATGCTTGCATTACAGAAGCTTTCATTGACATAAATCACTCCACAGCAAAACTCCTAAAGCAGATGCACAGCACAGATGTAAACTGAAGTTTGCACCAATGTCGTTTAGTCCAGTAATTTATCAACTTTCACCACTGCAAGCCTCTGTAAATCTTTGAATGTCAATTAATCAAACATAGCTGTTTGGGGTTCATTATCTGGTATATTTCTGAACACTATAGAGACAACTGAGAGGATTCCAGCAAATTCATAGACCCAGATCTTCATCCCTAGCTCCTTACAGGCAGCTGGGGATATTCTGGATGGAGTCCATAAACCCTGAATTAGGCCCATTAGCTCTCCCTTCAGTACACTGGAAGAGATAGAGATCTATGAATGAGATCCATAAAAGCCAACACACTAGACAAGGACCCACCTAAACTAGTCATCAGAAGATGCCAAATTTGTAAGAGTTTGTGACTTCTTGTGGAAATTGGCACCTACATCCAGGTGGGGAGAGAGGTGCCTATGCTCTTTTCTTGGAAGAATTGTGGCACATGTCTAACTTCACAGAATCAACAGGAGCATGGCGAGAAGGAGGAGACCTTCCATTACACTACAGAATTGGGGCCTGAGGCTGTAAGGCCGAGATCCAACAGAGAACTTGGGTGCCTAACTCCCACTTTAGGCACCAAAGCATAAAATGTAGGTCTCACTGGGATCTCGGGAGGAGTCTAAGGCATCTTAGTACCTGTGTCTCTGACATTAAAGTAACCAAGGTACCTGCATTTCTGCTACTAGGCATGCACATTGATGGCTGACACCTATTTCACACCTAAGCCTTGGCAGCCTTCTCAAAGGCATCCCATTACTAGCTTTCCTCTTGGGCTTGGTCTGTCTGGCACTCACAGAGCTTACCTAATGCCACACAAAACAACTGGGAGTAGGAAAAAGAAATGAAGCGATAGCAGTCTTCCCTATAACCTAACCTTTAGTTCAGTGGTTGGAGTATTCATCCAGGATGTGATAGACCCTAGTTCAATCCTCCCACCCCTTAGATGAGTAGATGGGATTTAACTTTAGGTTTCCCATCTCTCAGGTAACCTGCCCATCCTGTTGGACTAGTCTAGTGTGGGAACCTAACTTGTTGAAGGGCCATGTAAAAATAATTAAATATGCACCGACCAGAAAGTCAGTGAGAATTAAATACCAATCTTCACCTTATTTTAGGATCACACTAGAGTTTGAGAATGGCCTAGACAGAGGCAGAGTGTGCTTTCATCCAATGCCCAGAAGCAGGAATTTAGGTGTATAGGGAATTTTACAGTGAAAATGTAGATGCCTCTACAGCTAGGCAGCAACTGACAAGGGTTTTGAGGATTTCAGTGCTGCTTACATTTTGGACTTAGGTATCCATTTTGGACTTACATTTTGGAGTTTGGTCTAATTCTGGGTCTTACTCTACCTATATGTGTAATCCAATCACAGTTTGTTAGAATAACCCCCTGTCTTCTTGCGCTCTATCTTTAAGCAAGTGTAAAATGAAGAGATAGTTTCATCCCAATTCCCAATGTGAGCATGTTATAAAAAAAAAGCACCCATTTAGCCCAATCAGGTTTAACTGATGGTCTCCACTCAGGAGAAGGCCAAGGGTATTGTAAGATGGAATTGTGCCATATCAAAAAGCTTACCCGTGGGATAGATGGCTTAGAATAGTGTTATAGCTCCCATACCTGCCTGAGCATTGTATGTACTCTCAAAATTATAGTAAAGAAAAAAATTAAAAAGAAGACAGCTATATTATAATTTTGGTATTCGATTTTCCGACAAGTGAGTTATGGAATCAGACTCCTTTTCTATATGGCTTACATTTAATCTTTTTTTGTTAACAGCCAGAATCCTCTTGCAGCTGTCTACTTATCCATAAGTCCCTCATGAATGCAATATCCAAATACCTCATTAATGAATGTATCCTCTGAATACCAGATAGGCAAATACCATTACCCCCAATTTACAGATGAGAAACTAAGGCACAGGAAGCTTAAATGGCTTGCCATGGTCAGACAGCCAAGAAATAGAGACAAGCCAGTGCCTTCACCACAAGATCATCCTTCCATAATAGAGCAACAGTGACATACTGTGGCCAAAAGCTTCAGAGGGGTAGCCGAGTTAGTCTGTAACTGGATAAACTTAAAAAACAATGAATAGTCTAGCAGCACCTTAATGACTAACAAAACATGTAGATGGTATTGTGGGCATAACACATGAATATGTAGCAATGAATTAATATGGCAGATCTTCAAATTATTCATTCTAATGAGAAGATATTCTACAGGAAATCACTAGAATCTGGCCTAAATTTAGTACCGTATGTTGTATGTATGAGTCACTATCTCTTTTTGCATTTATATTTATCTGTGTTAAAATATCTAATTCTAAAAAAGATTAATAGTGAGTTTCAGCAATAACCTAGTAAGTAAACCAGAGCACCACTGTAGCTTGTAGTAACCTTATAGGGTCAGTGTTATTAGTATTGTGAATACTTTCTGCAGCAGCATCCTTCCTGTCCTCCAGACAGTCTTCATTATTTTACAAGCTAGAAAAAGTACAAACCAGACATTGGCTTATGAATCTCATCCCAGGGGATGACTGTAGGTCCTGATGACAAGCCCCTAATAGGTTGTATGGCTGCTGCTGAGGTGAAGCAATATATAAAGAGGAGCGAAAGCTATTGCTGTGTGCTACTCCCACTTTGCCTTCCACTAATTTTGGTTTACAGATTTGGGCTTGTTCTTCTTAGACTCTTGTTTTACAGTGGGACATAGTTCATTGTCTATCCCTCGAGTTGTAGCTGAAAACTACTACAGAGTCCTTAGAGCTTGACAGAGAGAATACTTGCCTTGAGACACAGACTTTCAGCTTCTAGCAGTACTTTACTCTCCTTCCATAGCAACTTTTATTCAGGATCTTTACAATATATATAAGTAATATAGTAGCTTTACAATGGTCTTCACACTTCACATCTTTATCTAGTCTATGCTAGTTCTTACACTTTACTTGTCTCTGTAATTATCATACCACCTTTCATCACATTAGTAATATCATTGAAGTCAATGGCTAGTTCACCTGAATAAGACAAATATCACAATCTATGGCCCACATCCTCAAAGGTATTTTTGCATCTGTGTGACTTAGCAAGGTCATGAAGCTAGCTATTGATATCTGCCCTTTTTTCCTGAATTGTTCCTTTCTTTTTTTGTTGCAGTGGACATCTGACTTCTCCCATGAATCCTAGTTTAAGTTACTAATTCCTTATTCTTGGTCAATAGCACTGCCTGCTCAAAATGTATCAGAAATACAAAGCAATTTAGATTAATTATCACCTTTTAAATGATAAGTTCTTCAGACTTTCTTCATATATTCATTTTGTACAGTGCAGGAACACAGCTGGCACTTAATAAATAAGCAACATGCTGACCTAGAACCCTCATGTAAAACATTGCAGTTAACATCCCTTCCCCTTCTTCCAATGTCTTCATCTGCTAAGCAGTTCTCTGATGGTGTCTTCCTACATCTGTGAGCCCCATTAACTTCAAAGGTGATCTACATGGGCACATGGGTCTCCCTGCTTGCAGAATCAGGGACATGAATTTGTCAATTTCTCTGGGAATGATATATATTTCCGTAAAACACCATGTTTTCCTGCTGCTTTCTTCAGCACTAAAAATAAGTACTTTTCTTTTACAACTTTGTTCTCTGGAGCATGACGATGATAATCAGAACCAAAGGAAAATTAGACCATACCATACAGCAGGCCATTTTTTTCTCAATCATTTTTGTTCCAGTACTCATGAAGTCTCCCTTTGTCTGATTATGCCTTCTTGGCTGTGTGACTGTCAACTAAGATTGAGGAGGCAGAAATGGATTGACGTGAGGTTATCCTTTAACCTCAGAGCTCACTGTACTATCATATGTAAATGTACTTATGCTACAAAAGAGCTGTTGTTGAAGAAGGAACTAGAAAATCTGTCCCAGTGGAAAAAGACTTTCTAAAAATCATATTTAATCCCTGACATAAAGCCCCAAGTCACCAGTTTCACTTTACCTGGAACATCGTATGACTCTCAGATGAAAGAAGAATAGCTCACCATCCCTGGCTTAGGAATTACAAAGTAAAGAGGAACTCTCACTCACACAGAATATAACTGAAACATTATTTCATACATTCCACACTCATACTTCAAGACCTTAGTCTAACGACATGCTCAGAAAATACTAATTTTAGCTGTGAGCTCATTGGATTGCTAACGTAAGACGCCTCAGCCCTCTAAAAAATTAAGGCTCAGCTGGGTATAACATGGCATTCTGTAGGTGCCACTTTTCACTGAGAGTCAATACGAAGCCAATGTGCTCACATAATATCCTTTTGATGAGATATAAAATTGAGTTCCTGACCTTGTCTCATTAGTGATCTCATGGCATTTTTCCCAAGTGTACCAAAATCAGACTCAATGTCCCAGGAAATGCAAATATATGTGATTATATACTGCCTACTAAATTACCTCTTCTGTTTCAATATGAAATGTTTCCTCTTCCCTTCTAATCCAGAACAGGTCTGTAATATCAAAGTGTATAATTAAAACTACTACCATAGATTACCTCCAAAATTGACAAAGGAATTTTTACTTAAAAATACCTCTGATCACCCACATGTGTAACTAGCAAGCAAAGAGAAATTTCCTTGAACTCCTAATAGAGAAAGAAGAACACATTTCCCTGCAAGTCAATAATATGTACATGGCACTGAATGTAAAATTTTTATAGTGCATGTGAATCCTTTGGGATAAAGAATGTCATAAAATGTAAACTGTTAAAAAGAAAAGTGATCATCAATACAGTACAGTCTGCATCTAGATTTTTTGGTAATGAACTCACTACAGAGAGATTAGTTACACAGACCATACATGAACTTCAGTCCTCCATGGAAATTTCTAGTTCTTTGGGGACGCTTGAAAGACCTGGAATCCCTTCTGTGTTTGTCATTTGTAATACATATATAAGCAAGTGTGAAAACTCACCAGAGGGAATGGAAACATGTAGTCCCAGCTACCAGGTTCTTCGCATCCTTGTTTTCAGAACTTGTCCTGTTTCCAAAAATGCAATGCCACATCCAGAATTCAAACAAGGAATGTGAGGGAGCATTCAGTAGGTACTATCCTCCTGAAGTCTTTCCTGCCCCTACAAGTTGGGATGGGAAGAACTTCACTTACCTTTTAGGGTCCCTTCCTGACAACCCTAGGGCTTCCGTGATTCCAGATCTCTCTTGTCTGCTGCCTCTGCCTAAGAAGAAAGAAATCTTAGGTCTGGTTTTCTTAGGTTACTAGCTTCCTCAGTCATATGCTTTAACTATAGCTCTTGCTTTTAAAAGAGCTTAGCAGGCATACTGAGATGGGTGCACATGCCCCCTCCCAGGCCTAGTGTCCTATTACAATATGGTTTGTAATTGGCCATATTTGTGTTTTCAGGTCCTAGTTCCTGTACTCAAACTATAAATAAAAAGCTCGAAGGCAATACCCAAGAAATTAAAGTAAGATCCTTTATATTGTACACAAACTTCCCAGAAGGGAAGAACTCAGGCACAATAGTGGTTGCAGGGGGTAGTAGAAGTTACAGTAGAAGCAACTTCTGTGTAAGGTCAGTCCAGAACTTATGGCAGTGGGAGGATGAGACATAGGAGAGCTCTCCTCATTATGCCCTCCCTGCCTTTTATTAGTATGCTCACCTCGCCTTTAATATTGGGGATGAAGTGTCATAGGTGGCATATGCAGCACAAAATGTGTTACGTAACACATCAGAGAACCCAGTTTTCCGAGTCTATTCTTTTTCAAATAAACATGCACAGAAATGCTTTAGTACATGGTTGGTGCTTACTAGAGAAAGTGGGTAAGGTCATATCTTTAATTGGCCTAACTTGTAACAGTGAGAAACACAAAATTTCAGGCAACACAGAGCTCTTCTGAAGAAGAAAAAGCTCAAAATCTTGACTCTCTCACCAACTTTTGTTCAATAAAAGATACTACCTCCCACATTTTGTCTCTCTAATATCCTGGGACTGACAGAACTTCACCTGTGCTACATACAAATTGGTGCATACAGAACAATATGAGCTTTAGAGATGATCCCTATCTAAACTCATCTTCCCTCTCAGGCTATGTCTAGACTGCAAGCCTCTTTCGAAAGAGGCTCTTTTGAAAGATACTTTTGAAAGAGCCTCTTTCGAAAGAGAGCGTCTAGACTGCACGCGGAACTTTCGAAAAAGCAAGCCGCTTTTTCGAAAGAAAGCACCCAGTGAGTCTGGATGCTCTCTTTCTAAAAAGCCTGTTTGCTTTCAAGAACGCCTTCTTTCGAAAGAGCACTTTCGAAAGAAAGCGTTCTTCCTCGTGGAATTAGGTTTACCACCGTCGAAAGAAAAGCCGCATTCTTTCGATTTAATTTCGAAAGAACGCGGCTGCAGTCTAAACGCAGGTGAAGTTTTTTCGAAAAAAAGCTACTTTTTTCGAAAAAAACCCTGAGTCTGGACACAGCCTCAGTGAAATACAAATTAGTGTCCAATTTTTAGTGCACTCCTGTTTTGAATGATCTGATAATCCTGGTTTTAAATGATTATACTCAAAGTGCTAACACATCCACGGAACAAATACACTGTAGGTTGCTATACATTATTTCTTTTATGTTCACCTTCAGATCAATAAATGTAGCACACAAGCTCCAGTGTGGCTTTTGCTAAAATCTGAAACCCTCTCAATTCGGGAGTTGGGGGAGAGGGGCAGTAAATAGCTTGTTATCTGGCAATTCTTCTTTGGAAGCACTGAAGACCGTTGTTTGTTCTGGATACCTATCTCAGGCTATGTCTACACTATAGAGTATTTGCGGAAAAAATCGCGGCACGTCCACACCTCAAGCACATTTTGGCGCAAGTAAATCGAAAGATCAGAGGAGTTTTTGCGCAATTGGTAATCCTCATTCTATGAGGAAGAATGCCTTTTTGCACAAGAGCCCTTGCGCAAAAAGTCATGTGTGGATGAGGAAGAAGGGTTTTTGTGCAAGAAGAGGGAAGACGAAAAAGTACAGGTGCCCTGCTGGCCATTCTGTCCATAGCAATCACAGCTTACTTGCGAGGGAGCATTCAGGCAGTCTGGATGCTCTCTTTTGAAAAATCACATCACTTTTTCAATCCGTTTCTGTGGAATATCTCTTCCGACAAAAGCTTCTTGCTCAAAAAGCCTGCACTCTAGATGTAGCCTCAGTTAGAAACTGTGGAAAATTCTTTGTTCATCTCTTGCAACCTACTCAAGAATGCATAGGTTATTGTGCAGAAGGTAGGTTTAGTAAAGGACGTGTTTATCAATAACATGGTATGCGCCTCTCTAGCTATGTGTTCAAAGGTCTTGGTATTGTA